>NC_081302.1:87596140-87896610 GCF_030435805.1 Mustela lutreola | reverse complement strand
AAGCCAAAGCCTCTGCGAAAGCACAGCATTCGCTGAGAAATGTTCCGCAAGCTGCTGCAGTTTGCATGAGCCCAGTCTCACGGTGGGAGAACCCCGCATACAGCGAAAGCCTCTTTGCCTGGTCATCTCTCCTGGGAAAGCACAGCGTTCCATGGGAAATCAGAGTTGGGTTTGGGGATGCTGCTGCTGCTTGCCTGAGCTAGTCACCGCAGCTCAGTGGAAGATACCCGCATGGAGCGAAATACCCTTTGCCCTAGTATCCCCTCTGCCTGAGAGAGAAGCCAAGTGTGGGGAACCCGCAGCACGCAGCCCCCGGAGAAGAGAAGGAGACGTTGGCCTTGGGGTCGGGAAACGCTCGCGCCGCAGGATAGCCTGCCGTGGCACCAAATGCAGGTCGGGGACAAGACAAGTGTCACCCGCTTCCTGTGCGGAGAGAGGGTAGCCTGGATGCTAAGGAGACATGAGGGGACTACTAGGGCAGAGGCGCTTGCTCCACTCTGAGGAAGGAGTCTGGGCAGAAGGCAGGCCTGTCCTGTGCCTCTGGTCCCATGGGGATAGCATCTCCTTGGCCACCTGTCCCAAGGGCAGACTTGGATTGCCACCAGGTGCCATACCCGTAACTCAGAGAACAACCCCATGTAGAAACGGGCAGTCAGATGCCGTCTATCACCAAGATGTGGCAGCGATGTGGGTGGCAGGGGGTGTGCCGGGGAAGGAATGGAGAGAGTCCCCCACAGGTCCCCATCCCTGTGCACGGGCCGTCTACAGGGATCTTGTCGCCTCCTCTCTCCTGTGGTGAAGGCACTAGCAGAGTCCCCGAGACTGCCTGAGCACCGGAGCAAAAGGCAAAGCCTTACCTACCCCAGGAGATGGCCATAGGCATAGAGTGCCATGCTAAGACACACACGCTCCTGCAGGGTTGTGACTGTGTCTGCTGAATTCGGCATAGCAAGGTGAACGCCGGGCGTGAACTTGGAGCCCGGGAAAGCAAGTCCCAAGAGACACCAGCTCTCCCGCGGCTCTTCTTCCCAGCCGCGACAGAGTGAACACCCAAAGCCTTTCTGAGGAAGCAGCAGCGAAGTGCGGTTCGTGCCAAGCTGAATACCTCTGCGAAAGCATAGCATTCGCTTGGAAATCAGAGTCGGTTCTCTGGGCTGTTTTTGTTGCTTGCCTTACCCTAGTATGCGCAGCACTATGGAATAATCCCGCAAAGAGCGAAAGCCTCTCTGCCCTGGCATCCCCTCAGGGAAAGCACAGTATTCTTAGGGAAATCAGAGTCGGGTCTGAGGGATTCTCTGTTTCCTGAGCTGGTCTCCTCAGCACGGTGTAATAAACCCGCATGGAGCGACATCCTCTATGCCTGGGATCCCCTCTGCCTGAGAGAGAAGCGCGCTTGCGCCTGTGGAATTAGCCTTAAGGAATGGGACAGGTGTTTCACTTCGGTCCTCAGGAGCAAGTCCATGGGAGAGCGTGCTGCGCGTTGGGAAGAGCAGGAGCCGTGGCCTTCTGGTCTGGAAACTGTTGCGAAGCAGGAGAGCCGGCCCTGACAGACACAGCGGCCGGTGGTAATACAAGTGTCACCTGCACCAAGTGAAGATAGACGGAAGCCTGGCTGCTAAGGAGACAGGCGGGGATGAGTATGGCAGGGCGCGTGCTCCACTCTTAGGAAGGAGTCAGGGTAGCAAGCATGCCTGTCCTGAGCCTGTGGGAAAAGGAGACAGCAGCTCTTTGGCCACCTGTCCCTGGGGCAGACATGCTCTAGCAACCAGGGGCCTACGCAGAACTCGCAGAAACAGCTCCCTGAAATAACGGGAGTCAAATGCCGACTTCCTCCAGGATGTGGAAGCTTGGAGAAGGCACGGGGTTTAAGGGGCAGAAGTGGGGACAGTCCCCCAAAGCTCCCTATTCAGTGCACGGGCCGTGTGCAGGGATCCTGTCACCTCTCCTTTCCTCTGGGGAAAGCACTGGCCTGGTCCGCGAGTCCGCCTGAGCGCCAGAGTAAAAGGCCAAGCGATGCCTACACTGGGAGTTGGTAGTGTGCCTAGAGTGCCATACTAGGCGACGCACGCTACTGCAGGGTTGTGGCTGCGTCTGCTTAGTTCGGCCTGGCAGGGTGAACCATGGACGCGAACATGGAGCACGGGAAAGCAAGGCCCAAGAGGCACCAGCTCTCCCGCAGCTCCTCTACCCTGATGCAACTGAAGTCTTGCTGAGGAAGCAGCAGCGAAGTGCTGTTCGCGCCAAGCCAAAGTCTCTGCGAAAGCACAGCATTCGCTGAGAAATGTTCCGCAAGCTGCTGCAGTTTGCATGAGCCCAGTCTCACGGTGGGAGAACCCCGCATACAGCGAAAGCCTCTTTGCCTGGTCATCTCTCCTGGGAAAGCACAGCGTTCCATGGGAAATCAGAGTTGGATTTGGGGATGCTGCTGCTGCTTGCCTGAGCTAGTCACCGCAGCTCAGTTGAAGATACCCGCATGGAGCGAAATACCCTTTGCCCTAGTATCCCCTCTGCCTGAGAGAGAAGGCAAGTGTGGGGAACCCGCAGCACGCCGCCCCCGGAGAAGAGAAGGAGACGTTGGCCTTGGGGTCGGGAAACGATCGCTCCGCAGGATAGCCTGCCGTGGCACCAAGAGCAGGCCGGGGGCAAGACAAGTGTCACCCGCTTCCTGTGCGGAGAGAGGGTAGCCTGGCTGCGAAGGAGACATGAGGGGACTACTAGGGCAGAGGCGCTTGCTCCACTCTGAGGAAGGAGTCTGGGCAGAAGGCAGGCCTGTCCTGTGCCTCTGGTCCCATGGGGATAGCATCTCCTTGGCCACCTGTCCCAAGGGCAGACTTGGCTTGCCACCAGGTGCCATACCCGTAACTCGGAGAACAACCCCATGGAGAAACGGGCAGTCAGATGCCGTCTATCACCAAGATTTGGCAGCGATGTGGGTGGCAGGG
This sequence comes from Mustela lutreola, assembly GCF_030435805.1. NCBI lineage: Eukaryota > Metazoa > Chordata > Mammalia > Carnivora > Mustelidae > Mustela > Mustela lutreola. The sequence goes on along the minus strand of NC_081302.1, from coordinate 87,893,668 downwards.
GGTGTGCCGGGGAAGGAATGGAGACAGTCCCCCACAGGTCCCCATCCCTGTGCACGGGCCGTCTACAGGGATCTTGTCGCCTCGTCTCTCCTGTGGTAAAGGCACTGGCCTAGACCCCGAGACTGCCTGAGCACCGGAGCAAAAGGCAAAGCCTTACCTACCCCAGGAGATGGCCATAGGCATAGAGTGCCATGCTAAGACACACACGCTCCTGCAGGGTTGTGACTGTGTCTGCTGAATTCAGCATAGCAAGGTGAACGCCGGGCGTGAACTTGGAGCCCGGGATAGCAAGGCCCAAGAGGCACCAGCTCTCCCGTAGCTCTTCTTCCCTGACGCGACTGAAGCCTTGCTGAGGAAGCAGCAGCGAAGTGCTGTTTGCGCAAAGCCAAAGCCTCTGCGAAAGCACAGCATTCGCTGAGAAATGTTCCGCAAGCTGCTGCAGTTTGCATGAGCCCAGTCTCACGGTGGGAGAACCCCGCATACAGCGAAAGCCTCTTTGCCTGGTCATCTCTCCTGGGAAAGCACAGCGTTCCATGGGAAATCAGAGTTGGGTTTGGGGATGCTGCTGCTGCTTGCCTGAGCTAGTCACCGCAGCTCAGTGGAAGATACCCGCATGGAGCGAAATACCCTTTGCCCTAGTATCCCCTCTGCCTGAGAGAGAAGCCAAGTGTGGGGAACCCGCAGCACGCAGCCCCCGGAGAAGAGAAGGAGACGTTGGCCTTGGGGTCGGGAAACGCTCGCGCCGCAGGATAGCCTGCCGTGGCACCAAATGCAGGTCGGGGACAAGACAAGTGTCACCCGCTTCCTGTGCGGAGAGAGGGTAGCCTGGATGCTAAGGAGACATGAGGGGACTACTAGGGCAGAGGCGCTTGCTCCACTCTGAGGAAGGAGTCTGGGCAGAAGGCAGGCCTGTCCTGTGCCTCTGGTCCCATGGGGATAGCATCTCCTTGGCCACCTGTCCCAAGGGCAGACTTGGATTGCCACCAGGTGCCATACCCGTAACTCAGAGAACAACCCCATGTAGAAACGGGCAGTCAGATGCCGTCTATCACCAAGATGTGGCAGCGATGTGGGTGGCAGGGGGTGTGCCGGGGAAGGAATGGAGAGAGTCCCCCACAGGTCCCCATCCCTGTGCACGGGCCGTCTACAGGGATCTTGTCGCCTCCTCTCTCCTGTGGTGAAGGCACTAGCAGAGTCCCCGAGACTGCCTGAGCACCGGAGCAAAAGGCAAAGCCTTACCTACCCCAGGAGATGGCCATAGGCATAGAGTGCCATGCTAAGACACACACGCTCCTGCAGGGTTGTGACTGTGTCTGCTGAATTCGGCATAGCAAGGTGAACGCCGGGCGTGAACTTGGAGCCCGGGAAAGCAAGTCCCAAGAGACACCAGCTCTCCCGCGGCTCTTCTTCCCAGCCGCGACAGAGTGAACACCCAAAGCCTTTCTGAGGAAGCAGCAGCGAAGTGCGGTTCGTGCCAAGCTGAATACCTCTGCGAAAGCATAGCATTCGCTTGGAAATCAGAGTCGGTTCTCTGGGCTGTTTTTGTTGCTTGCCTTACCCTAGTATGCGCAGCACTATGGAATAATCCCGCAAAGAGCGAAAGCCTCTCTGCCCTGGCATCCCCTCAGGGAAAGCACAGTATTCTTAGGGAAATCAGAGTCGGGTCTGAGGGATTCTCTGTTTCCTGAGCTGGTCTCCTCAGCACGGTGTAATAAACCCGCATGGAGCGACATCCTCTATGCCTGGGATCCCCTCTGCCTGAGAGAGAAGCGCGCTTGCGCCTGTGGAATTAGCCTTAAGGAATGGGACAGGTGTTTCACTTCGGTCCTCAGGAGCAAGTCCATGGGAGAGCGTGCTGCGCGTTGGGAAGAGCAGGAGCCGTGGCCTTCTGGTCTGGAAACTGTTGCGAAGCAGGAGAGCCGGCCCTGACAGACACAGCGGCCGGTGGTAATACAAGTGTCACCTGCACCAAGTGAAGATAGACGGAAGCCTGGCTGCTAAGGAGACAGGCGGGGATGAGTATGGCAGGGCGCGTGCTCCACTCTTAGGAAGGAGTCAGGGTAGCAAGCATGCCTGTCCTGAGCCTGTGGGAAAAGGAGACAGCAGCTCTTTGGCCACCTGTCCCTGGGGCAGACATGCTCTAGCAACCAGGGGCCTACGCAGAACTCGCAGAAACAGCTCCCTGAAATAACGGGAGTCAAATGCCGACTTCCTCCAGGATGTGGAAGCTTGGAGAAGGCACGGGGTTTAAGGGGCAGAAGTGGGGACAGTCCCCCAAAGCTCCCTATTCAGTGCACGGGCCGTGTGCAGGGATCCTGTCACCTCTCCTTTCCTCTGGGGAAAGCACTGGCCTGGTCCGCGAGTCCGCCTGAGCGCCAGAGTAAAAGGCCAAGCGATGCCTACACTGGGAGTTGGTAGTGTGCCTAGAGTGCCATACTAGGCGACGCACGCTACTGCAGGGTTGTGGCTGCGTCTGCTTAGTTCGGCCTGGCAGGGTGAACCATGGACGCGAACATGGAGCACGGGAAAGCAAGGCCCAAGAGGCACCAGCTCTCCCGCAGCTCCTCGACCCTGATGCAACTGAAGTCTTGCTGAGGAAGCAGCAGCGAAGTGCTGTTCGCGCCAAGCCAAAGTCTCTGCGAAAGCACAGCATTCGCTGAGAAATGTTCCGCAAGCTGCTGCAGTTTGCATGAGCCCAGTCTCACGGTGGGAGAACCCCGCATACAGCGAAAGCCTCTTTGCCTGGTCATCTCTCCTGGGAAAGCACAGCGTTCCATGGGAAATCAGAGTTGGATTTGGGGATGCTGCTGCTGCTTGCCTGAGCTAGTCACCGCAGCTCAGTTGAAGATACCCGCATGGAGCGAAATACCCTTTGCCCTAGTATGCCCTCTGCCTGAGAGAGAAGGCAAGTGTGGGGAACCCGCAGCACGCCGCCCCCGGAGAAGAGAAGGAGACGTTGGCCTTGGGGTCGGGAAACGATCGCTCCGCAGGATAGCCTGCCGTGGCACCAAGAGCAGGCCGGGGGCAAGACAAGTGTCACCCGCTTCCTGTGCGGAGAGAGGGTAGCCTGGCTGCGAAGGAGACATGAGGGGACTACTAGGGCAGAGGCGCTTGCTCCACTCTGAGGAAGGAGTCTGGGCAGAAGGCAGGCCTGTCCTGTGCCTCTGGTCCCATGGGGATAGCATCTCCTTGGCCACCTGTCCCAAGGGCAGACTTGGCTTGCCACCAGGTGCCATACCCGTAACTCGGAGAACAACCCCATGGAGAAACGGGCAGTCAGATGCCGTCTATCACCAAGATTTGGCAGCGATGTGGGTGGCAGGGGGTGTGCCGGGGAAGGAATGGAGACAGTCCCCCACAGGTCCCCATCCCTGTGCACGGGCCGTCTACAGGGATCTTGTCGCCTCGTCTCTCCTGTGGTAAAGGCACTGGCCTAGACCCCGAGACTGCCTGAGCACCGGAGCAAAAGGCAAAGCCTTACCTACCCCAGGAGATGGCCATAGGCATAGAGTGCCATGCTAAGACACACACGCTCCTGCAGGGTTGTGACTGTGTCTGCTGAATTCAGCATAGCAAGGTGAACGCCGGGCGTGAACTTGGAGCCCGGGAAAGCAAGTCCCAAGAGACACCAGCTCTCCCGCGGCTCTTCTTCCCAGCCACGACAGAGTGAACACCCAAAGCCTTTCTGAGGAAGCAGCAGCGAAGTGCGGTTCGTGCCAAGCTGAATACCTCTGCGAAAGCATAGCAGTCGCTTGGAAATCAGAGTCGGTTCTCTGGGCTGTTTTTGTTGCTTGCCTTACCCTAGTATGCGCAGCACTATGGAATAATCCCGCAAAGAGCGAAAGCCTCTCTACCCTGGCATCCCCTCAGGGAAAGCACAGTATTCTTAGGGAAATCAGAGTCGGGTCTGAGGGATTCTCTGTTTCCTGAGCTGGTCTCCTCAGCACGGTGTAATAAACCCGCATGGAGCGACATCCTCTATGCCTGGGATCCCCTCTGCCTGAGAGAGAAGCGCGCTTGCGCCTGTGGAATTAGCCTTAAGGAATGGGACAGGTGTTTCACTTCGGTCCTCAGGAGCAAGTCCGTGGGAGAGCGTGCTGCGCGTTGGGAAGAGCAGGAGCCGTTGGCCTTCTGGTCTGGAAACTGTTGCGAAGCAGGAGAGCCGGCCCTGACAGACACAGCGGCCGGTGGTAATACAAGTGTCACCTGCACCAAGTGAAGATAGACGGAAGCCTGGCTGCTAAGGAGACAGGCGGGGATGAGTATGGCAGGGCGCGTGCTCCACTCTTAGGAAGGAGTCAGGGTAGCAAGCATGCCTGTCCTGAGCCTGTGGGAAAAGGAGACAGCAGCTCTTTGGCCACCTGTCCCTGGGGCAGACATGCTCTAGCAACCAGGGGCCTACGCAGAACTCGCAGAAACAGCTCCCTGAAATAACGGGAGTCAAATGCCGACTTCCTCCAGGATGTGGAAGCTTGGAGAAGGCACGGGGTTTAAGGGGCAGAAGTGGGGACAGTCCCCCAAAGCTCCCTATTCAGTGCACGGGCCGTGTGCAGGGATCCTGTCACCTCTCCTTTCCTCTGGGGAAAGCACTGGCCTGGTCCGCGAGTCCGCCTGAGCGCCAGAGTAAAAGGCCAAGCGATGCCTACACTGGGAGTTGGTAGTGTGCCTAGAGTGCCATACTAGGCGACGCACGCTACTGCAGGGTTGTGGCTGCGTCTGCTTAGTTCGGCCTGGCAGGGTGAACCATGGACGCGAACATGGAGCACGGGAAAGCAAGGCCCAAGAGGCACCAGCTCTCCCGCAGCTCCTCTACCCTGATGCGACTGAAGCCTTGCTGAGGAAGCAGCAGCGAAGTGCTGTTCGCGCCAAGCCAAAGTCTCTGCGAAAGCACAGCATTCGCTGAGAAATGTTCCGCAAGCTGCTGCAGTTTGCATGAGCCCAGTCTCACGGTGGGAGAACCCCGCATACAGCGAAAGCCTCTTTGCCTGGTCATCTCTCCTGGGAAAGCACAGCGTTCCATGGGAAATCAGAGTTGGATTTGGGGATGCTGCTGCTGCTTGCCTGAGCTAGTCACCGCAGCTCAGTTGAAGATACCCGCATGGAGCGAAATACCCTTTGCCCTAGTATCCCCTCTGCCTGAGAGAGAAGGCAAGTGTGGGGAACCCGCAGCACGCCGCCCCCGGAGAAGAGAAGGAGACGTTGGCCTTGGGGTCGGGAAACGATCGCTCCGCAGGATAGCCTGCCGTGGCACCAAGAGCAGGCCGGGGGCAAGACAAGTGTCACCCGCTTCCTGTGCGGAGAGAGGGTAGCCTGGCTGCGAAGGAGACATGAGGGGACTACTAGGGCAGAGGCGCTTGCTCCACTCTGAGGAAGGAGTCTGGGCAGAAGGCAGGCCTGTCCTGTGCCTCTGGTCCCATGGGGATAGCATCTCCTTGGCCACCTGTCCCAAGGGCAGACTTGGATTGCCACCAGGTGCCATACCCGTAACTCGGAGAACAACCCCATGGAGAAACGGGCAGTCAGATGCCGTCTATCACCAAGATTTGGCAGCGATGTGGGTGGCAGGGGGTGTGCCGGGGAAGGAATGGAGACAGTCCCCCACAGGTCCCCATCCCTGTGCACGGGCCGTCTACAGGGATCTTGTCGCCTCGTCTCTCCTGTGGTAAAGGCACTGGCCTAGACCCCGAGACTGCCTGAGCACCGGAGCAAAAGGCAAAGCCTTACCTACCCCAGGAGATGGCCATAGGCATAGAGTGCCATGCTAAGACACACACGCTCCTGCAGGGTTGTGACTGTGTCTGCTGAATTCAGCATAGCAAGGTGAACGCCGGGCGTGAACTTGGAGCCCGGGAAAGCAAGTCCCAAGAGACACCAGCTCTCCCGCGGCTCTTCTTCCCAGCCACGACAGAGTGAACACCCAAAGCCTTTCTGAGGAAGCAGCAGCGAAGTGCGGTTCGTGCCAAGCTGAATACCTCTGCGAAAGCATAGCAGTCGCTTGGAAATCAGAGTCGGTTCTCTGGGCTGTTTTTGTTGCTTGCCTTACCCTAGTATGCGCAGCACTATGGAATAATCCCGCAAAGAGCGAAAGCCTCTCTACCCTGGCATCCCCTCAGGGAAAGCACAGTATTCTTAGGGAAATCAGAGTCGGGTCTGAGGGATTCTCTGTTTCCTGAGCTGGTCTCCTCAGCACGGTGTAATAAACCCGCATGGAGCGAAATCCTCTATGCCTGGGATCCCCTCTGCCTGAGAGAGAAGCGCGCTTGCGCCTGTGGAATTAGCCTTAAGGAATGGGACAGGTGTTTCAATTCGGTCCTCAGGAGCAAGTCCGTGGGAGAGCGTGCTGCGCGTTGGGAAGAGCAGGAGCCGTTGGCCTTCTGGTCTGGAAACTGTTGCGAAGCAGGAGAGCCGGCCCTGACAGACACAGCGGCCGGTGGTAATACAAGTGTCACCTGCACCAAGTGAAGATAGACGGAAGCCTGGCTGCTAAGGAGACAGGCGGGGATGAGTATGGCAGGGCGCGTGCTCCACTCTTAGGAAGGAGTCAGGGTAGCAAGCATGCCTGTCCTGAGCCTGTGGGAAAAGGAGACAGCAGCTCTTTGGCCACCTGTCCCTGGGGCAGACATGCTCTAGCAACCAGGGGCCTACGCAGAACTCGCAGAAACAGCTCCCTGAAATAACGGGAGTCAAATGCCGACTTCCTCCAGGATGTGGAAGCTTGGAGAAGGCACGGGGTTTAAGGGGCAGAAGTGGGGACAGTCCCCCAAAGCTCCCTATTCAGTGCACGGGCCGTGTGCAGGGATCCTGTCACCTCTCCTTTCCTCTGGGGAAAGCACTGGCCTGGTCCGCGAGTCCGCCTGAGCGCCAGAGTAAAAGGCCAAGCGATGCCTACACTGGGAGTTGGTAGTGTGCCTAGAGTGCCATACTAGGCGACGCACGCTACTGCAGGGTTGTGGCTGCGTCTGCTTAGTTCGGCCTGGCAGGGTGAACCATGGACGCGAACATGGAGCACGGGAAAGCAAGGCCCAAGAGGCACCAGCTCTCCCGCAGCTCCTCTACCCTGATGCGACTGAAGCCTTGCTGAGGAAGCAGCAGCGAAGTGCTGTTCGCGCCAAGCCAAAGTCTCTGCGAAAGCACAGCATTCGCTGAGAAATGTTCCGCAAGCTGCTGCAGTTTGCATGAGCCCAGTCTCACGGTGGGAGAACCCCGCATACAGCGAAAGCTTCTTTGCCTGGTCATCTCTCCTGGGAAAGCACAGCGTTCCATGGGAAATCAGTGTTGGGTTTGGGGATGCTGCTGCTGCTTGCCTGAGCTAGTCACCGCAGCTCAGTGGAAGATACCCGCATGGAGCGAAATACCCTTTGCCCTAGTATCCCCTCTGCCTGAGAGAGAAGGCAAGTGTGGGGAACCCGCAGAACGCCGCCCCCGGAGAAGAGAAGGAGACGTTGGCCTTGGGGTCGGGAAACGATCGCTCCGCAGGATAACCTGCCGTGGCACCAAGAGCAGTCCGGGGGCAAGACAAGTGTCACCCGCTTCCTGTGCGGAGAGAGGGTAGCCTGGCTGCTAAGGAGACATGAGGGGACTACTAGGGCAGAGGCGCTTGCTCCACTCTGAGGAAGGAGTCTGGGCAGAAGGCAGGCCTGTCCTGTGCCTCTGGTCCCATGGGGATAGCATCTCCTTGGCCACCTGTCCCAAGGGCAGACTTGGCTTGCCACCAGGTGCCATAGCCGTAACTCGGAGAACAACCCCATGGAGAAACGGGCAGTCAGATGCCGTCTATCACCAAGATTTGGCAGCGATGTGGGTGGCAGGGGGTGTGCCGGGGAAGGAACGGAGACTGTCCCCCACAGGTCCCCATCCCTGTGCACAGGCCGTCTACAGGGATCTTGTCGCCTCGTCTCTCCTGTGGTAAAGGCACTGGCCTAGACCCCGAGACTGCCTGAGCACCGGAGCAAAAGGCAAAGCCTTACCTCCCCAGGAGATGGCAAGAGGGACAGAGTGCCATGCTAAGACACACACGCTCCTGCAGGGTTGTGACTGTGTCTGCTGAATTCGGCATAGCAAGGTGAACGCCGGGCGTGAACTTGGAGCCCGGGAAAGCAAGTCCCAAGAGACACCAGCTCTCCCGCGGCTCTTTTTCCCAGCCGCGACAGAGTGAACACCCAAAGCCTTTCTGAGGAAGGAGCAGCGAAGTGCGGTTCGTGCCAAGCTGAATACCTCTGCGAAAGCATAGCAGTCGCTTGGAAATCAGAGTCGGTTCTCTGGGCTGTTTTTGTTGCTTGCCTTACCCTAGTATGCGCAGCACTATGGGAGAATTCCCATAGAGCAAAAGCCTCTTTGCCCTGGCATCCCCTCTGGGAAAGCACAGCATTCTTTGGGAAATCAGAGTCGGGTCTGAGGGATTCTCTGTTTCCTGACCTGGTCTCCTCAGCACGGTGTAATAAACCCGCATGGAGCGAAATCCTCAATGCCTGGGCATCCCCTCTGCCTGAGAGAGAAGCGCGCTTGCGCCTGTGGAATTAGCCTTAAGGAATTGGACAGATGTTTCACTGCGGTCCCCAGGAGCATGTCCGTGGAAGGGGCAGCACGCTGCCCGTTGGGAAGAGCAGGAGCCGTTGGCCTTCTGGTCTGGAAACTGTTGCGAAACAGGAGAGCACGCCCTGACAGGCACAGCGGCCGGTGGTAATACAAGTGTCACCTGCACCAAGTGAAGATAGACGGAAGCCTGGCTGCTAAGGAGACAGGCGGGGATGAGTATGGCAGGGCGCGTGCTCCACTCTTAGGAAGGAGTCAGGGTAGCAAGCATGCCTGTCCTGAGCCTGTGGGAAAAGGAGACAGCAGCTCTTTGGCCACCTGTCCCTGGGGCAGACATGCTCTAGCAACCAGGGGCCTACGCAGAACTCGCAGAAACAGCTCCCTGAAATAACGGGGAGTCAGATGCCGACTTCCTCCAGGATGTGGAAGCTTGGAGAAGGCACGGGGTTTAAGGGGCAGGAGTGGGGACAGTCCCCCAAAGCTCCCTCTTCAGTGCACGGGCCGTGTGCAGGGATCCTGTCACCTCTCCTTTCCTCTGGGGAAGTCACTGGCCTAGTCCGCGAGTCCGCCTGAGCGCCAGAGTAAAAGGCCAAGCGATGCCTACACTGGGAGTTGGTAGTGTGCCTAGAGTGCCATACTAGGCGACGCACGCTACTGCAGGGTTGTGGCTGCGTCTGCTTAGTTCGGCCTGGCAGGGTGAACCATGGACGCGAACATGGAGCACGGGAAAGCAAGGCCCAAGAGGCACCAGCTCTCCCGCAGCTCCTCTACCCTGATGCGACTGAAGCCTTGCTGAGGAAGCAGCAGCGAAGTGCTGTTCGCGCCAAGCCAAAGTCTCTGCGAAAGCACAGCATTCGCTGAGAAATGTTCCGCAAGCTGCTGCAGTTTGCATGAGCCCAGTCTCACGGTGGGAGAACCCCGCATACAGCGAAAGCCTCTTTGCCTGGTCATCTCTCCTGGGAAAGCACAGCGTTCCATGGGAAATCAGACTTGGGTTTGGGGATGCTGCTGCTGCTTGCCTGAGCTAGTCACCGCAGCTCAGTGGAAGATACCCGCATGGAGCGAAATACCCTTTGCCCTAGTATCCCCTCTGCCTGAGAGAGAAGGCAAGTGTGGGGAACCCGCAGCACGCCGCCCCCGGAGAAGAGAAGGAGACGTTGGCCTTGGGGTCGGGAAACGATCGCTCCGCAGGATAGCCTGCCGTGGCACCAAGAGCAGGCCGGGGGCAAGACAAGTGTCACCCGCTTCCTGTGCGGAGAGAGGGTAGCCTGGCTGCTAAGGAGACATGAGGGGACTACTAGGGCAGAGGCGCTTGCTCCACTCTGAGGAAGGAGTCTGGGCAGAAGGCAGGCCTGTCCTGTGCCTCTGGTCCCATGGGGATAGCATCTCCTTGGCCACCTGTCCCAAGGGCAGACTTGGCTTGCCACCAGGTGCCATAGCCGTAACTCGGAGAACAACCCCATGGAGAAACGGGCAGTCAGATGCCGTCTATCACCAAGATTTGGCAGCGATGTGGGTGGCAGGGGGTGTGCCGGGGAAGGAATGGAGAGAGTCCCCCACAGGTCCCCATCCCTCTGCACGGGCCGTCTACAGGGATCTTGTCGCCTCGTCTCTCCTGTGGTAAAGGCACTGGCCTAGACCCCGAGACTGCCTGAGCACCGGAGCAAAAGGCAAAGCCTTACCTCCCCAGGAGATGGCAATAGGCATAGAGTGCCATGCTAAGACACACACGCTCCTGCAGGGTTGTGACTGTGTCTGCTGAATTCGGCATAGCAAGGTGAACGCCGGGCGTGAACTTGGAGCCCGGGAAAGCAAGTCCCAAGAGACACCAGCTCTCCCGCGGCTCTTTTTCCCAGCCGCGACAGAGTGAACACCCAAAGCCTTTCTGAGGAAGGAGCAGCGAAGTGCTGTTCGTGCCAAGCTGAATACCTCTGCGAAAGCATAGCAGTCGCTTGGAAATCAGAGTCGGTTCTCTGGGCTGTTTTTGTTGCTTGCCTTACCCTAGTATGCGCAGCACTATGGGAGAATTCCCATAGAGCAAAAGCCTCTTTGCCCTGGAATCCCCTCTGGGAAAGCACAGCATTCTTTGGGAAATCAGAGTCGGGTCTGAGGGATTCTCGGTTTCCTGACCTGGTCTCCTCAGCACGGTGTAATAAACCCGCATGGCGTGAAATCCTCTATGCCTGGGCATCCCCTCTGCCTGAGAGAGAAGCGCGCTTTCGCCTGTGGAATTAGCCTTAAGGAATGGGACAGATGTTTCACTGTGGTCCCCAGGAGCATGTCCGTGGAAGGGGCAGCACGCTGCCCGTTGGGAAGAGCAGGAGCCGTTGGCCTTCTGGTCTGGAAACTGTTGCGAAACAGGAGAGCAGGCCCTGACAGGCACAGCGGCCGGTGGTAATACAAGTGTCACCTGCACCAAGTGAAGATAGACGGAAGCCTGGCTGCTAAGGAGACAGGCGGGGATGAGTATGGCAGGGCGCGTGCTCCACTCTTAGGAAGGAGTCAGGGTAGCAAGCATGCCTGTCCTGAGCCTGTGGGAAAAGGAGACAGCAGCTCTTTGGCCACCTGTCCCTGGGGCAGACATGCTCTAGCAACCAGGGGCCTACGCAGAACTCGCAGAAACAGCTCCCTGAAATAACGGGGAGTCAGATGCCGACTTCCTCCAGGATGTGGAAGCTTGGAGAAGGCACGGGGTTTAAGGGGCAGGAGTGGGGACAGTCCCCCAAAGCTCCCTATTCAGTGCACGGGCCGTGAGCAGGGATCCTGTCACCTCTCCTTTCCTCTGGGGAAAGCACTGGCCTAGTCCGCGAGTCCGCCTGAGCGCCAGAGTAAAAGGCCAAGCGATGCCTACACTGGGAGATGGTAGTGTGCCTAGAGTGCCATATTAGCCTACGCACGCTACTGCAGGGTTGTGGCTGCGTCTGCTTAGTTCGGCCTGGCAGGGTGAACCATGGACGCGAACATGGAGCCCGGGATAGCAAGGCCCAAGAGGCACCAGCTCTCCCGTAGCTCTTCTTCCCTGACGCGACTGAAGCCTTGCTGAGGAAGCAGCAGCGAAGTGCTGTTCGCTCAAAGCCAAAGCCTCTGCGAAAGCACAGCATTCGCTGAGAAATATTCGGCGGGCTGCTGCAGTTTGCATGAGCCCAGTCTCACGGTGGGAGAAACCCGCATACAGCGAAAGCCTCTTTGCCTGGTCATCTCTTCTGGGAAAGCACAGCGTTCCTTGGGAAATCAGAGTTGGGTTTGGGGATGCTGCTGCTGCTTGCCTGAGCTAGTCACCGCAGCTCAGTGGAAGATACCCGCATGGAGCGAAATACCCTTTGCCCTAGTATCCCCTCTGCCTGAGAGAGAAGCCAAGTGTGGGGAACCCGCAGCACGCAGCCCCCGGAGAAGAGAAGGAGACGTTGGCCTTGGGGTCGGGAAACGCTCGCGCCGCAGGAGAGCCTGCCGTGGCACCAAGTGCAGGTCGGGGACAAGACAAGTGTCACCCGCTTCCTGTGCGGAGAGAGGGTAGCCTGGCTGCTAAGGAGACATGAGGGGACTACTAGGGCAGAGGCGCTTGCTCCACTCTGAGGAAGGAGTCTGGGCAGAAGGCAGGCCTGTCCTGTGCCTCTGGTCCCATGGGAATAGCATCTCCTTGGCCACCTGTCCCAAGGGCAGACTTGGATTGCCACCAGGTTCCATACCCGTAACTCAGAGAACAACCCCATGTAGAAACGGGCATTCAGATGCCGTCTATCACCAAGATGTGGCAGCGATGTGGGTGGCAGGTGGTGTGCCGGGGAAGGAATGGAGACAGTCCCCCACAGGTCCCCATCCCTGTGCACGGGCCGTCTACAGGGATCTTGTCGCCTCCTCTCTCCTGTGGTGAAGGCACTGGCCTAGTCCCCGAGACTGCCTGAGCACCGGAGCAAAAGGCAAAGCCTTACCTACCCCAGGAGATGGCCATAGGCATAGAGTGCCATGCTAAGACACACACGCTCCTGCAGGGTTGTAACTGTGTCTGCTGAATTCGGCATAGCAAGGTGAGCGCCGGGCGTGAACTTGGAGCCCGGGAAAGCAAGTCCCAAGAGACACCAGCTCTCCCGCGGCTCTTCTTCCCAGCCGCGACAGAGTGAACACCCAAAGCCTTTCTGAGGAAGCAGCAGCGAAGTGCGGTTCGTGCCAAGCTGAATACCTCTGCGAAAGCATAGCAGTCGCTTGGAAATCAGAGTCGGTTCTCTGGGCTGTTTTTGTTGCTTGCCTTACCCTAGTATGCGCAGCACTATGGAATAATCCTGCAAAGAGCGAAAGCCTCTCTACCCTGGCATCCCCTCAGGGAAAGCACAGTATTCTTAGGGAAATCAGAGTCGGGTCTGAGGGATTCTCTGTTTCCTGAGCTGGTCTCCTCAGCACGGTGTAATAAACCCGCATGGAGCGAAATCCTCTATGCCTGGGATCCCCTCTGCCTGAGAGAGAAGCGCGCTTGCGCCTGTGGAATTAGCCTTAAGGAATGGGACAGGTGTTTCACTTCGGTCCTCAGGAGCAAGTCCGTGGGAGAGCGTGCTGCGCGTTGGGAAGAGCAGGAGCCGTTGGCCTTCTGGTCTGGAATCTGTTGCGAAGCAGGAGAGCCGCCCCTGACAGACACAGCGGCCGGTGGTAATACAAGTGTCACCTGCACCAAGTGAAGATAGACGGAAGCCTGGCTGCTAAGGAGACAGGCGGGGATGAGTATGGCAGGGCGCGTGCTCCACTCTTAGGAAGGAGTCAGGTTAGCAAGCATGCCTGTCCTGAGCCTGTGGGAAAAGGAGACAGCAGCTCTTTGGCCACCTGTCCCTGGGGCAGACATGCTCTAGCAACCAGGGGCCTACGCAGAACTCGCAGAAACAGCTCCCTGAAATAACGGGAGTCAAATGCCGACTTCCTCCAGGATGTGGAAGCTTGGAGAAGGCACGGGGTTTAAGGGGCAGAAGTGGGGACAGTCCCCCAAAGCTCCCTATTCAGTGCACGGGCCGTGTGCAGGGATCCTGTCACCTCTCCTTTCCTCTGGGGAAAGCACTGGCCTAGTCCGCGAGTCCGCCTGAGCGCCAGAGTAAAAGGCCAAGCGATGCCTACACTGGGAGATGGTATTGTGCCTAGAGTGCCATACTAGGCTACGCACGCTATTGCAGGGTTGTGGCTGCGTCTGCTTAGTTCGGCCTGGCAGGGTGAACCATGGACGCGAACATGGAGCACGGGAAAGCAAGGCCCAAGAGGCACCAGCTCACCCGCAGCTCTTCTACCCATATGCGACTGAAGCCTTGCTGAGGAAGCAGCAGCAAAGTGCTGTTCCCGCAAAGCCAAAGCCTCTGCGAAAGCACAGCATTCGCTGAGAAATGTTCCGCAAGCTGCTGCAGTTTAATGAGCCCAGTCTCACGGTGGGAGAACCCCGCATACAGCGAAAGCCTCTTTGCCTGGTCATCTCTCCTGGGAAAGCACAGCGTTCCATGGGAAATCAGAGTTGGGTTTGGGGATGCTGCTGCTGCTTGCCTGAGCTAGTCACCGCAACTCAGTGGAAGATACCCGCATGGAGCGAAATACCCTTTGCCCTAGTATCCCCTCTGCCTGAGAGAGAAGCCAAGTGTGGGGAACCCGCATCACGCCGCCCCCGGAGAAGAGAAGGAGACGTTGGCCTTGGGGTCGGGAAACGCTCGCGCCCCAGGATAGCCTGCCGTGGCACCAAGAGCAGGCCGGGGGCAAGACAAGTGTCTCCCGCTTCCTGTGCGGAGAGAGAGGGTAGCCTGGCTGCTAAGGAGACATGAGGGGACTACTAGGGAAGAGGCGATTGCTCCACTCTGAGGAAGGAGTCTGGGCAGAAGGCAGGCCTGTCCTGTGCCTCTGGTCCCATGGGGATAGCATCTCCTTGGCCACCTGTCCCAAGGGCAGACTTGGCTTGCCACCAGGTGCCATAGCCGTAACTCGGAGAACAACCCCATGGAGAAACGGGCAGTCAGATGCCGTCTAACACCAAGATGTGGCAGCGATATGGGTGGCAAGGGGTGTGCCGGGGAAGGAATGGAGACAGTCCCCCACAGGTCCCCATCCCTGTGCACGGGCAGTGTACAGGGATCTTGTCGCTTCCTCTCTCCTGTGGTGAAGGCACTGGCCTAGACCCCGAGACTGCCTGAGCACCGGAGCAAAAGGCAAAGCCTTACCTACCCCAGGAGATGGCTAAGACACACACGCTCCTGCAGGGTTGTGACTGTGTCTGCTGAATTCGGCATAGCAAGGTGAAAGTCGGGCGTGAACTTGGAGCCCGGGAAAGCAAGTCCCAAGAGACACCATCTCTCCCACGGCTCTTCTTCCCAGCCGCGACAGAGTGAACACCCAAAGCCTTTCTGAGGAAGCAGCAGCGAAGTGCGGTTCGTGCCAAGCTGAATACATCTGCGAAAGCATAGCAGTCGCTTGGAAATCAGAGTCGGTTCTCTGGGCTGTTTTTGTTGCTTGCCTTACCCTAGTATGCGCAGCACTATGGGAGAATTCCCATAGAGCAAAGCCTCTTTGCCCTGGCATCCCCTCTGGGAAAGCACAGCATTCTTTGGGAAATCAGAGTCGGGTCTGAGGGATTCTCTGTTTCCTGAGCTGGTCTCCTCAGCACGGTGTAATAAACCCGCATGGAGCGAAATCCTCAATGCCTGGGCATCCCCTCGTCCTGAGAGAGAAGCGCGCTTGCGCCTGTGGAATTAGCCTTAAGGAATGGGACAGATGTTTCACTGCGGTCCCCAGGAGCACGTCCGTGGAAGGGGCAGCACGCTGCCCGTTGGGAAGAGCAGGAGCCGTTGGCCTTCTGGTCTGGAAACTGTTGCGAAACAGGAGAACACGCCCTGACAGGCACAGCGGCCGGTGGTAATACAAGTGTCACCTGCACCCAGTGAAGATAGACGGAAGCCTGGCTGCTAAGGAGACAGGCGGGGATGAGTATGGCAGGGCGCGTGCTCCACTCTTAGGAAGGAGTCAGGGTAGCAAGCATGCCTGTCCTGAGCCTGTGGGAAAAGGAGACAGCAGCTCTTTGGCCACCTGTCCCTGGGGCAGACATGCTCTAGCAACCAGGGGCCTACGCAGAACTCGCAGAAACAGCTCCCTGAAATAACGGGGAGTCAGATGCCGACTTCCTCCAGGATGTGGAAGCTTGGAGAAGGCAAGGCGTTTAAGGGGCAGGAGTGGGGACAGTCCCCCAATGCTCCCTATTCAGTGCACGGGCCGTGTGCAGGGATCCTGTCACCTCTCCTTTCCTCTGGGGAAAGCACTGGCCTAGTCCGTGAGTCCGCCTGAGCGCCAGAGTAAAAGGCCAAGCGATGCCTACACTGGGAGATGGTAGTGTGCCTAGAGTGCCATACTAGGCTACGCACGCTACTGCAGGGTTGTGGCTGCGTCTGCTTAGTTCGGCCTGGCAGGGTGAACCATGGACGCGAACATGGAGCACGGGAAAGCAAGGCCCAAGAGGCACCAGCTCTCCCGCAGCTCTTCTACCCTGACGCGACTGAAGCCTTGCTGAGGAAGCAGCAGCGAAGTGCTGTTGGTGCAAAGCCAAAGCCTCTGCGAAAGCACAGCATTCGCTGAGAAATGTTCTGCAGGCTGCTGCAGTTTGCATGAGCCCAGTCTCACGGTGGGAGAACCCCGCATACAGCGAAAGCCCCTTTGCCTGGTCATCTCTCCTGGGAAAGCACAGCGTTCCATGGGAAATCAGAGTTGGGTTTGGGGATGCTGCTGCTGCTTGCTTGAGCTAGTCACCGCAGCTCAGTGAAAGATACCCGCATGGAGCGACATACCCTTTGCCCTAGTATCCCCTCTGCCTGAGAGAGAAGGCAAGTGTGGGGAACCCGCAGCACGCCGCCCCCGGAGAAGAGAAGGAGACGTTGGCCTTGGGGTCGGGAAACGATCGCTCCGCAGGATAGCCTGCCGTGGCACCAAGAGCAGGCCGGGGGCAAGACAAGTGTCACCCGCTTCCTGTGCGGAGAGAGGGTAGCCTTGCTGCTAAGGAGACATGAGGGGACTACTAGGGCAGAGGCGCTTGCTCCACTCTGAGGAAGGAGTCTGGGCAGAAGGCAGGCCTTTCCTGTGCCTCTGGTCCCATGGGGATAGCATCTCCTTGGCCACCTGTCCCAAGGGCAGACTTGGCTTGCCACCAGGTGCCATAGCCGTAACTCGGAGAACAACCCCATGGAGAAACGGGCAGTCAGATGCCGTCTATCACCAAGATGTGGCAGCGATGTGGGTGGCAGGGGGTGTGCCGGGGAAGGAATGGAGACAGTCCCCCACAGGTCCCCATCCCTGTGCACGGGCCGTCTACAGGGATCTTGTCGCCTCCTCTCTCCTGTGGTGAAGGCACTGGCCTAGACCCCGAGACTGCCTGAGCACCGGAGCAAAAGGCAAAGCCTTACCTACCCCAGGAGATGGCATAGGCACAGAGTGCCATGCTAAGACACACACGCTCCTGCAGGGTTGTGACTGTGTGTGCTGAATTCGGGATAGCAAGGTGAACGGCGGGTGTGAACTTGGAGCCCGGGAAAGCAAGTCCCAAGAGACACCAGCTCTCCCGCGGCTCTTCTTCCCAGCCGCGACAGAGTGAACACCCAAAGCCTTTCTGAGGAAGCAGCAGCGAAGTGCGGTTCGTGCCAAGCTGAATACCTCTGCGAAAGCATAGCAGTCGCTTGGAAATCAGAGTCGGTTCTCTGGGCTGTTTTTGTTGCTTGCCTTACCCTAGTATGCGCAGCACTATGGAATAATCCAGCAAAGAGCGAAAGCCTCTTTGCCCTGGCATCCCCTCAGGAAAAGCACAGTATTCTTTGGGAAATCAGAGTCGGGTCTGAGGGATTCTGTGTTTCCTGAGCTGGTCTCCTCAGCACGGTGTAATAAACCCGCATGGAGCGAAATCCTCTATGCCTGGGCATCCCTTCGGCCTGGGAGAGAAGCGCGCTTGCGCCTGTGGAATTAGCCTTAAGGAATGGGACAGGTGTTTCACTTCGGTCCCCAGGAGCATGTCCGTGGGAGAGCGTGCTGCCCGTTGGGAAGAGCAGGAACCGTTGGCCTTCTGGTCTGGAAACTGTTGCGAAGCAGGAGAGCCGCCCCTGACAGACACAGCGGCCGGTGGTAATACAAGTGTCACCTGCACCCAGTGCAAATAGACGGAAGCCTGGCTGCTAAGGAGACAGGCGGGGATGAGTATGGCAGGGCGCGTGCTCCACTCTTAGGAAGGAGTCAGGGTAGCAAGCATGCCTGTCCTGAGCCTGTGGGAAAAGGAGACAGCAGCTCTTTGGCCACCTGTCCCTGGGGCAGACATGCTCTAGCAACCAGGGGCCTACGCAGAACTCGCAGAAACAGCTCCCTGAAATAACGGGGAGTCAGATGCCGACTTCCTCCAGGATGTGGAAGCTTGGAGAAGGCACGGGGTTTAAGGGGCAGGAGTGGGGACAGTCCCCCAATGCTCCCTATTCAATGCATGGGCCGTGTGCAGGGATCCTGTCACCTCTCCTTTCCTCTGGGGAAAGCACTGGCCTAGTCTGCGAGTCCGCCTGAGCGACAGAGTAAAAGGCCAAGCGATGCCTACACTGGGAGATGGTAGTGTGCCTAGAGTGCCATACTAGCCTACGCACGCTACTGCAGGGTTGTGGCTGCATCTGCTTAGTTCGGCCTGGCAGGGTGAACCATGGACGCGAACATGGAGCACGGGAAAGCAAGGCCCAAGAGGCACCAGCTCTCCCGCAGCTCTTCTACCCTGATGCGACTGAAGCCTTGCTGAGGAAGCAGCAGCGAAGTGCTGTTCGCGCCAAGCCAAAGCCTCTGCGATAGCACAGCATTCGCTGAGAAATGCTCCGCAAGCTGCTGCAGTTTGCATGAGCCCAGTCTCACGGTGGGAGAACCCCGCATACAGCGAAAGCCTCTTTGCCTGGTCATCTCTCCTGGGAAAGCACAGCGTTCAATGGGAAATCAGAGTTGGGTTTGGGGATGCTGCTGCTGCTTGCCTGAGCTAGTCACCGCAGCTCAGTGGAAGATACCCGCATGGAGCGAAATACCCTTTGCCCTAGTATCCCCTCTGCCTGAGAGTGAAGGCAAGTGTGGGGAACCCGCATCACGCCGCCCCCGGAGAAGAGAAGGAGACGTTGGCCTTGGGGTCGGGAAACGCTCGCGCCGCAGGATCGCCTGCCGAGGCACCAAGAGCAGGCCGGGGGCTAGACAAGTGTCACCCGCTTCCTGTGCGGAGAGAGGGTAGCCTGGCTGCTAAGGAGACATGAGGGGACTACTAGGGCAGAGGCGCTTACACCACTCTGAGGAAGGAGTCTGGGCAGAAGGCAGGCCTGTCCTGTGCCTCTGGTCCCAACGGGATAGCATCTCCTTGGCCACCTGTCCCAAGGGCAGACTTGGCTTGCCACCAGGTGCCATACCCGTAACTCGGAGAACAACCCCATGGAGAAACGGGCAGTCAGATGCCGTCTATCACCAAGATGTGGCAGCGATGTGGGTGGCAGGGGGTGTGCCGGGGAAGGAATGGAGACAGTCCCCCACAGGTCCCCATCCCTGTGCACGGGCCGTCTACAGGGATCTTGTCGCCTCCTCTCTCCTGTGGTGAAGGCACTGGCCTAGACCCCGAGACTGCCTGAGCACCGGAGCAAAAGGCAAAGCCTTACCTACCCCAGGAGATGGCAATAGGCACAGAGTGCCATGCTAAGACACACACGCTCCTGCAGGGTTGTGACTGTGTCTGCGGAATTCGGCATAGCAAGGTGAACGCCGGGCGTGAACTTGGAGCCCGGGAAAGCAAGTCCCAAGAGACACCAGCTTTCCCGCGGCTCTTCTTCCCAGCCGCGACAGAGTGAACACCCAAAGACTTTCTGAGGAAGCAGCAGCGAAGTGCGGTTCGTGCCAAGCTGAATACCTCTGCGAAAGCATAGCAGTCGCTTGGAAATCAGAGTCGGTTCTCTGGGCTGTTTTTGTTGCTTGCCTTACCCTAGTATGCGCAGCACTATGGGAGAATTCCCATAGAGCAAAAGCCTCTTTGCCCTGGCATCCCCTCTGGGAAAGCACAGCATTCTTTGGGAAATCAGAGTCGGGTCTGAGGGATTCTCTCTTTCCTGAGCTGGTCTCCTCAGCACGGCGTAATAAACCCGCATGGAGCGAAATCCTCAATGCCTGGGCATCCCCTCTGCCTGAGAGAGACGCGCGCTTGCGCCTGTGGAATTAGCCTTAAGGAATGGGACAGATGTTTCACTGCGGTCCCCAGGAGCACCGTGGAAGGGGCAGCACGCTGCCCGTTGGGAAGAGCAGGAGCCGTTGGCCTTCTGGTCTGGAAACTGTTGCGAAACAGGAGAGCAGGCCCTGACAGACACAGCAGCCGGTGGTAATACAAGTGTCACCTGCTCCCAGTGAAGATAGACGGAAGCCTGGCTGCTAAGGAGACAGGCGGGGATGAGTATGGCAGGGCGCGTGCTCCACTCTTAGGAAGGAGTCAGGGTAGCAAGCATGCCTGTCCTGAGCCTGTGGGAAAAGGAGACAGCAGCTCTTTGGTCACCTGTCCCTGGGGCAGACATGCTCTAGCAACCAGGGGCCTACGCAGATCTCGCAGAAACAGCTCCCTGAAATAACGGGGAGTCAGATGCCGACTTCCTCCAGGATGTGGAAGCTTGGAGAAGGCACGCGGTTTAAGGGGCAGGAGTGGGGACAGTCCCCCAATGCTCCCTATTCAGTGCACGGGCCGTGTGCAGGGATCCTGTCACCTCTCCTTTCCTCTGGGGAAAGCACTGGCCTAGTCTGCGAGTCCGCCTGAGCGCCAGAGTAAAAGGCCAAGCGATGCCTACACTGGGAGATGGTAGTGTGCCTAGAGTGCCATACTAGCCTACGCACGCTACTGCAGGGTTGTGGCTGCGTCTGCTTAGTTCGGCCTGGCAGGGTGAACCATGGACGCGAACATGGAGCACGGGAAAGCAAGGCCCAAGAGGCACCAGCTCTCCCGCAGCTCTTCTACCCTGATGCGACTGAAGCCTTGCTGAGGAAGCAGCAGCGAAGTGCTGTTCGCGCCAAGCCAAAGCCTCTGCGATAGCACAGCATTCGCTGAGAAATGTTCCGCAAGCTGCTGCAGTTTGCATGAGCCCAGTCTCACGGTGGGAGAACCCCGCATACAGCGAAAGCCTCTTTGCCTGGTCATCTCTCCTGGGAAAGCACAGCGTTCAATGGGAAATCAGAGTTGGGTTTGGGGATGCTGCTGCTGCTTGCCTGAGCTAGTCACCGCAGCTCAGTGGAAGATACCCGCATGGAGCGAAATACCCTTTGCCCTAGTATCCCCTCTGCCTGAGAGAGAAGCCAAGTGTGGGGAACCCGCATCACGCCGCCCCCGGAGAAGAGAAGGAGACGTTGGCCTTGGGGTCGGGAAACGCTCGCGCCGCAGGATCGCCTGCCGTGGCACCAAGAGCAGGCCGGGGGCAAGACAAGTGTCACCCGCTTCCTGTGCGGAGAGAGGGTAGCCTGCCTGCTAAGGAGACATGAGGGGACTACTAGGGCAGAGGCGCTTACACCACTCTGAGGAAGGAGTCTGGGCAGAAGGCAGGCCTGTCCTGTGCCTCTGGTCCCAACGGGATAGCATCTCCTTGGCCACCTGTCCCAAGGGCAGACTTGGCTTGCCACCAGGTGCCATACCCGTAACTCGGAGAACAACCCCATGTAGAAACGGGCAGTCAGATGCAGTCTATCACCAAGATGTGGCAGCGATGTGGGTGGCAGGGGGTGTGCCGGGGAAGGAATGGAGACAGTCCCCCACAGGTCCCCATCCCTGTGCACGGGCCGTCTACAGGGATCTTGTCGCCTCCTCTCTCCTGTGGTGAAGGCACTGGCCTAGACCCCGAGACTGCCTGAGCACCGGAGCAAAAGGCAAAGCCTTACCTACCCCAGGAGATGGCAATAGGCACAGAGTGCCATGCTAAGACACACACGCTCCTGCAGGGTTGTGACTGTGTCTGCTGAATTCGGCATAGCAAGGTGAACGCCGGGCGTGAACTTGGAGCCCGGGAAAGCAAGTCCCAAGAGACACCAGCTCTCCCGCGGCTCTTTTTCCCAGCCGCGACAGAGTGAACACCCAAAGCCTTTCTGAGGAAGGAGCAGCGAAGTGCGGTTCGTGCCAAGCTGAATACCTCTGCGAAAGCATAGCAGTCGCTTGGAAATCAGAGTCGGTTCTCTGGGCTGTTTTTGTTGCTTGCCTTACCCTAGTATGCGCAGCACTATGGGAGAATTCCCATAGAGCAAAAGCCTCTTTGCCCTGGCATCCCCTCGGGGAAAGCACAGCATTCTTTGGGAAATCAGAGTCGGGTCTGAGGGATTCTCTCTTTCCTGAGCTGGTCTCCTCAGCACGGTGTAATAAACCCGCATGGAGCGAAATCCTCAATGCCTGGGCATCCCCTCTGCCTGAGAGAGACGCGCGCTTGCGCCTGTGGAATTAGCCTTAAGGAATGGGACAGATGTTTCACTGCGGTCCCCAGGAGCACCGTGGAAGGGGCAGCACGCTGCCCGTTGGGAAGAGCAGGAGCCGTTGGCCTTCTGGTCTGGAAACTGTTGCGAAACAGGAGAGCAGGCCCTGACAGACACAGCAGCCGGTGGTATACAAGTGTCACCTGCTCCCAGTGAAGATAGACGGAAGCCTGGCTGCTAAGGAGACAGGCGGGGATGAGTATGGCAGGGCGCGTGCTCCACTCTTAGGAAGGAGTCAGGGTAGCAAGCATGCCTGTCCTGAGCCTGTGGGAAAAGGAGACAGCAGCTCTTTGGCCACCTGTCCCTGGGGCAGATATGCTCTAGCAACCAGGGGCCTACGCAGAACTCGCAGAAACAGCACCCTGAAATAACGGGGAGTCAGATGCCGACTTCCTCCGATGTGGAAGCTTGGAAAAGGCCCGGGGTTTAAGGGGCAGGAGTGGGGATAGTCCCCCAATGCTCCCTATTCAGTGCACGGGCCGTGTGCAGGGATCCTGTCACCTCTCCTTTCCTCTGGGGAAAGCACTGGCCTAGTCCGCGAGTCCGACTGAGCGCCAGAGTAAAAGGCCAAGCGATGCCTACACTGGGAGATGGTAGTGTGCCTAGAGTGCCATACTAGGCTACGCACGCTACTGCAGGGTTGTGGCTGCGTCTGATTAGTTCGGCCTGGCAGGGTGAACCATGGACGCGAACATGGAGCACGAGAAAGCAAGGCCCAGGAGGCACCAGCTCTCCCGCAGCTCTTCTACCCTGACGCGACTGAAGCCTTGCTGAGGAAGCAGCAGCGAAGTGCTGTTGGCGCAAAGCCAAAGCCTCTGCGAAAGCACAGCATTCGCTGAGAAATGTTCTGCAGGCTGCTGCAGTTTGCATGAGCCCAGTCTCACGGTGGGAGAACCCCGCATACAACGAAAGCCTCTTTGCCTGGTCATCTCTCCTGGGAAAGCACAGCGTTCCATGGGAAATCAGAGTTGGGTTTGGGGATGCTGCTGCTGCTTGCCTGAGCTAGTCACCGCAGCTCAGTGGAAGATACCCGCATGAAGCGACACACCCTTTGCCCTAGTATCCCCTCTGCCTGAGAGAGAAGGCAAGTGTGGGGAACCCGCATCACGCCGCCCCCGGAGAAGAGAAGGAGACGTTGGCCTTGGGGTCGGGAAACGCTCGCGCCGCAAAATAGCCTGCCGTGGCACCAAGAGCAGGCCGGGGGCAAGACAAGTGTCACCCGCTTCCTGTGCGGAGAGAGGGTAGCCTGGCTGCTAAGGAGACATGAGGGGACTACTAGGGCAGAGGCGCTTACTCCACTCTGTGAAAGGAGTCTGGGCAGAAGGCAGGCCTGTCCTGTGCCTCTGGTCCCATGGGGATAGCATCTCCTTGGCCACCTGTCCCAAGGGCAGACTTGGCTTGCCACCAGGTGCCATACCCGTAACACGGAGAACAACCCCATGGAGAAACGGGCAGTCAGATGCCGTCTATCACCAAAATGTGGCAGCAATGTGGGTGGCAGGGGGTGTGCCGGGGAAGGAATGCAGACAGTCCCCCACAGGTCCCCATCCCTGTGCACAGGCCCTCTACAGGGATCTTGTCGCCTCCTCTCTCCTGTGGTGAAGGCACTGGCCTAGACCCCGAGACTGCCTGAGCACCGGAGCAAAAGGCAAAGCCTTACCTACCCCAGGAGATGGCAATAGGCACAGAGTGCCATGCTAAGACACACACGCTCCTGCAGGGTTGTGTCTGTGTCTGCTGAATTCGGCATAGCAAGGTGAACGCCGGGCGTGAACTTGGAGCCCGGGAAAGCAAGTCCCAAGAGACACCAGCTCTCCCGCGGCTCTTCTTCCCAGCCGCGACAGAGTGAACACCCAAAGCCTTTCTGAGGAAGCAGCAGCGAAGTGCGGTTCGTGCCAAGCTGAATACCTCTGCGAAAGCATAGCAGTCGCTTGGAAATCAGAGTCGGTTCTCTGGGCTGTTTTTGTTGCTTGCCTTACCCTAGTATGCGCAGCACTATGGGAGAATTCCCATAGAGCAAAAGCCTCTTTGCCCTGGCATCCCCTCTGGGAAAGCACAGCATTCCTTGGGAAATCAGAGTCGGGTCTGAGGGATTCTCTGTTTCCTGAGCTGGTCTCCTCAGCACGATGTAATAAACCCGCATGGAGCGAAATCCTCAATGCCTGGGCATCCCCTCTGCCTGAGAGTGAAGCGCGCTTGCGCCTGTGGATTTAGCCTTAAGGATGGGACAGTTGTTTCACTGCGGTCCCCAGGAGCATGTCCGTGGAAGGGGCAGCACGCTGCCCGTTGGGAAGAGCAGGAGCCGTTGGCCTCTGGTCTGGAAACTGTTGCGAAACAGGAGAGCAGGCCCTGACAGGCACAGCGGCCGGTGGTAATACAAGTGTCACCTGCACCAAGTGAAGATAGACGGAAGCCTGGCTGCTAAGGAGACAGGCGGGGATGAGTATGGCAGGGCGCGTGCTCCACTCTTAGGAAGGAGTCAGGGTAGCAAGCATGCCTGTTCTGAGCCTGTGGGAAAAGGAGACAGCAGCTCTTTGGCCACCTGTCCCTGGGGCAGACATGCTCTAGCAACCAGGGGCCTACGCAGAACTCGCAGAAACAGCTCCCTGAAATAACGGGGAGTCAGATGCCGACTTCCTCCAGGATGTGGAAGCTTGGAGAAGGCACGGGGTTTAAGGGGCAGGAGTGGGGACAGTCCCCCAAAGCTCCCTATTCAGTGCACGGGCCGTGAGCAGGGATCCTGTCACCTCTCCTTTCCTCTGGGGAAAGCACTGGCCTAGTCCGCGAGTCCGCCTGAACGCCAGAGTAAAAGGCCAAGCGATGCCTACACTGGGAGATGGTAGTGTGCCTAGAGTGCCATATTAGCCTACGCACGCTACTGCAGGTTTGTGGCTGCGTCTGCTTAGTTCGGCCTGGCAGGGTGAACCATGGACGCGAACATGGAGCCCGGGATAGCAAGGCCCAAGAGGCACCAGCTCTCCCGTAGCTCTTCTTCCCTGACGCGACTGAAGCCTTGCTGAGGAAGCAGCAGCGAAGTGCTGTTCGCGCAAAGCCAAAGCCTCTGCGAAAGCACAGCATTTGCTGAGAAATGTTCGGCGGGCTGCTGCAGTTTGCATGAGCCTAGTCTCACGGTGGGAGAAACCCGCATACAGCGAAAGCCTCTTTGCCTGGTCATCTCTACTGGGAATGCACAGCGTTCCTTGGGAAATCAGAGTTGGGTTTGGGGATGCTGCTGCTGCTTGCCTGAGCTAGTCACCGCAGCTCAGTGGAAGATACCCGCATGGAGCGAAATACCCTTTGCCCTAGTATCCCCTCTGCCTGAGAGAGAAGCCAAGTGTGGGGAACCCGCAGCACGCAGCCCCCGGAGAAGAGAAGGAGACGTTGGCCTTGGGGTCGGGAAACGCTCGCGCCGCAGGATAGCCTGCCGTGGCACCAAGTGCAGGTCGGGGACAAGACAAGTGTCACCCGCTTCCTGTGCGGAGAGAGGGTAGCCTGGATGCTAAGGAGACATGAGGGGACTACTAGGGCAGAGGCGCTTGCTCCACTCTGAGGAAGGAGTCTGGGCAGAAGGCAGGCCTGTCCTGTGCCTCTGGTCCCATGGGGATAGCATCTCCTTGGCCACCTGTCCCAAGGGCAGACTTGGATTGCCACCAGGTTCCATACCCGTAACTCAGAGAACAACCCCATGTAGAAACGGGCAGTCAGATGCCGTCTATCACCAAGATGTGGCAGCGATGTGGGTGGCAGGGGGTGTGCCGGGGAAGGAATGGAGACAGTCCCCCACAGGTCCCCATCCCTGTGCACGGGCCGTGTACAGGGATCTTGTCGCCTCCTCTCTCCTGTGGTGAAGGCACTGGCCTAGACCCCGAGACTGCCTGAGCACCGGAGCAAAAGGCAAAGCCTTACCTGCCCCAGGAGATGGCCATAGGCATAGAGTGCCATGCTAAGACACACACGCTCCTGCAGGGTTGTGACTGTGTCTGCTGAATTCAGCATAGCAAGGTGAACGCCGGGCGTGAACTTGGAGCCCGGGAAAGCAAGTCCCAAGAGACACCAGCTCTCCCGCGGCTCTTCTTCCCAGCCGCGACAGAGTGAACACCCAAAGCCTTTCTGAGGAAGCAGCAGCGAAGTGCGGTTCGTGCCAAGCTGAATACCTCTGCGAAAGCATAGCAGTCGCTTGGAAATCAGAGTCGGTTCTCTGGGCTGTTTTTGTTGCTTGCCTTACCCTAGTATGCGCAGCACTATGGAATAATCCCGCAAAGAGCCAAAGCCTCTCTGCCCTGGCATCCCCTCAGGGAAAGCACAGTATTCTTAGGGAAATCAGAGTCGGGTCTGAGGGATTCTGTGTTTCCTGAGCTGGTCTCCTCAGCACGGTGTAATAAACCCGCATGGAGCGAAATCCTCTATGCCTGGGATCCCCTCTGCCTGAGAGAGAAGCGCGCTTGAGCCTGTGGAATTAGCCTTAAGGAATGGGACAGGTGTTTCACTTCGGTCCTCAGGAGCAAGTCCGTGGGAGAGCGTGCTGCGCGTTGGGAAGAGCAGGAGCCGTTGGCCTTCTGGTCTGGAAACTGTTGCGAAGCAGGAGAGCCGGCCCTGACAAACACAGCGGCCGGTGGTAATACAAGTGTCACCTGCACCATGTGAAGATAGACGGAAGCCTGGCTGCTAAGGAGACAGGCGGGGATGAGTATGGCAGGGCGCGTGCTCCACTCTTAGGAAGGATTCAGGGTAGCAAGCATGCCTGTCCTGAGCCTGTGGGAAAAGGAGACAGCAGCTCTTTGGCCACCTGTCCCTGGGGCAGACATGCTCTAGCAACCAGGGGCCTACGCAGAACTCACAGAAACAGCTCCCTGAAATAACGGGGAGTCAGATGCCGACTTCCTCCAGGATGTGGAAGCTTGGAGAAGGCACGGGGTTTAAGGGGCAGGAGTGGGGACAGTCCCCCAAAGCTCCCTATTCAGTGCACGGGCCGTGTGCAGGGATCCTGTCACCTCTCCTTTCCTCTGGGGAAAGCACTGGCCTGGTCCGCGAGTCCGCCTGAGCGCCAGAGTAAAAGGCCAAGCGATGCCTACACTGGGAGTTGGTAGTGTGCCTAGAGTGCCATACTAGGCGACGCACGCTACTGCAGGGTTGTGGCTGCGTCTGCTTAGTTCGGCCTGGCAGGGTGAACCATGGACGCGAACATGGAGCACGGGAAAGCAAGGCCCAAGAGGCACCAGCTCTCCCGCAGCTCCTCTACCCTGATGCGACTGAAGCCTTGCTGAGGAAGCAGCAGCGAAGTGCTGTTCGCGCCAAGCCAAAGTCTCTGCGAAAGCACAGCATTCGCTGAGAAATGTTCCGCAAGCTGCTGCAGTTTGCATGAGCCCAATCTCACGGTGCGAGAAACCCGCATACAGCGAAAGCTTCTTTGCCTGGTCATCTCTCCTGGGAAAGCACAGCGTTCCATGGGAAATCAGAGTTGGGTTTGGGGATGCTGCTGCTGCTTGCCTGAGCTAGTCACCGCAGCTCAGTGGAAGATACCCGCATGGAGCGAAATACCCTTTGCCCTAGTATCCCCTCTGCCTGAGAGAGAAGCCAAGTGTGGGGAACCCGCAGCACGCCGCCCCCGGAGAAGAGAAGGAGACGTTGGCCTTGGGGTCGGGAAACGATCGCTCCGCAGGATAGCCTGCCGTGGCACCAAGAGCAGGCCGGGGGCAAGACAAGTGTCACCCGCTTCCTGTGCGGAGAGAGGGTAGCCTGGCTGCTAAGGAGACATGAGGGGACTACTAGGGCAGAGGCGCTTGCTCCACTCTGAGGAAGGAGTCTGGGCAGAAGGCAGGCCTGTCCTGTGCCTCTGGTCCCATGGGGATAGCATCTCCTTGGCCACCTGTCCCAAGGGCAGACTTGGCTTGCCACCAGGTGCCATAGCCGTAACTCGGAGAACAACCCCATGGAGAAACGGGCAGTCAGATGCCGTCTATCACCAAGATTTGGCAGCGATGTGGGTGGCAGGGGGTGTGCCGGGGAAGGAATGGAGACAGTCCCCCACAGGTCCCCATGCCTGTGCACAGGCCGTCTACAGGGATCTTGTCGCCTCGTCTCTCCTGTGGTAAAGGCACTGGCCTAGACCCCGAGACTGCCTGAGCACCGGAGCAAAAGGCAAAGCCTTACCTCCCCAGGAGATGGCAAGAGGGACAGAGTGCCATGCTAAGACACACACGCTCCTGCAGGGTTGTGACTGTGTCTGCTGAATTCGGCATAGCAAGGTGAACGCCGGGCGTGAACTTGGAGCCCGGGAAAGCAAGTCCCAAGAGACACCAGCTCTCCCGCGGCTCTTCTTCCCAGCCGCGACAGAGTGAACACCCAAAGCCTTTCTGAGGAAGCAGCAGCGAAGTGCGGTTCGTGCCAAGCTGAATACCTCTGCGAAAGCATAGCATTCGCTTGGAAATCAGAGTCGGTTCTCTGGGCTGTTTTTGTTGCTTGCCTTACCCTAGTATGCGCAGCACTATGGGAGAATTCCCATAGAGCAAAAGCCTCTTTGCCCTGGCATCCCCTCTGGGAAAGCACAGCATTCTTTGGGAAATCAGAGTCGGGTCTGAGGGATTCTCTGTTTCCTGACCTGGTCTCCTCAGCACGGTGTAATAAACCCTCATGGAGCGAAATCCTCAATGCCTGGGCATCCCCTCTGCCTGAGAGAGAAGCGCGCTTGCGCCTGTGGAATTAGCCTTAAGGAATGGGACAGATGTTTCACTGTGGTACCCAGGAGCATGTCCGTGGAAGGGGCAGCACGCTGCCCGTTGGGAAGAGCAGGAGCCGTTGGCCTTCTGGTCTGGAAACTGTTGCGAAACAGGAGAGCAGGCCCTGACAGGCACAGCGGCCGGTGGTAATACAAGTGTCACCTGCACGAAGTGAAGATAGACGGAAGCCTGGCTGCTAAGGAGACAGGCGGGGATGAGTATGGCAGGGCGCGTGCTCCACTCTTAGGAAGGAGTCAGGGTAGCAAGCATGCCTGTCCTGAGCCTGTGGGAAAAGGAGACAGCAGCTCTTTGGCCACCTGTCCCTGGGGCAGACATGCTCTAGCAACCAGGGGCCTACGCAGAACTCGCAGAAACAGCTCCCTGAAATAACGGGGAGTCAGATGCCGACTTCCTCCAGGATGTGGAAGCTTGGAGAAGGCACGGGGTTTAAGGGGCAGGAGTGGGGACAGTCCCCCAAAGCTCCATATTCAGTGCACGGGCCGTGTGCAGGGATCCTGTCACCTCTCCTTTCCTCTGGGGAAGTCACTGGCCTAGTCCGCGAGTCCGCCTGAGCGCCAGAGTAAAAGGCCAAGCGATGCCTACACTGGGAGATGGTAGTGTGCCTAGAGTGCCATACTAGCCTACGCACGCTACTGCAGGTTTGTGGCTGCGTCTGCTTAGTTCGGCCTGGCAGGGTGAACCATGGACGCGAACATGGAGCCCGGGATAGCAAGGCCCAAGAGGCACCAGCTCTCCCGTAGCTCTTCTTCCCTGACGCGACTGAAGCCTTGCTGAGGAAGCAGCAGCGAAGTGCTGTTCGCGCAAAGCCAAAGCCTCTGCGAAAGCACAGCATTCGCTGAGAAATGTTCCGCAAGCTGCTGCAGTTTGCATGAGCCCAGTCTCACGGTGGGAGAACCCCGCATACAGCGAAAGCCTCTTTGCCTGGTCATCTCTCCTGGGAAAGCACAGCGTTCCATGGGAAATCAGAGTTGGGTTTGGGGATGCTGCTGCTGCTTGCCTGAGCTAGTCACCGCAGCTCAGTGGAAGATACCCGCATGGAGCGAAATACCCTTTGCCCTAGTATCCCCTCTGCCTGAGAGAGAAGCCAAGTGTGGGGAACCCGCAGCACGCAGCCCCCGGAGAAGAGAAGGAGACGTTGGCCTTGGGGTCGGGAAACGCTCGCGCCGCAGGATAGCCTGCCGTGGCACCAAGTGCAGGTCGGGGACAAGACAAGTGTCACCCGCTTCCTGTGCGGAGAGAGGGTAGCCTGGATGCTAAGGAGACATGAGGGGACTACTAGGGCAGAGGCGCTTGCTCCACTCTGAGGAAGGGTCTGGGCAGAAGGCAGGCCTGTCCTGTGCCTCTGGTCCCATGGGGATAGCATCTCCTTGGCCACCTGTCCCAAGGGCAGACTTGGATTGCCACCAGGTTCCATACCCGTAACTCAGAGAACAACCCCATGTAGAAAC
Organism: Mustela lutreola; assembly: GCF_030435805.1. Taxonomy (NCBI): domain Eukaryota; kingdom Metazoa; phylum Chordata; class Mammalia; order Carnivora; family Mustelidae; genus Mustela; species Mustela lutreola. The sequence continues at coordinate 87,863,481 of NC_081302.1, read as the reverse complement.
GGGCAGTCAGATGCCGTCTATCACCAAGATGTGGCAGCGATGTGGGTGGCAGGGGGTGTGCCGGGGAAGGAATGGAGACAGTCCCCCACAGGTCCCCATCCCTGTGCACGGGCCGTCTACAGGGATCTTGTCGCCTCCTCTCTCCTGTGGTGAAGGCACTGGCCTAGTCCCCGAGACTGCCTGAGCACCGGAGCAAAAGGCAAAGCCTTACCTACCCCAGGAGATGGCCATAGGCATAGAGTGCCATGCTAAGACACACACGCTCCTGCAGGGTTGTGACTGTGTCTGCTGAATTCGGCATAGCAAGGTGAACGCCGGGCGTGAACTTGGAGCCCGGGAAAGCAAGTCCCAAGAGACACCAGCTCTCGCGCGGCTCTTCTTCCCAGCCGCGACAGAGTGAACACCCAAAGCCTTTCTGAGGAAGCAGCAGCGAAGTGCGGTTCGTGCCAAGCTGAATACCTCTGCGAAAGCATAGCATTCGCTTGGAAATCAGAGTCGGTTCTCTGGGCTGTTTTTGTTGCTTGCCTTACCCTAGTATGCGCAGCACTATGGAATAATCCCGCAAAGAGCGAAAGCCTCTCTGCCCTGGCATCCCCTCAGGGAAAGCACAGTATTCTTAGGGAAATCAGAGTCGGGTCTGAGGGATTCTCTGTTTCCTGAGCTGGTCTCCTCAGCACGGTGTAATAAACCCGCATGGAGCGACATCCTCTATGCCTGGGATCCCCTCTGCCTGAGAGAGAAGCGCGCTTGCGCCTGTGGCATTAGCCTTAAGGAATGGGACAGGTGTTTCACTTCGGTCCTCAGGAGCAAGTCCGTGGGAGAGCGTGCTGCGCGTTGGGAAGAGCAGGAGCCGTTGGCCTTCTGGTCTGGAAACTGTTTTGAAGCAGGAGAGCCGGCCCTGACAGACACAGCGGCCGGTGGTAATACAAGTGTCACCTGCACCAAGTGAAGATAGACGGAAGCCTGGCTGCTAAGGAGACAGGCGGGGATGAGTATGGCAGGGCGCGTGCTCCACTCTTAGGAAGGAGTCAGGGTAGCAAGCATGCCTGTCCTGAGCCTGTGGGAAAAGGAGACAGCAGCTCTTTGGCCACCTGTCCCTGGGGCAGACATGCTCTAGCAACCAGGGGCCTACGCAGAACTCGCAGAAACAGCTCCCTGAAATAACGGGAGTCAAATGCCGACTTCCTCCAGGATGTGGAAGCTTGGAGAAGGCCCGGGGTTTAAGGGGCAGGAGTGGGGATAGTCCCCCAATGCTCCCTATTCAGTGCACGGGCCGTGTGCAGGGATCCTGTCACCTCTCCTTTCCTCTGGGGAAAGCACTGGCCTAGTCCGCGAGTCCGCCTGAGCGCCAGAGTAAAAGGCCAAGCGATGCCTACACTGGGAGATGGTAGTGTGCCTAGAGTGCCATACTAGCCTACGCACGCTACTGCAGGGTTGTGGCTGCGTCTGATTAGTTCGGCCTGGCAGGGTGAACCATGGACGCGAACATGGAGCACGGGAAAGCAAGGCCCAGGAGGCACCAGCTCTCCCGCAGCTCTTCTACCCTGACGCGACTGAAGCCTTGCTGAGGAAGCAGCAGCGAAGTGCTGTTGGCGCAAAGCCAAAGCCTCTGCGAAAGCACAGCATTCGCTGAGAAATGTTCTGCAGGCTGCTGCAGTTTGCATGAGCCCAGTCTCACGGTGGGAGAACCCCGCATACAACGAAAGCCTCTTTGCCTGGTCATCTCTCCTGGGAAAGCACAGCGTTCCATGGGAAATCAGAGTTGGGTTTGGGGATGCTGCTGCTGCTTGCCTGAGCTAGTCACCGCAGCTCAGTGGAAGATACCCGCATGAAGCGACACACCCTTTGCCCTAGTATCCCCTCTGCCTGAGAGAGAAGGCAAGTGTGGGGAACCCGCATCACGCCGCCCCCGGAGAAGAGAAGGAGACGTTGGCCTTGGGGTCGGGAAACGCTCGCGCCGCAAAATAGCCTGCCGTGGCACCAAGAGCAGGCCGGGGGCAAGACAAGTGTCACCCGCTTCCTGTGCGGAGAGAGGGTAGCCTGGCTGCTAAGGAGACATGAGGGGACTACTAGGGCAGAGGCGCTTACTCCACTCTGTGAAAGGAGTCTGGGCAGAAGGCAGGCCTGTCCTGTGCCTCTGGTCCCATGGGGATAGCATCTCCTTGGCCACCTGTCCCAAGGGCAGACTTGGCTTGCCACCAGGTGCCATACCCGTAACACGGAGAACAACCCCATGGAGAAACGGGCAGTCAGATGCCGTCTATCACCAAGATGTGGCAGCAATGTGGGTGGCAGGGGTGTGCCGGGGAAGGAATGGAGACAGTCCCCCACAGGTCCCCATCCCTGTGCACAGGCCGTCTACAGGGATCTTGTCGCCTCCTCTCTCCTGTGGTGAAGGCACTGGCCTAGACCCCGAGACTGCCTGAGCACCGGAGCAAAAGGCAAAGCCTTACCTACCCCAGGAGATGGCAATAGGCACAGAGTGCCATGCTAAGACACACACGCTCCTGCAGGGTTGTGACTGTGTCTGCTGAATTCGGCATAGCAAGGTGAACGCCGGGCGTGAACTTGGAGCCCGGGAAAGCAAGTCCCAAGAGACACCAGCTCTCCCGCGGCTCTTCTTCCCAGCCGCGACAGAGTGAACACCCAAAGCCTTTCTGAGGAAGCAGCAGCGAAGTGCGGTTCGTGCCAAGCTGAATACCTCTGCGAAAGCATAGCAGTCGCTTGGAAATCAGAGTCGGTTCTCTGGGCTGTTTTTGTTGCTTGCCTTACCCTAGTATGCGCAGCACTATGGGAGAATTCCCATAGAGCAAAAGCCTCTTTGCCCTGGCATCCCCTCTGGGAAAGCACAGCATTCCTTGGGAAATCAGAGTCGGGTCTGAGGGATTCTCTGTTTCCTGAGCTGGTCTCCTCAGCACGATGTAATAAACCCGCATGGAGCGAAATCCTCAATGCCTGGGCATCCCCTCTGCCTGAGAGAGAAGCGCGCTTGCGCCTGTGGATTTAGCCTTAAGGATGGGACAGTTGTTTCACTGCGGTCCCCAGGAGCATGTCCGTGGAAGGGGCAGCACGCTGCCCGTTGGGAAGAGCAGGAGCCGTTGGCCTTCTGGTCTGGAAACTGTTGCGAAACAGGAGAGCAGGCCCTGACAGGCACAGCGGCCGGTGGTAATACAAGTGTCACCTGCACCAAGTGAAGATAGACGGAAGCCTGGCTGCTAAGGAGACAGGCGGGGATGAGTATGGCAGGGCGCGAGCTCCACTCTTAGGAAGGAGTCAGGGTAGCAAGCATGCCTGTCCTGAGCCTGTGGGAAAAGGAGACAGCAGCTCTTTGGCCACCTGTCCCTGGGGCAGACATGCTCTAGCAACCAGGGGCCTACGCAGAACTCGCAGAAACAGCTCCCTGAAATAACGGGGAGTCAGATGCCGACTTCCTCCAGGATGTGGAAGCTTGGAGAAGGCACGGGGTTTAAGGGGCAGGAGTGGGGACAGTCCCCCAAAGCTCCATATTCAGTGCACGGGCCGTGTGCAGGGATCCTGTCACCTCTCCTTTCCTCTGGGGAAGTCACTGGCCTAGTCCGCGAGTCCGCCTGAGCGCCAGAGTAAAAGGCCAAGCGATGCCTACACTGGGAGATGGTAGTGTGCCTAGAGTGCCATACTAGCCTACGCACGCTACTGCAGGTTTGTGGCTGCGTCTGCTTAGTTCGGCCTGGCAGGGTGAACCATGGACGCGAACATGGAGCCCGGGATAGCAAGGCCCAAGAGGCACCAGCTCTCCCGTAGCTCTTCTTCCCTGACGCGACTGAAGCCTTGCTGAGGAAGCAGCAGCGAAGTGCTGTTCGCGCAAAGCCAAAGCCTCTGCGAAAGCACAGCATTCGCTGAGAAATGTTCCGCAAGCTGCTGCAGTTTGCATGAGCCCAGTCTCACGGTGGGAGAACCCCGCATACAGCGAAAGCCTCTTTGCCTGGTCATCTCTCCTGGGAAAGCACAGCGTTCCATGGGAAATCAGAGTTGGGTTTGGGGATGCTGCTGCTGCTTGCCTGAGCTAGTCACCGCAGCTCAGTGGAAGATACCCGCATGGAGCGAAATACCCTTTGCCCTAGTATCCCCTCTGCCTGAGAGAGAAGCCAAGTGTGGGGAACCCGCAGCACGCAGCCCCCGGAGAAGAGAAGGAGACGTTGGCCTTGGGGTCGGGAAACGCTCGCGCCGCAGGATAGCCTGCCGTGGCACCAAGTGCAGGTCGGGGACAAGACAAGTGTCACCCGCTTCCTGTGCGGAGAGAGGGTAGCCTGGATGCTAAGGAGACATGAGGGGACTACTAGGGCAGAGGCGCTTGCTCCACTCTGAGGAAGGAGTCTGGGCAGAAGGCAGGCCTGTCCTGTGCCTCTGGTCCCATGGGGATAGCATCTCCTTGGCCACCTGTCCCAAGGGCAGACTTGGATTGCCACCAGGTTCCATACCCGTAACTCAGAGAACAACCCCATGTAGAAACGGGCAGTCAGATGCCGTCTATCACCAAGATGTGGCAGCGATGTGGGTGGCAGGGGGTGTGCCGGGGAAGGAATGGAGACAGTCCCCCACAGGTCCCCATCCCTGTGCACGGGCCGTCTACAGGGATCTTGTCGCCTCCTCTCTCCTGTGGTGAAGGCACTGGCCTAGTCCCCGAGACTGCCTGAGCACCGGAGCAAAAGGCAAAGCCTTACCTACCCCAGGAGATGGCCATAGGCATAGAGTGCCATGCTAAGACACACACGCTCCTGCAGGGTTGTGACTGTGTCTGCTGAATTCGGCATAGCAAGGTGAACGCCGGGCGTGAACTTGGAGCCCGGGAAAGCAAGTCCCAAGAGACACCAGCTCTCCCGCGGCTCTTCTTCCCAGCCGCGACAGAGTGAACACCCAAAGCCTTTCTGAGGAAGCAGCAGCGAAGTGCGGTTCGTGCCAAGCTGAATACCTCTGCGAAAGCATAGCATTCGCTTGGAAATCAGAGTCGGTTCTCTGGGCTGTTTTTGTTGCTTGCCTTACCCTAGTATGCGCAGCACTATGGAATAATCCCGCAAAGAGCGAAAGCCTCTCTGCCCTGGCATCCCCTCAGGGAAAGCACAGTATTCTTAGGGAAATCAGAGTCGGGTCTGAGGGATTCTCTGTTTCCTGAGCTGGTCTCCTCAGCACGGTGTAATAAACCCGCATGGAGCGACATCCTCTATGCCTGGGATCCCCTCTGCCTGAGAGAGAAGCGCGCTTGCGCCTGTGGCATTAGCCTTAAGGAATGGGACAGGTGTTTCACTTCGGTCCTCAGGAGCAAGTCCGTGGGAGAGCGTGCTGCGCGTTGGGAAGAGCAGGAGCCGTTGGCCTTCTGGTCTGGAAACTGTTGCGAAGCAGGAGAGCCGGCCCTGACAGACACAGCGGCCGGTGGTAATACAAGTGTCACCTGCACCAAGTGAAGATAGACGGAAGCCTGGCTGCTAAGGAGACAGGCGGGGATGAGTATGGCAGGGCGCGTGCTCCACTCTTAGGAAGGAGTCAGGGTAGCAAGCATGCCTGTCCTGAGCCTGTGGGAAAAGGAGACAGCAGCTCTTTGGCCACCTGTCCCTGGGGCAGACATGCTCTAGCAACCAGGGGCCTACGCAGAACTCGCAGAAACAGCTCCCTGAAATAACGGGGAGTCAGATGCCGACTTCCTCCAGGATGTGGAAGCTTGGAGAAGGCACGCGGTTTAAGGGGCAGGAGTGGGGACAGTCCCCCAATGCTCCCTATTCAGTGCACGGGCCGTGTGCAGGGATCCTGTCACCTCTCCTTTCCTCTGGGGAAAGCACTGGCCTAGTCTGCGAGTCCGCCTGAGCGCCAGAGTAAAAGGCCAAGCGATGCCTACACTGGGATTTGGTAGTGTGCCTAGAGTGCCATACTAGCCTACGCACGCTACTGCAGGGTTGTGGCTGCGTCTGCTTAGTTCGGCCTGGCAGGGTGAACCATGGACGCGAACATGGAGCACGGGAAAGCAAGGCCCAAGAGGCACCAGCTCTCCCGCAGCTCTTCTACCCTGATGCGACTGAAGCCTTGCTGAGGAAGCAGCAGCGAAGTGCTGTTCGCGCCAAGCCAAAGCCTCTGCGATAGCACAGCATTCGCTGAGAAATGTTCCGCAAGCTGCTGCAGTTTGCATGAGCCCAGTCTCACGGTGGGAGAACCCCGCATACAGCGAAAGCCTCTTTGCCTGGTCATCTCTCCTGGGAAAGCACAGCGTTCCATGGGAAATCAGAGTTGGGTTTGGGGATGCTGCTGCTGCTTGCCTGAGCTAGTCACCGCAGCTCAGTGGAAGATACCCGCATGGAGCGAAATACCCTTTGCCCTAGTATCCCCTCTGCCTGAGAGAGAAGCCAAGTGTGGGGAACCCGCATCACGCCGCCCCCGGAGAAGAGAAGGAGACGTTGGCCTTGGGGTCGGGAAACGCTCGCGCCGCAGGATCGCCTGCCGTGGCACCAAGAGCAGGCCGGGGGCAAGACAAGTGTCACCCGCTTCCTGTGCGGAGAGAGGGTAGCCTGGCTGCTAAGGAGACATGAGGGGACTACTAGGGCAGAGGCGCTTACACCACTCTGAGGAAGGAGTCTGGGCAGAAGGCAGGCCTGTCCTGTGCCTCTGGTCCCAACGGGATAGCATCTCCTTGGCCACCTGTCCCAAGGGCAGACTTGGCTTGCCACCAGGTGCCATACCCGTAACTCGGAGAACAACCCCATGGAGAAACGGGCAGTCAGATGCCGTCTATCACCAAGATGTGGCAGCGATGTGGGTGGCAGGGGGTGTGCCGGGGAAGGAATGGAGACAGTCCCCCACAGGTCCCCATCCCTGTGCACGGGCCGTCTACAGGGATCTTGTCGCCTCCTCTCTCCTGTGGTGAAGGCACTGGCCTAGACCCCGAGACTGCCTGAGCACCGGAGCAAAAGGCAAAGCCTTACCTACCCCAGGAGATGGCAATAGGCACAGAGTGCCATGCTAAGACACACACGCTCCTGCAGGGTTGTGACTGTGTCTGCTGAATTCGGCATAGCAAGGTGAACGCCGGGCGTGAACTTGGAGCCCGGGAAAGCAAGTCCCAAGAGACACCAGCTTTCCCGCGGCTCTTCTTCCCAGCCGCGACAGAGTGAACACCCAAAGACTTTCTGAGGAAGCAGCAGCGAAGTGCGGTTCGTGCCAAGCTGAATACCTCTGCGAAAGCATAGCAGTCGCTTGGAAATCAGAGTCGGTTCTCTGGGCTGTTTTTGTTGCTTGCCTTACCCTAGTATGCGCAGCACTATGGGAGAATTCCCATAGAGCAAAAGCCTCTTTGCCCTGGCATCCCCTCTGGGAAAGCACAGCATTCTTTGGGAAATCAGAGTCGGGTCTGAGGGATTCTCTCTTTCCTGAGCTGGTCTCCTCAGCACGGTGTAATAAACCCGCATGGAGCGAAATCCTCAATGCCTGGGCATCCCCTCTGCCTGAGAGAGACGCGCGCTTGCGCCTGTGGAATTAGCCTTAAGGAATGGGACAGATGTTTCACTGCGGTCCCCAGGAGCACCGTGGAAGGGGCAGCACGCTGCCCGTTGGGAAGAGCAGGAGCCGTTGGCCTTCTGGTCTGGAAACTGTTGCGAAACAGGAGAGCAGGCCCTGACAGACACAGCAGCCGGTGGTAATACAAGTGTCACCTGCTCCCAAAGAAGATAGACGGAAGCCTGGCTGCTAAGGAGACAGGCGGGGATGAGTATGGCAGGGCGCGTGCTCCACTCTTAGGAAGGAGTCAGGGTAGCAAGCATGCCTGTCCTGAGCCTGTGGGAAAAGGAGACAGCAGCTCTTTGGCCACCTGTCCCTGGGGCAGATATGCTCTAGCAACCAGGGGCCTACGCAGAACTCGCAGAAACAGCACCCTGAAATAACGGGGAGTCAGATGCCGACTTCCTCCAGGATGTGGAAGCTTGGAAAAGGCCCGGGGTTTAAGGGGCAGGAGTGGGGATAGTCCCCCAATGCTCCCTATTCAGTGCACGGGCCGTGTGCAGGGATCCTGTCACCTCTCCTTTCCTCTGGGGAAAGCACTGGCCTAGTCCGCGAGTCCGCCTGAGCGCCAGAGTAAAAGGCCAAGCGATGCCTACACTGGGAGATGGTAGTGTGCCTAGAGTGCCATACTAGGCTACGCACGCTACTGCAGGGTTGTGGCTGCGTCTGCTTAGTTCGGCCTGGCAGGGTGAACCATGGACGCGAACATGGAGCACGGGAAAGCAAGGCCCAGGAGGCACCAGCTCTCCCGCAGCTCTTCTACCCTGACGCGACTGAAGCCTTGCTGAGGAAGCAGCAGCGAAGTGCTGTTGGCGCAAAGCCAAAGCCTCTGCGAAAGCACAGCATTCGCTGAGAAATGTTCTGCAGGCTGCTGCAGTTTGCATGAGCCCAGTCTCACGGTGGGAGAACCCCGCATACAACGAAAGCCTCTTTGCCTGGTCATCTCTCCTGGGAAAGCACAGCGTTCCATGGGAAATCAGAGTTGGGTTTGGGGATGCTGCTGCTGCTTGCCTGAGCTAGTCAATGCAGCTCAGTGGAAGATACCCGCATGAAGCGACACACCCTTTGCCCTAGTATCCCCTCTGCCTGAGAGAGAAGGCAAGTGTGGGGAACCCGCATCACGCCGCCCCCGGAGAAGAGAAGGAGACGTTGGCCTTGGGGTCGGGAAACGCTCGCGCCGCAAAATAGCCTGCCGTGGCACCAAGAGCAGGCCGGGGGCAAGACAAGTGTCACCCGCTTCCTGTACGGAGAGAGGGTAGCCTGGCTGCTAAGGAGACATGAGGGGACTACTAGGGCAGAGGCGCTTACTCCACTCTGTGAAAGGAGTCTGGGCAGAAGGCAGGCCTGTCCTGTGCCTCTGGTCCCATGGGGATAGCATCTCCTTGGCCACCTGTCCCAAGGGCAGACTTGGCTTGCCACCAGGTGCCATACCCGTAACACGGAGAACAACCCCATGGAGAAACGGGCAGTCAGATGCCGTCTATCACCAAGATGTGGCAGCAATGTGGGTGGCAGGGGGTGTGCCGGGGAAGGAATGGAGACAGTCCCCCACAGGTCCCCATCCCTGTGCACAGGCCGTCTACAGGGATCTTGTCGCCTCCTCTCTCCTGTGGTGAAGGCACTGGCCTAGACCCCGAGACTGCCTGAGCACCGGAGCAAAAGGCAAAGCCTTACCTACCCCAGGAGATGGCAATAGGCACAGAGTGCCATGCTAAGACACACACGCTCCTGCAGGGTTGTGACTGTGTCTGCTGAATTCGGCATAGCAAGGTGAACGCCGGGCGTGAACTTGGAGCCCGGGAAAGCAAGTCCCAAGAGACACCAGCTCTCCCGCGGCTCTTCTTCCCAGCCGCGACAGAGTGAACACCCAAAGCCTTTCTGAGGAAGCAGCAGCGAAGTGCGGTTCGTGCCAAGCTGAATACCTCTGCGAAAGCATAGCAGTCGCTTGGAAATCAGAGTCGGTTCTCTGGGCTGTTTTTGTTGCTTGCCTTACCCTAGTATGCGCAGCACTATGGGAGAATTCCCATAGAGCAAAAGCCTCTTTGCCCTGGCATCCCCTCTGGGAAAGCACAGCATTCCTTGGGAAATCAGAGTCGGGTCTGAGGGATTCTCTGTTTCCTGAGCTGGTCTCCTCAGCACGATGTAATAAACCCGCATGGAGCGAAATCCTCAATGCCTGGGCATCCCCTCTGCCTGAGAGTGAAGCGCGCTTGCGCCTGTGGATTTAGCCTTAAGGATGGGACAGTTGTTTCACTGCGGTCCCCAGGAGCATGTCCGTGGAAGGGGCAGCACGCTGCGCGTTGGGAAGAGCAGGAGCCGTTGGCCTTCTGGTCTGGAAACTGTTGCGAAACAGGAGAGCAGGCCCTGACAGGCACAGCGGCCGGTGGTAATACAAGTGTCACCTGCACCAAGTGAAGATAGACGGAAGCCTGGCTGCTAAGGAGACAGGCGGGGATGAGTATGGCAGGGCGCGTGCTCCACTCTTAGGAAGGAGTCAGGGTAGCAAGCATGCCTGTTCTGAGCCTGTGGGAAAAGGAGACAGCAGCTCTTTGGCCACCTGTCCCTGGGGCAGACATGCTCTAGCAACCAGGGGCCTACGCAGAACTCGCAGAAACAGCTCCCTGAAATAACGGGGAGTCAGATGCCGACTTCCTCCAGGATGTGGAAGCTTGGAGAAGGCACGGGGTTTAAGGGGCAGGAGTGGGGACAGTCCCCCAAAGCTCCCTATTCAGTGCACGGGCCGTGTGCAGGGATCCTGTCACCTCTCCTTTCCTCTGGGGAAAGCACTGGCCTAGTCCGCGAATCCGCCTGAGCGCCAGAGTAAAAGGCCAAGCGATGCCTACACTGGGAGATGGTAGTGTGCCTAGAGTGCCATACTAGCCTACGCACGCTACTGCAGGTTTGTGGCTGCGTCTGCTTAGTTCGGCCTGGCAGGGTGAACCATGGACGCGAACATTTAGCCCGGGATAGCAAGGCCCAAGAGGCACCAGCTCTCCCGTAGCTCTTCTTCCCTGACGCGACTGAAGCCTTGCTGAGGAAGCAGCAGCGAAGTGCTGTTCGCGCAAAGCCAAAGCCTCTGCGAAAGCACAGCATTCGCTGAGAAATGTTCGGCGGGCTGCTGCAGTTTGCATGAGCCCAGTCTCACGGTGGGAGAAACCCGCATACAGCGAAAGCCTCTTTGCCTGGTCATCTCTACTGGGAAAGCACAGCGTTCCTTGGGAAATCAGAGTTGGGTTTGGGGATGCTGCTGCTGCTTGCCTGAGCTAGTCACCGCAGCTCAGTGGAAGATACCCGCATGGAGCGAAATACCCTTTGCCCTAGTATCCCCTCTGCCTGAGAGAGAAGACAAGTGTGGGGAACCCGCAGCACGCAGCCCCCGGAGAAGAGAAGGAGACGTTGGCCTTGGGGTCGGGAAACGCTCGCGCCGCAGGATAGCATGCCGTGGCACCAAGTGCAGGTCGGGGACAAGACAAGTGTCACCCGCTTCCTGTGCGGAGAGAGGGTAGCCTGGATGCTAAGGAGACATGAGGGGACTACTAGGGCAGAGGCGCTTGCTCCACTCTGAGGAAGGAGTCTGGGCAGAAGGCAGGCCTGTCCTGTGCCTCTGGTCCCATGGGGATAGCATCTCCTTGGCCACCTGTCCCAAGGGCAGACTTGGATTGCCACCAGGTTCCATACCCGTAACTCAGAGAACAACCCCATGTAGAAACGGGCAGTCAGATGCCGTCTATCACCAAGATGTGGCAGCGATGTGGGTGGCAGGGGGTGTGCCGGGGAAGGAATGGAGACAGTCCCCCACAGGTCCCCATCCCTGTGCACGGGCCGTCTACAGGGATCTTGTCGCCTCCTCTCTCCTGTGGTGAAGGCACTGGCCTAGTCCCCGAGACTGCCTGAGCACCGGAGCAAAAGGCAAAGCCTTACCTGCCCCAGGAGATGGCCATAGGCATAGAGTGCCATGCTAAGACACACACGCTCCTGCAGGGTTGTGACTGTGTCTGCTGAATTCAGCATAGCAAGGTGAACGCCGGGCGTGAACTTGGAGCCCGGGAAAGCAAGTTCCAAGAGACACCAGCTCTCCCGCGGCTCTTCTTCCCAGCCGCGACAGAGTGAACACCCAAAGCCTTTCTGAGGAAGCAGCAGCGAAGTGCGGTTCGTGCCAAGCTGAATACCTCTGCGAAAGCATAGCAGTCGCTTGGAAATCAGAGTCGGTTCTCTGGGCTGTTTTTGTTGCTTGCCTTACCCTAGTATGCGCAGCACTATGGAATAATCCCGCAAAGAGCCAAAGCCTCTCTGCCCTGGCATCCCCTCAGGGAAAGCACAGTATTCTTAGGGAAATCAGAGTCGGGTCTGAGGGATTCTGTGTTTCCTGAGCTGGTCTCCTCAGCACGGTGTAATAAACCCGCATGGAGCGAAATCCTCTATGCCTGGGATCCCCTCTGCCTGAGAGAGAAGCGCGCTTGAGCCTGTGGAATTAGCCTTAAGGAATGGGACAGGTGTTTCACTTCGGTCCTCAGGAGCAAGTCCGTGGGAGAGCGTGCTGCGCGTTGGGAAGAGCAGGAGCCGTTGGCCTTCTGTTCTGGAAACTGTTGCGAAGCAGGAGAGCCGGCCCTGACAGACACAGCGGCCGGTGGTAATACAAGTGTCACCTGCACCAAGTGAAGATAGACGGAAGCCTGGCTGCTAAGGAGACAGGCGGGGATGAGTATGGCAGGGCGCGTGCTCCACTCTTAGGAAGGAGTCAGGGTAGCAAGCATGCCTGTCCTGAGCCTGTGGGAAAAGGAGACAGCAGCTCTTTGGCCACCTGTCCCTGGGGCAGACATGCTCTAGCAACCAGGGGCCTACGCAGAACTCGCAGAAACAGCTCCCTGAAATAACGGGGAGTCAGATGCCGACTTCCTCCAGGATGTGGAAGCTTGGAGAAGGCACGGGGTTTAAGGGGCAGGAGTGGGGACAGTCCCCCAAAGCTCCCTATTCAGTGCACGGGCCGTGTGCAGGGATCCTGTCACCTCTCCTTTCCTCTGGGGAAAGCACTGGCCTAGTCCGCGAATCCGCCTGAGCGCCAGAGTAAAAGGCCAAGCGATGCCTACACTGGGAGATGGTAGTGTGCCTAGAGTGCCATACTAGCCTACGCACGCTACTGCAGGTTTGTGGCTGCGTCTGCTTAGTTCGGCCTGGCAGGGTGAACCATGGACGCGAACATTTAGCCCGGGATAGCAAGGCCCAAGAGGCACCAGCTCTCCCGTAGCTCTTCTTCCCTGACGCGACTGAAGCCTTGCTGAGGAAGCAGCAGCGAAGTGCTGTTCGCGCAAAGCCAAAGCCTCTGCGAAAGCACAGCATTCGCTGAGAAATGTTCGGCGGGCTGCTGCAGTTTGCATGAGCCCAGTCTCACGGTGGGAGAAACCCGCATACAGCGAAAGCCTCTTTGCCTGGTCATCTCTACTGGGAAAGCACAGCGTTCCTTGGGAAATCAGAGTTGGGTTTGGGGATGCTGCTGCTGCTTGCCTGAGCTAGTCACCGCAGCTCAGTGGAAGATACCCGCATGGAGCGAAATACCCTTTGCCCTAGTATCCCCTCTGCCTGAGAGAGAAGACAAGTGTGGGGAACCCGCAGCACGCAGCCCCCGGAGAAGAGAAGGAGACGTTGGCCTTGGGGTCGGGAAACGCTCGCGCCGCAGGATAGCATGCCGTGGCACCAAGTGCAGGTCGGGGACAAGACAAGTGTCACCCGCTTCCTGTGCGGAGAGAGGGTAGCCTGGATGCTAAGGAGACATGAGGGGACTACTAGGGCAGAGGCGCTTGCTCCACTCTGAGGAAGGAGTCTGGGCAGAAGGCAGGCCTGTCCTGTGCCTCTGGTCCCATGGGGATAGCATCTCCTTGGCCACCTGTCCCAAGGGCAGACTTGGATTGCCACCAGGTTCCATACCCGTAACTCAGAGAACAACCCCATGTAGAAACGGGCAGTCAGATGCCGTCTATCACCAAGATGTGGCAGCGATGTGGGTGGCAGGGGGTGTGCCGGGGAAGGAATGGAGACAGTCCCCCACAGGTCCCCATCCCTGTGCACGGGCCGTCTACAGGGATCTTGTCGCCTCCTCTCTCCTGTGGTGAAGGCACTGGCCTAGTCCCCGAGACTGCCTGAGCACCGGAGCAAAAGGCAAAGCCTTACCTGCCCCAGGAGATGGCCATAGGCATAGAGTGCCATGCTAAGACACACACGCTCCTGCAGGGTTGTGACTGTGTCTGCTGAATTCAGCATAGCAAGGTGAACGCCGGGCGTGAACTTGGAGCCCGGGAAAGCAAGTTCCAAGAGACACCAGCTCTCCCGCGGCTCTTCTTCCCAGCCGCGACAGAGTGAACACCCAAAGCCTTTCTGAGGAAGCAGCAGCGAAGTGCGGTTCGTGCCAAGCTGAATACCTCTGCGAAAGCATAGCAGTCGCTTGGAAATCAGAGTCGGTTCTCTGGGCTGTTTTTGTTGCTTGCCTTACCCTAGTATGCGCAGCACTATGGAATAATCCCGCAAAGAGCCAAAGCCTCTCTGCCCTGGCATCCCCTCAGGGAAAGCACAGTATTCTTAGGGAAATCAGAGTCGGGTCTGAGGGATTCTGTGTTTCCTGAGCTGGTCTCCTCAGCACGGTGTAATAAACCCGCATGGAGCGAAATCCTCTATGCCTGGGATCCCCTCTGCCTGAGAGAGAAGCGCGCTTGAGCCTGTGGAATTAGCCTTAAGGAATGGGACAGGTGTTTCACTTCGGTCCTCAGGAGCAAGTCCGTGGGAGAGCGTGCTGCGCGTTGGGAAGAGCAGGAGCCGTTGGCCTTCTGTTCTGGAAACTGTTGCGAAGCAGGAGAGCCGGCCCTGACAGACACAGCGGCCGGTGGTAATACAAGTGTCACCTGCACCAAGTGAAGATAGACGGAAGCCTGGCTGCTAAGGAGACAGGCGGGGATGAGTATGGCAGGGCGCGTGCTCCACTCTTAGGAAGGAGTCAGGGTAGCAAGCATGCCTGTCCTGAGCCTGTGGGAAAAGGAGACAGCAGCTCTTTGGCCACCTGTCCCTGGGGCAGACATGCTCTAGCAACCAGGGGCCTACGCAGAACTCGCAGAAACAGCTCCCTGAAATAACGGGAGTCAAATGCCGACTTCCTCCAGGATGTGGAAGCTTGGAGAAGGCACGGGGTTTAAGGGGCAGAAGTGGGGACAGTCCCCCAAAGCTCCCTATTCAGTGCACGTGCCGTGTGCAGGGATCCTGTCACCTCTCCTTTCCTCTGGGGAAAGCACTGGCCTAGTCCGCGAGTCCGCCTGAGCGCCAGAGTAAAAGGCCAAGCGATGCCTACACTGGGAGTTGGTAGTGTGCCTAGAGTGCCATACTAGGCGACGCACGCTACTGCAGGGTTGTGGCTGCGTCTGCTTAGTTCGGCCTGGCAGGGTGAACCATGGACGCGAACATGGAGCACGGGAAAGCAAGGCCCAAGAGGCACCAGCTCTCCCGCAGCTCCTCTACCCTGATGCGACTGAAGCCTTGCTGAGGAAGCAGCAGCGAAGTGCTGTTCGCGCCAAGCCAAAGTCTCTGCGAAAGCACAGCATTCGCTGAGAAATGTTCCGCAAGCTGCTGCAGTTTGCATGAGCCCAGTCTCACGGTGGGAGAACCCCGCATACAGCGAAAGCTTCTTTGCCTGGTCATCTCTCCTGGGAAAGCACAGCGTTCCATGGGAAATCAGAGTTGGGTTTGGGGATGCTGCTGCTGCTTGCCTGAGCTAGTCACCGCAGCTCAGTGGAAGATACCCGCATGGAGCGAAATACCCTTTGCCCTAGTATCCCCTCTGCCTGAGAGAGAAGGCAAGTGTGGGGAACCCGCAGCACGCCGCCCCCGGAGAAGAGAAGGAGACGTTGGCCTTGGGGTCGGGAAACGATCGCTCCGCAGGATAGCCTGCCGTGGCACCAAGAGCAGGCCGGGGGCAAGACAAGTGTCACCCGCTTCCTGTGCGGAGAGAGGGTAGCCTTGCTGCTAAGGAGACATGAGGGGACTACTAGGGCAGAGGCGCTTGCTCCACTCTGAGGAAGGAGTCTGGGCAGAAGGCAGGCCTGTCCTGTGCCTCTGGTCCCATGGGGATAGCATCTCCTTGGCCACCTGTCCCAAGGGCAGACTTGGCTTGCCACCAGGTGCCATATCCGTAACTCGGAGAACAACCCCATGGAGAAACGGGCAGTCAGATGCCGTCTATCACCAAGATTTGGCAGCGATGTGGGTGGCAGGGGGTGTGCCGGGGAAGGAATGGAGACAGTCCCCCACAGGTCCCCATGCCTGTGCACAGGCCGTCTACAGGGATCTTGTCGCCTCGTCTCTCCTGTGGTAAAGGCACTGGCCTAGACCCCGAGACTGCCTGAGCACCGGAGCAAAAGGCAAAGCCTTACCTCCCCAGGAGATGGCAAGAGGGACAGAGTGCCATGCTAAGACACACACGCTCCTGCAGGGTTGTGACTGTGTCTGCTGAATTCGGCATAGCAAGGTGAACGCCGGGCGTGAACTTGGAGCCCGGGAAAGCAAGTCCCAAGAGACACCAGCTCTCCCGCGGCTCTTTTTCCCAGCCGCGACAGAGTGAACACCCAAAGCCTTTCTGAGGAAGGAGCAGCGAAGTGCGGTTCGTGCCAAGCTGAATACCTCTGCGAAAGCATAGCAGTCGCTTGGAAATCAGAGTTGGTTCTCTGGGCTGTTTTTGTTGCTTGCCTTACCCTAGTATGCGCAGCACTATGGGAGAATTCCCATAGAGCAAAAGCCTCTTTGCCCTGGCATCCCCTCTGGGAAAGCACAGCATTCTTTGGGAAATCAGAGTCGGGTCTGAGGGATTCTCTGTTTCCTGACCTGGTCTCATCAGCACGGTGTAATAAACCCGCATGGAGCGAAATCCTCAATGCCTGGGCATCCCCTCTGCCTGAGAGAGAAGCGCGCTTGCGCCTGTGGAATTAGCCTTAAGGAATGGGACAGATGTTTCACTGTGGTACCCAGGAGCATGTCCGTGGAAGGGGCAGCACGCTGCCCGTTGGGAAGAGCAGGAGCCGTTGGCCTTCTGGTCTGGAAACTGTTGCGAAACAGGAGAGCAGGCCCTGACAGGCACAGCGGCCGGTGGTAATACAAGTGTCACCTGCACCAAGTGAAGATAGACGGAAGCCTGGCTGCTAAGGAGACAGGCGGGGATGAGTATGGCAGGGCGCGTGCTCCACTCTTAGGAAGGAGTCAGGGTAGCAAGCATGCCTGTCCTGAGCCTGTGGGAAAAGGAGACAGCAGCTCTTTGGCCACCTGTCCCTGGGGCAGACATGCTCTAGCAACCAGGGGCCTACGCAGAACTCGCAGAAACAGCTCCCTGAAATAACGGGAGTCAGATGCCGACTTCCTCCAGGATGTGGAAGCTTGGAGAAGGCACGGGGTTTAAGGGGCAGGAGTGGGGACAGTCCCCCAAAGCTCCCTATTCAGTGCACGGGCCGTGTGCAGGGATCCTGTCACCTCTCCTTTCCTCTGGGGAAGTCACTGGCCTAGTCCGCGAGTCCGCCTGAGCGCCAGAGTAAAAGGCCAAGCGATGCCTACACTGGGAGATGGTAGTGTGCCTAGAGTGCCATACTAGCCTACGCACGCTACTGCAGGTTTGTGGCTGCGTCTGCTTAGTTCGGCCTGGCAGGGTGAACCATGGACGCGAACATGGAGCCCGGGATAGCAAGGCCCAAGAGGCACCAGCTCTCCCGTAGCTCTTCTTCCCTGACGCGACTGAAGCCTTGCTGAGGAAGCAGCAGCGAAGTGCTGTTCGCGCAAAGCCAAAGCCTCTGCGAAAGCACAGCATTCGCTGAGAAATGTTCCGCAAGCTGCTGCAGTTTGCATGAGCCCAGTCTCACGGTGGGAGAACCCCGCATACAGCGAAAGCCTCTTTGCCTGGTCATCTCTCCTGGGAAAGCACAGCGTTCCATGGGAAATCAGAGTTGGGTTTGGGGATGCTGCTGCTGCTTGCCTGAGCTAGTCACCGCAGCTCAGTGGAAGATACCCGCATGGAGCGAAATACCCTTTGCCCTAGTATCCCCTCTGCCTGAGAGAGAAGCCAAGTGTGGGGAACCCGCAGCACGCCGCCCCCGGAGAAGAGAAGGAGACGTTGGCCTTGGGGTCGGGAAACGCTCGCGCCGCAGGATAGCCTGCCGTGGCACCAAGTGCAGGTCGGGGACAAGACAAGTGTCACCCGCTTCCTGTGCGGAGAGAGGGTAGCCTGGATGCTAAGGAGACATGAGGGGACTACTAGGGCAGAGGCGCTTGCTCCACTCTGAGGAAGGAGTCTGGGCAGAAGGCAGGCCTGTCCTGTGCCTCTGGTCCCATGGGGATAGCATCTCCTTGGCCACCTGTCCCAAGGGCAGACTTGGATTGCCACCAGGTTCCATACCCGTAACTCAGAGAACAACCCCATGTAGAAACGGGCAGTCAGATGCCGTCTATCACCAAGATGTGGCAGCGATGTGGGTGGCAGGGGGTGTGCCGGGGAAGGAATGGAGACAGTCCCCCACAGGTCCCCATCCCTGTGCACGGGCCGTCTACAGGGATCTTGTCGCCTCCTCTCTCCTGTGGTGAAGGCACTGGCCTAGTCCCCGAGACTGCCTGAGCACCGGAGCAAAAGGCAAAGCCTTACCTACCCCAGGAGATGGCCATAGGCATAGAGTGCCATGCTAAGACACACACGCTCCTGCAGGGTTGTGACTGTGTCTGCTGAATTCGGCATAGCAAGGTGAACGCCGGGCGTGAACTTGGAGCCCGGGAAAGCAAGTCCCAAGAGACACCAGCTCTCCCGCGGCTCTTCTTCCCAGCCGCGACAGAGTGAACACCCAAATCCTTTCTGAGGAAGCAGCAGCGAAGTGCGGTTCGTGCCAAGCTGAATACCTCTGCGAAAGCATAGCAGTCGCTTGGAAATCAGAGTCGGTTCTCTGGGCTGTTTTTGTTGCTTGCCTTACCCTAGTATGCGCAGCACTATGGGAGAATTCCCATAGAGCAAAAGCCTCTTTGCCCTGGCATCCCCTCTGGGAAAGCACAGCATTCTTTGGGAAATCAGAGTCGGGTCTGAGGGATTCTCTCTTTCCTGAGCTGGTCTCCTCAGCACGGTGTAATAAACCCGCATGGAGCGAAATCCTCAATGCCTGGGCATCCCCTCTGCCTGAGAGAGACGCGCGCTTGCGCCTGTGGAATTAGCCTTAAGGAATGGGACAGATGTTTCACTGCGGTCCCCAGGAGCACCGTGGAAGGGGCAGCACGCTGCCCGTTGGGAAGAGCAGGAGCCGTTGGCCTTCTGGTCTGGAAACTGTTGCGAAACAGGAGAGCAGGCCCTGACAGACACAGCAGCCGGTGGTAATACAAGTGTCACCTGCTCCCAAAGAAGATAGACGGAAGCCTGGCTGCTAAGGAGACAGGCGGGGATGAGTATGGCAGGGCGCGTGCTCCACTCTTAGGAAGGAGTCAGGGTAGCAAGCATGCCTGTCCTGAGCCTGTGGGAAAAGGAGACAGCAGCTCTTTGGCCACCTGTCCCTGGGGCAGATATGCTCTAGCAACCAGGGGCCTACGCAGAACTCGCAGAAACAGCACCCTGAAATAACGGGGAGTCAGATGCCGACTTCCTCCAGGATGTGGAAGCTTGGAAAAGGCCCGGGGTTTAAGGGGCAGGAGTGGGGATAGTCCCCCAATGCTCCCTATTCAGTGCACGGGCCGTGTGCAGGGATCCTGTCACCTCTCCTTTCCTCTGGGGAAAGCACTGGCCTAGTCCGCGAGTCCGCCTGAGCGCCAGAGTAAAAGGCCAAGCGATGCCTACACTGGGAGATGGTAGTGTGCCTAGAGTGCCATACTAGGCTACGCACGCTACTGCAGGGTTGTGGCTGCGTCTGCTTAGTTCGGCCTGGCAGGGTGAACCATGGACGCGAACATGGAGCACGGGAAAGCAAGGCCCAGGAGGCACCAGCTCTCCCGCAGCTCTTCTACCCTGACGCGACTGAAGCCTTGCTGAGGAAGCAGCAGCGAAGTGCTGTTGGCGCAAAGCCAAAGCCTCTGCGAAAGCACAGCATTCGCTGAGAAATGTTCTGCAGGCTGCTGCAGTTTGCATGAGCCCAGTCTCACGGTGGGAGAACCCCGCATACAACGAAAGCCTCTTTGCCTGGTCATCTCTCCTGGGAAAGCACAGCGTTCCATGGGAAATCAGAGTTGGGTTTGGGGATGCTGCTGCTGCTTGCCTGAGCTAGTCAATGCAGCTCAGTGGAAGATACCCGCATGAAGCGACACACCCTTTGCCCTAGTATCCCCTCTGCCTGAGAGAGAAGGCAAGTGTGGGGAACCCGCATCACGCCGCCCCCGGAGAAGAGAAGGAGACGTTGGCCTTGGGGTCGGGAAACGCTCGCGCCGCAAAATAGCCTGCCGTGGCACCAAGAGCAGGCCGGGGGCAAGACAAGTGTCACCCGCTTCCTGTACGGAGAGAGGGTAGCCTGGCTGCTAAGGAGACATGAGGGGACTACTAGGGCAGAGGCGCTTACTCCACTCTGTGAAAGGAGTCTGGGCAGAAGGCAGGCCTGTCCTGTGCCTCTGGTCCCATGGGGATAGCATCTCCTTGGCCACCTGTCCCAAGGGCAGACTTGGCTTGCCACCAGGTGCCATACCCGTAACACGGAGAACAACCCCATGGAGAAACGGGCAGTCAGATGCCGTCTATCACCAAGATGTGGCAGCAATGTGGGTGGCAGGGGGTGTGCCGGGGAAGGAATGGAGACAGTCCCCCACAGGTCCCCATCCCTGTGCACAGGCCGTCTACAGGGATCTTGTCGCCTCCTCTCTCCTGTGGTGAAGGCACTGGCCTAGACCCCGAGACTGCCTGAGCACCGGAGCAAAAGGCAAAGCCTTACCTACCCCAGGAGATGGCAATAGGCACAGAGTGCCATGCTAAGACACACACGCTCCTGCAGGGTTGTGACTGTGTCTGCTGAATTCGGCATAGCAAGGTGAACGCCGGGCGTGAACTTGGAGCCCGGGAAAGCAAGTCCCAAGAGACACCAGCTCTCCCGCGGCTCTTCTTCCCAGCCGCGACAGAGTGAACACCCAAAGCCTTTCTGAGGAAGCAGCAGCGAAGTGCGGTTCGTGCCAAGCTGAATACCTCTGCGAAAGCATAGCAGTCGCTTGGAAATCAGAGTCGGTTCTCTGGGCTGTTTTTGTTGCTTGCCTTACCCTAGTATGCGCAGCACTATGGGAGAATTCCCATAGAGCAAAAGCCTCTTTGCCCTGGCATCCCCTCTGGGAAAGCACAGCATTCCTTGGGAAATCAGAGTCGGGTCTGAGGGATTCTCTGTTTCCTGAGCTGGTCTCCTCAGCACGATGTAATAAACCCGCATGGAGCGAAATCCTCAATGCCTGGGCATCCCCTCTGCCTGAGAGTGAAGCGCGCTTGCGCCTGTGGATTTAGCCTTAAGGATGGGACAGTTGTTTCACTGCGGTCCCCAGGAGCATGTCCGTGGAAGGGGCAGCACGCTGCGCGTTGGGAAGAGCAGGAGCCGTTGGCCTTCTGGTCTGGAAACTGTTGCGAAACAGGAGAGCAGGCCCTGACAGGCACAGCGGCCGGTGGTAATACAAGTGTCACCTGCACCAAGTGAAGATAGACGGAAGCCTGGCTGCTAAGGAGACAGGCGGGGATGAGTATGGCAGGGCGCGTGCTCCACTCTTAGGAAGGAGTCAGGGTAGCAAGCATGCCTGTTCTGAGCCTGTGGGAAAAGGAGACAGCAGCTCTTTGGCCACCTGTCCCTGGGGCAGACATGCTCTAGCAACCAGGGGCCTACGCAGAACTCGCAGAAACAGCTCCCTGAAATAACGGGGAGTCAGATGCCGACTTCCTCCAGGATGTGGAAGCTTGGAGAAGGCACGGGGTTTAAGGGGCAGGAGTGGGGACAGTCCCCCAAAGCTCCCTATTCAGTGCACGGGCCGTGTGCAGGGATCCTGTCACCTCTCCTTTCCTCTGGGGAAAGCACTGGCCTAGTCCGCGAATCCGCCTGAGCGCCAGAGTAAAAGGCCAAGCGATGCCTACACTGGGAGATGGTAGTGTGCCTAGAGTGCCATACTAGCCTACGCACGCTACTGCAGGTTTGTGGCTGCGTCTGCTTAGTTCGGCCTGGCAGGGTGAACCATGGACGCGAACATTTAGCCCGGGATAGCAAGGCCCAAGAGGCACCAGCTCTCCCGTAGCTCTTCTTCCCTGACGCGACTGAAGCCTTGCTGAGGAAGCAGCAGCGAAGTGCTGTTCGCGCAAAGCCAAAGCCTCTGCGAAAGCACAGCATTCGCTGAGAAATGTTCGGCGGGCTGCTGCAGTTTGCATGAGCCCAGTCTCACGGTGGGAGAAACCCGCATACAGCGAAAGCCTCTTTGCCTGGTCATCTCTACTGGGAAAGCACAGCGTTCCTTGGGAAATCAGAGTTGGGTTTGGGGATGCTGCTGCTGCTTGCCTGAGCTAGTCACCGCAGCTCAGTGGAAGATACCCGCATGGAGCGAAATACCCTTTGCCCTAGTATCCCCTCTGCCTGAGAGAGAAGACAAGTGTGGGGAACCCGCAGCACGCAGCCCCCGGAGAAGAGAAGGAGACGTTGGCCTTGGGGTCGGGAAACGCTCGCGCCGCAGGATAGCATGCCGTGGCACCAAGTGCAGGTCGGGGACAAGACAAGTGTCACCCGCTTCCTGTGCGGAGAGAGGGTAGCCTGGATGCTAAGGAGACATGAGGGGACTACTAGGGCAGAGGCGCTTGCTCCACTCTGAGGAAGGAGTCTGGGCAGAAGGCAGGCCTGTCCTGTGCCTCTGGTCCCATGGGGATAGCATCTCCTTGGCCACCTGTCCCAAGGGCAGACTTGGATTGCCACCAGGTTCCATACCCGTAACTCAGAGAACAACCCCATGTAGAAACGGGCAGTCAGATGCCGTCTATCACCAAGATGTGGCAGCGATGTGGGTGGCAGGGGGTGTGCCGGGGAAGGAATGGAGACAGTCCCCCACAGGTCCCCATCCCTGTGCACGGGCCGTCTACAGGGATCTTGTCGCCTCCTCTCTCCTGTGGTGAAGGCACTGGCCTAGTCCCCGAGACTGCCTGAGCACCGGAGCAAAAGGCAAAGCCTTACCTGCCCCAGGAGATGGCCATAGGCATAGAGTGCCATGCTAAGACACACACGCTCCTGCAGGGTTGTGACTGTGTCTGCTGAATTCAGCATAGCAAGGTGAACGCCGGGCGTGAACTTGGAGCCCGGGAAAGCAAGTTCCAAGAGACACCAGCTCTCCCGCGGCTCTTCTTCCCAGCCGCGACAGAGTGAACACCCAAAGCCTTTCTGAGGAAGCAGCAGCGAAGTGCGGTTCGTGCCAAGCTGAATACCTCTGCGAAAGCATAGCAGTCGCTTGGAAATCAGAGTCGGTTCTCTGGGCTGTTTTTGTTGCTTGCCTTACCCTAGTATGCGCAGCACTATGGAATAATCCCGCAAAGAGCCAAAGCCTCTCTGCCCTGGCATCCCCTCAGGGAAAGCACAGTATTCTTAGGGAAATCAGAGTCGGGTCTGAGGGATTCTGTGTTTCCTGAGCTGGTCTCCTCAGCACGGTGTAATAAACCCGCATGGAGCGAAATCCTCTATGCCTGGGATCCCCTCTGCCTGAGAGAGAAGCGCGCTTGAGCCTGTGGAATTAGCCTTAAGGAATGGGACAGGTGTTTCACTTCGGTCCTCAGGAGCAAGTCCGTGGGAGAGCGTGCTGCGCGTTGGGAAGAGCAGGAGCCGTTGGCCTTCTGTTCTGGAAACTGTTGCGAAGCAGGAGAGCCGGCCCTGACAGACACAGCGGCCGGTGGTAATACAAGTGTCACCTGCACCAAGTGAAGATAGACGGAAGCCTGGCTGCTAAGGAGACAGGCGGGGATGAGTATGGCAGGGCGCGTGCTCCACTCTTAGGAAGGAGTCAGGGTAGCAAGCATGCCTGTCCTGAGCCTGTGGGAAAAGGAGACAGCAGCTCTTTGGCCACCTGTCCCTGGGGCAGACATGCTCTAGCAACCAGGGGCCTACGCAGAACTCGCAGAAACAGCTCCCTGAAATAACGGGGAGTCAGATGCCGACTTCCTCCAGGATGTGGAAGCTTGGAGAAGGCACGGGGTTTAAGGGGCAGGAGTGGGGACAGTCCCCCAAAGCTCCCTATTCAGTGCACGGGCCGTGTGCAGGGATCCTGTCACCTCTCCTTTCCTCTGGGGAAAGCACTGGCCTAGTCCGCGAATCCGCCTGAGCGCCAGAGTAAAAGGCCAAGCGATGCCTACACTGGGAGATGGTAGTGTGCCTAGAGTGCCATACTAGCCTACGCACGCTACTGCAGGTTTGTGGCTGCGTCTGCTTAGTTCGGCCTGGCAGGGTGAACCATGGACGCGAACATTTAGCCCGGGATAGCAAGGCCCAAGAGGCACCAGCTCTCCCGTAGCTCTTCTTCCCTGACGCGACTGAAGCCTTGCTGAGGAAGCAGCAGCGAAGTGCTGTTCGCGCAAAGCCAAAGCCTCTGCGAAAGCACAGCATTCGCTGAGAAATGTTCGGCGGGCTGCTGCAGTTTGCATGAGCCCAGTCTCACGGTGGGAGAAACCCGCATACAGCGAAAGCCTCTTTGCCTGGTCATCTCTACTGGGAAAGCACAGCGTTCCTTGGGAAATCAGAGTTGGGTTTGGGGATGCTGCTGCTGCTTGCCTGAGCTAGTCACCGCAGCTCAGTGGAAGATACCCGCATGGAGCGAAATACCCTTTGCCCTAGTATCCCCTCTGCCTGAGAGAGAAGACAAGTGTGGGGAACCCGCAGCACGCAGCCCCCGGAGAAGAGAAGGAGACGTTGGCCTTGGGGTCGGGAAACGCTCGCGCCGCAGGATAGCATGCCGTGGCACCAAGTGCAGGTCGGGGACAAGACAAGTGTCACCCGCTTCCTGTGCGGAGAGAGGGTAGCCTGGATGCTAAGGAGACATGAGGGGACTACTAGGGCAGAGGCGCTTGCTCCACTCTGAGGAAGGAGTCTGGGCAGAAGGCAGGCCTGTCCTGTGCCTCTGGTCCCATGGGGATAGCATCTCCTTGGCCACCTGTCCCAAGGGCAGACTTGGATTGCCACCAGGTTCCATACCCGTAACTCAGAGAACAACCCCATGTAGAAACGGGCAGTCAGATGCCGTCTATCACCAAGATGTGGCAGCGATGTGGGTGGCAGGGGGTGTGCCGGGGAAGGAATGGAGACAGTCCCCCACAGGTCCCCATCCCTGTGCACGGGCCGTCTACAGGGATCTTGTCGCCTCCTCTCTCCTGTGGTGAAGGCACTGGCCTAGTCCCCGAGACTGCCTGAGCACCGGAGCAAAAGGCAAAGCCTTACCTGTCCCAGGAGATGGCCATAGGCATAGAGTGCCATGCTAAGACACACACGCTCCTGCAGGGTTGTGACTGTGTCTGCTGAATTCAGCATAGCAAGGTGAACGCCGGGCGTGAACTTGGAGCCCGGGAAAGCAAGTTCCAAGAGACACCAGCTCTCCCGCGGCTCTTCTTCCCAGCCGCGACAGAGTGAACACCCAAAGCCTTTCTGAGGAAGCAGCAGCGAAGTGCGGTTCGTGCCAAGCTGAATACCTCTGCGAAAGCATAGCAGTCGCTTGGAAATCAGAGTCGGTTCTCTGGGCTGTTTTTGTTGCTTGCCTTACCCTAGTATGCGCAGCACTATGGAATAATCCCGCAAAGAGCCAAAGCCTCTCTGCCCTGGCATCCCCTCAGGGAAAGCACAGTATTCTTAGGGAAATCAGAGTCGGGTCTGAGGGATTCTGTGTTTCCTGAGCTGGTCTCCTCAGCACGGTGTAATAAACCCGCATGGAGCGAAATCCTCTATGCCTGGGATCCCCTCTGCCTGAGAGAGAAGCGCGCTTGAGCCTGTGGAATTAGCCTTAAGGAATGGGACAGGTGTTTCACTTCGGTCCTCAGGAGCAAGTCCGTGGGAGAGCGTGCTGCGCGTTGGGAAGAGCAGGAGCCGTTGGCCTTCTGTTCTGGAAACTGTTGCGAAGCAGGAGAGCCGGCCCTGACAGACACAGCGGCCGGTGGTAATACAAGTGTCACCTGCACCAAGTGAAGATAGACGGAAGCCTGGCTGCTAAGGAGACAGGCGGGGATGAGTATGGCAGGGCGCGTGCTCCACTCTTAGGAAGGAGTCAGGGTAGCAAGCATGCCTGTCCTGAGCCTGTGGGAAAAGGAGACAGCAGCTCTTTGGCCACCTGTCCCTGGGGCAGACATGCTCTAGCAACCAGGGGCCTACGCAGAACTCGCAGAAACAGCTCCCTGAAATAACGGGAGTCAAATGCCGACTTCCTCCAGGATGTGGAAGCTTGGAGAAGGCACGGGGTTTAAGGGGCAGAAGTGGGGACAGTCCCCCAAAGCTCCCTATTCAGTGCACGTGCCGTGTGCAGGGATCCTGTCACCTCTCCTTTCCTCTGGGGAAAGCACTGGCCTAGTCCGCGAGTCCGCCTGAGCGCCAGAGTAAAAGGCCAAGCGATGCCTACACTGGGAGTTGGTAGTGTGCCTAGAGTGCCATACTAGGCGACGCACGCTACTGCAGGGTTGTGGCTGCGTCTGCTTAGTTCGGCCTGGCAGGGTGAACCATGGACGCGAACATGGAGCACGGGAAAGCAAGGCCCAAGAGGCACCAGCTCTCCCGCAGCTCCTCTACCCTGATGCGACTGAAGCCTTGCTGAGGAAGCAGCAGCGAAGTGCTGTTCGCGCCAAGCCAAAGTCTCTGCGAAAGCACAGCATTCGCTGAGAAATGTTCCGCAAGCTGCTGCAGTTTGCATGAGCCCAGTCTCACGGTGGGAGAACCCCGCATACAGCGAAAGCTTCTTTGCCTGGTCATCTCTCCTGGGAAAGCACAGCGTTCCATGGGAAATCAGAGTTGGGTTTGGGGATGCTGCTGCTGCTTGCCTGAGCTAGTCACCGCAGCTCAGTGGAAGATACCCGCATGGAGCGAAATACCCTTTGCCCTAGTATCCCCTCTGCCTGAGAGAGAAGGCAAGTGTGGGGAACCCGCAGCACGCCGCCCCCGGAGAAGAGAAGGAGACGTTGGCCTTGGGGTCGGGAAACGATCGCTCCGCAGGATAGCCTGCCGTGGCACCAAGAGCAGGCCGGGGGCAAGACAAGTGTCACCCGCTTCCTGTGCGGAGAGAGGGTAGCCTTGCTGCTAAGGAGACATGAGGGGACTACTAGGGCAGAGGCGCTTGCTCCACTCTGAGGAAGGAGTCTGGGCAGAAGGCAGGCCTGTCCTGTGCCTCTGGTCCCATGGGGATAGCATCTCCTTGGCCACCTGTCCCAAGGGCAGACTTGGCTTGCCACCAGGTGCCATATCCGTAACTCGGAGAACAACCCCATGGAGAAACGGGCAGTCAGATGCCGTCTATCACCAAGATTTGGCAGCGATGTGGGTGGCAGGGGGTGTGCCGGGGAAGGAATGGAGACAGTCCCCCACAGGTCCCCATGCCTGTGCACAGGCCGTCTACAGGGATCTTGTCGCCTCGTCTCTCCTGTGGTAAAGGCACTGGCCTAGACCCCGAGACTGCCTGAGCACCGGAGCAAAAGGCAAAGCCTTACCTCCCCAGGAGATGGCAAGAGGGACAGAGTGCCATGCTAAGACACACACGCTCCTGCAGGGTTGTGACTGTGTCTGCTGAATTCGGCATAGCAAGGTGAACGCCGGGCGTGAACTTGGAGCCCGGGAAAGCAAGTCCCAAGAGACACCAGCTCTCCCGCGGCTCTTTTTCCCAGCCGCGACAGAGTGAACACCCAAAGCCTTTCTGAGGAAGGAGCAGCGAAGTGCGGTTCGTGCCAAGCTGAATACCTCTGCGAAAGCATAGCAGTCGCTTGGAAATCAGAGTTGGTTCTCTGGGCTGTTTTTGTTGCTTGCCTTACCCTAGTATGCGCAGCACTATGGGAGAATTCCCATAGAGCAAAAGCCTCTTTGCCCTGGCATCCCCTCTGGGAAAGCACAGCATTCTTTGGGAAATCAGAGTCGGGTCTGAGGGATTCTCTGTTTCCTGACCTGGTCTCATCAGCACGGTGTAATAAACCCGCATGGAGCGAAATCCTCAATGCCTGGGCATCCCCTCTGCCTGAGAGAGAAGCGCGCTTGCGCCTGTGGAATTAGCCTTAAGGAATGGGACAGATGTTTCACTGTGGTACCCAGGAGCATGTCCGTGGAAGGGGCAGCACGCTGCCCGTTGGGAAGAGCAGGAGCCGTTGGCCTTCTGGTCTGGAAACTGTTGCGAAACAGGAGAGCAGGCCCTGACAGGCACAGCGGCCGGTGGTAATACAAGTGTCACCTGCACCAAGTGAAGATAGACGGAAGCCTGGCTGCTAAGGAGACAGGCGGGGATGAGTATGGCAGGGCGCGTGCTCCACTCTTAGGAAGGAGTCAGGGTAGCAAGCATGCCTGTCCTGAGCCTGTGGGAAAAGGAGACAGCAGCTCTTTGGCCACCTGTCCCTGGGGCAGACATGCTCTAGCAACCAGGGGCCTACGCAGAACTCGCAGAAACAGCTCCCTGAAATAACGGGAGTCAGATGCCGACTTCCTCCAGGATGTGGAAGCTTGGAGAAGGCACGGGGTTTAAGGGGCAGGAGTGGGGACAGTCCCCCAAAGCTCCCTATTCAGTGCACGGGCCGTGTGCAGGGATCCTGTCACCTCTCCTTTCCTCTGGGGAAGTCACTGGCCTAGTCCGCGAGTCCGCCTGAGCGCCAGAGTAAAAGGCCAAGCGATGCCTACACTGGGAGATGGTAGTGTGCCTAGAGTGCCATACTAGCCTACGCACGCTACTGCAGGTTTGTGGCTGCGTCTGCTTAGTTCGGCCTGGCAGGGTGAACCATGGACGCGAACATGGAGCCCGGGATAGCAAGGCCCAAGAGGCACCAGCTCTCCCGTAGCTCTTCTTCCCTGACGCGACTGAAGCCTTGCTGAGGAAGCAGCAGCGAAGTGCTGTTCGCGCAAAGCCAAAGCCTCTGCGAAAGCACAGCATTCGCTGAGAAATGTTCCGCAAGCTGCTGCAGTTTGCATGAGCCCAGTCTCACGGTGGGAGAACCCCGCATACAGCGAAAGCCTCTTTGCCTGGTCATCTCTCCTGGGAAAGCACAGCGTTCCATGGGAAATCAGAGTTGGGTTTGGGGATGCTGCTGCTGCTTGCCTGAGCTAGTCACCGCAGCTCAGTGGAAGATACCCGCATGGAGCGAAATACCCTTTGCCCTAGTATCCCCTCTGCCTGAGAGAGAAGCCAAGTGTGGGGAACCCGCAGCACGCCGCCCCCGGAGAAGAGAAGGAGACGTTGGCCTTGGGGTCGGGAAACGCTCGCGCCGCAGGATAGCCTGCCGTGGCACCAAGTGCAGGTCGGGGACAAGACAAGTGTCACCCGCTTCCTGTGCGGAGAGAGGGTAGCCTGGATGCTAAGGAGACATGAGGGGACTACTAGGGCAGAGGCGCTTGCTCCACTCTGAGGAAGGAGTCTGGGCAGAAGGCAGGCCTGTCCTGTGCCTCTGGTCCCATGGGGATAGCATCTCCTTGGCCACCTGTCCCAAGGGCAGACTTGGATTGCCACCAGGTTCCATACCCGTAACTCAGAGAACAACCCCATGTAGAAACGGGCAGTCAGATGCCGTCTATCACCAAGATGTGGCAGCGATGTGGGTGGCAGGGGGTGTGCCGGGGAAGGAATGGAGACAGTCCCCCACAGGTCCCCATCCCTGTGCACGGGCCGTCTACAGGGATCTTGTCGCCTCCTCTCTCCTGTGGTGAAGGCACTGGCCTAGTCCCCGAGACTGCCTGAGCACCGGAGCAAAAGGCAAAGCCTTACCTACCCCAGGAGATGGCCATAGGCATAGAGTGCCATGCTAAGACACACACGCTCCTGCAGGGTTGTGACTGTGTCTGCTGAATTCGGCATAGCAAGGTGAACGCCGGGCGTGAACTTGGAGCCCGGGAAAGCAAGTCCCAAGAGACACCAGCTCTCCCGCGGCTCTTCTTCCCAGCCGCGACAGAGTGAACACCCAAATCCTTTCTGAGGAAGCAGCAGCGAAGTGCGGTTCGTGCCAAGCTGAATACCTCTGCGAAAGCATAGCATTCGCTTGGAAATCAGAGTCGGTTCTCTGGGCTGTTTTTGTTGCTTGCCTTACCCTAGTATGCGCAGCACTATGGAATAATCCCGCAAAGAGCGAAAGCCTCTCTGCCCTGGAATCCCCTCAGGGAAAGCACAGTATTCTTAGGGAAATCAGAGTCGGGTCTGAGGGATTCTCTGTTTCCTGAGCTGGTCTCCTCAGCACGGTGTAATAAACCCGCATGGAGCGACATCCTCTATGCCTGGGATCCCCTCTGCCTGAGAGAGAAGCGCGCTTGCGCCTGTGGCATTAGCCTTAAGGAATGGGACAGGTGTTTCACTTCGGTCCTCAGGAGCAAGTCCGTGGGAGAGCGTGCTGCGCGTTGGGAAGAGCAGGAGCCGTTGGCCTTCTGGTCTGGAAACTGTTGCGAAGCAGGAGAGCCGGCCCTGACAGACACAGCGGCCGGTGGTAATACAAGTGTCACCTGCACCAAGTGAAGATAGACGGAAGCCTGGCTGCTAAGGAGACAGGCGGGGATGAGTATGGCAGGGCGCGTGCTCCACTCTTAGGAAGGAGTCAGGGTAGCAAGCATGCCTATCCTGAGCCTGTGGGAAAAGGAGACAGCAGCTCTTTGGCCACCTGTCCCTGGGGCAGACATGCTCTAGCAACCAGGGGCCTACGCAGAACTCGCAGAAACAGCTCCCTGAAATAACGGGGAGTCAGATGCCGACTTCCTCCAGGATGTGGAAGCTTGGAGAAGGCACGCGGTTTAAGGGGCAGGAGTGGGGACAGTCCCCCAATGCTCCCTATTCAGTGCACGGGCCGTGTGCAGGGATCCTGTCACCTCTCCTTTCCTCTGGGGAAAGCACTGGCCTAGTCTGCGAGTCCGCCTGAGCGCCAGAGTAAAAGGCCAAGCGATGCCTACACTGGGAGATGGTAGTGTGCCTAGAGTGCCATACTAGCCTACGCACGCTACTGCAGGGTTGTGGCTGCGTCTGCTTAGTTCGGCCTGGCAGGGTGAACCATGGACGCGAACATGGAGCACGGGAAAGCAAGGCCCAAGAGGCACCAGCTCTCCCGCAGCTCTTCTACCCTGATGCGACTGAAGCCTTGCTGAGGAAGCAGCAGCGAAGTGCTGTTCGCGCCAAGCCAAAGCCTCTGCGATAGCACAGCATTCGCTGAGAAATGTTCCGCAAGCTGCTGCAGTTTGCATGAGCCCAGTCTCACGGTGGGAGAACCCCGCATACAGCGAAAGCCTCTTTGCCTGGTCATCTCTCCTGGGAAAGCACAGCGTTCCATGGGAAATCAGAGTTGGGTTTGGGGATGCTGCTGCTGCTTGCCTGAGCTAGTCACCGCAGCTCAGTGGAAGATACCCGCATGGAGCGAAATACCCTTTGCCCTAGTATCCCCTCTGCCTGAGAGAGAAGCCAAGTGTGGGGAACCCGCAGCACGCCGCCCCCGGAGAAGAGAAGGAGACGTTGGCCTTGGGGTCGGGAAACGCTCGCGCCGCAGGATAGCCTGCCGTGGCACCAAGTGCAGGTCGGGGACAAGACAAGTGTCACCCGCTTCCTGTGCGGAGAGAGGGTAGCCTGGATGCTAAGGAGACATGAGGGGACTACTAGGGCAGAGGCGCTTGCTCCACTCTGAGGAAGGAGTCTGGGCAGAAGGCAGGCCTGTCCTGTGCCTCTGGTCCCATGGGGATAGCATCTCCTTGGCCACCTGTCCCAAGGGCAGACTTGGATTGCCACCAGGTTCCATACCCGTAACTCAGAGAACAACCCCATGTAGAAACGGGCAGTCAGATGCCGTCTATCACCAAGATGTGGCAGCGATGTGGGTGGCAGGGGGTGTGCCGGGGAAGGAATGGAGACAGTCCCCCACAGGTCCCCATCCCTGTGCACGGGCCGTCTACAGGGATCTTGTCGCCTCCTCTCTCCTGTGGTGAAGGCACTGGCCTAGTCCCCGAGACTGCCTGAGCACCGGAGCAAAAGGCAAAGCCTTACCTACCCCAGGAGATGGCCATAGGCATAGAGTGCCATGCTAAGACACACACGCTCCTGCAGGGTTGTGACTGTGTCTGCTGAATTCGGCATAGCAAGGTGAACGCCGGGCGTGAACTTGGAGCCCGGGAAAGCAAGTCCCAAGAGACACCAGCTCTCCCGCGGCTCTTCTTCCCAGCCGCGACAGAGTGAACACCCAAAGCCTTTCTGAGGAAGCAGCAGCGAAGTGCGGTTCGTGCCAAGCTGAATACCTCTGCGAAAGCATAGCATTCGCTTGGAAATCAGAGTCGGTTCTCTGGGCTGTTTTTGTTGCTTGCCTTACCCTAGTATGCGCAGCACTATGGAATAATCCCGCAAAGAGCGAAAGCCTCTCTGCCCTGGAATCCCCTCAGGGAAAGCACAGTATTCTTAGGGAAATCAGAGTCGGGTCTGAGGGATTCTCTGTTTCCTGAGCTGGTCTCCTCAGCACGGTGTAATAAACCCGCATGGAGCGACATCCTCTATGCCTGGGATCCCCTCTGCCTGAGAGAGAAGCGCGCTTGCGCCTGTGGCATTAGCCT
Organism: Mustela lutreola; assembly: GCF_030435805.1. Classification (NCBI taxonomy): domain Eukaryota; kingdom Metazoa; phylum Chordata; class Mammalia; order Carnivora; family Mustelidae; genus Mustela; species Mustela lutreola. Next base: position 87,831,286 of record NC_081302.1, on the reverse strand, counting down.
TAAGGAATGGGACAGGTGTTTCACTTCGGTCCTCAGGAGCAAGTCCGTGGGAGAGCGTGCTGCGCGTTGGGAAGAGCAGGAGCCGTTGGCCTTCTGGTCTGGAAACTGTTGCGAAGCAGGAGAGCCGGCCCTGACAGACACAGCGGCCGGTGGTAATACAAGTGTCACCTGCACCAAGTGAAGATAGACGGAAGCCTGGCTGCTAAGGAGACAGGCGGGGATGAGTATGGCAGGGCGCGTGCTCCACTCTTAGGAAGGAGTCAGGGTAGCAAGCATGCCTGTCCTGAGCCTGTGGGAAAAGGAGACAGCAGCTCTTTGGCCACCTGTCCCTGGGGCAGACATGCTCTAGCAACCAGGGGCCTACGCAGAACTCGCAGAAACAGCTCTCTGAAATAACGGGAGTCAAATGCCGACTTCCTCCAGGATGTGGAAGCTTGGAGAAGGCACGGGGTTTAAGGGGCAGTAGTGGGGACAGTCCCCCAAAGCTCCCTATTCAGTGCACGGGCCGTGTGCAGGGATCCTGTCACCTCTCCTTTCCTCTGGGGAAAGCACTGGCCTGGTCCGCGAGTCCGCCTGAGCGCCAGAGTAAAAGGCCAAGCGATGCCTACACTGGGAGTTGGTAGTGTGCCTAGAGTGCCATACTAGGCGACGCACGCTACTGCAGGGTTGTGGCTGCGTCTGCTTAGTTCGGCCTGGCAGGGTGAACCATGGACGCGAACATGGAGCACGGGAAAGCAAGGCCCAAGAGGCACCAGCTCTCCCGCGGCTCTTTTTCCCAGCCGCGACAGAGTGAACACCCAAATCCTTCCTGAGGAAGGAGCAGCGAAGTGCGGTTCGTGCCAAGCTGAATACCTCTGCGAAAGCATAGCAGTCGCTTGGAAATCAGAGTTGGTTCTCTGGGCTGTTTTTGTTGCTTGCCTTACCCTAGTATGCGCAGCACTATGGGAGAATTCCCATAGAGCAAAAGCCTCTTTGCCCTGGCATCCCCTCTGGGAAAGCACAGCATTCTTTGGGAAATCAGAGTCGGGTCTGAGCGATTCTCTGTTTCCTGACCTGGTCTCCTCAGCACGGTGTAATAAACCCGCATGGAGCGAAATCCTCAATGCCTGGGCATCCCCTCTGCCTGAGAGAGAAGCGCGCTTGCGCCTGTGGAATTAGCCTTAAGGAATGGGACAGATGTTTCACTGTGGTACCCAGGAGCATGTCCGTGGAAGGGGCAGCACGCTGCCCGTTGGGAAGAGCAGGAGCCGTTGGCCTTCTGGTCTGGAAACTGTTGCGAAACAGGAGAGCAGGCCCTGACAGGCACAGCGGCCGGTGGTAATACAAGTGTCACCTGCACCAAGTGAAGATAGACGGAAGCCTGGCTGCTAAGGAGACAGGCGGGTATGAGTATGGCAGGGCGCGTGCTCCACTCTTAGGAAGGAGTCAGGGTAGCAAGCATGCCTGTCCTGAGCCTGTGGGAAAAGGAGACAGCAGCTCTTTGGCCACCTGTCCCTGGGGCAGACATGCTCTAGCAACCAGGGGCCTACGCAGAACTCGCAGAAACAGCTCCCTGAAATAACGGGGAGTCAGATGCCGACTTCCTCCAGGATGTGGAAGCTTGGAGAAGGCACGGGGTTTAAGGGGCAGGAGTGGGGACAGTCCCCCAAAGCTCCATATTCAGTGCACGGGCCGTGTGCAGGGATCCTGTCACCTCTCCTTTCCTCTGGGGAAGTCAGAGTCCGCGAGTCCGCCTGAGCGCCAGAGTAAAAGGCCAAGCGATGCCTACACTGGGAGATGGTAGTGTGCCTAGAGTGCCATACTAGCCTACGCACGCTACTGCAGGTTTGTGGCTGCGTCTGCTTAGTTCGGCCTGGCAGGGTGAACCATGGACGCGAACATGGAGCCCGGGATAGCAAGGCCCAAGAGGCACCAGCTCTCCCGTAGCTCTTCTTCCCTGACGCGACTGAAGCCTTGCTGAGGAAGCAGCAGCGAAGTGCTGTTCGCGCAAAGCCAAAGCCTCTGCGAAAGTACAGCATTCGCTGAGAAATGTTCCGCAAGCTGCTGCAGTTTACATGAGCCCAGTCTCACGGTGGGAGAACCCCGCATACAGCGAAAGCCTCTTTGCCTGGTCATCTCTCCTGGGAAAGCACAGCGTTCCATGGGAAATCAGAGTTGGGTTTGGGGATGCTGCTGCTGCTTGCCTGAGCTAGTCACCGCAGCTCAGTGGAAGATACCCGCATGGAGCGAAATACCCTTTGCCCTAGTATCCCCTCTGCCTGAGAGAGAAGCCAAGTGTGGGGAACCCGCAGCACGCCGCCCCCGGAGAAGAGAAGGAGACGTTGGCCTTGGGGTCGGGAAACGCTCGCGCCGCAGGATAGCCTGCCGTGGCACCAAGTGCAGGTAGGGGACAAGACAAGTGTCACCCGCTTCCTGTGCGGAGAGAGGGTAGCCTGGATGCTAAGGAGACATGAGGGGACTACTAGGGCAGAGGCGCTTGCTCCACTCTGAGGAAGGAGTCTGGGCAGAAGGCAGGCCTGTCCTGTGCCTCTGGTCCCATGGGGATAGCATCTCCTTGGCCACCTGTCCCAAGGGCAGACTTGGATTGCCACCAGGTTCCATACCCGTAACTCAGAGAACAACCCCATGTAGAAACGGGCAGTCAGATGCCGTCTATCACCAAGATGTGGCAGCGATGTGGGTGGCAGGGGGTGTGCCGGGGAAGGAATGGAGACAGTCCCCCACAGGTCCCCATCCCTGTGCACGGGCCGTCTACAGGGATCTTGTCGCCTCCTCTCTCCTGTGGTGAAGGCACTGGCCTAGTCCCCGAGACTGCCTGAGCACCGGAGCAAAAGGCAAAGCCTTACCTACCCCAGGAGATGGCCATAGGCATAGAGTGCCATGCTAAGACACACACGCTCCTGCAGGGTTGTGACTGTGTCTGCTGAATTCAGCATAGCAAGGTGAACGCCGGGCGTGAACTTGGAGCCCGGGAAAGCAAGTCCCAAGAGACACCAGCTCTCCCGCGGCTCTTCTTCCCAGCCGCGACAGAGTGAACACCCAAAGCCTTTCTGAGGAAGCAGCAGCGAAGTGCGGTTCGTGCCAAGCTGAATACCTCTGCGAAAGCATAGCATTCGCTTGGAAATCAGAGTCGGTTCTCTGGGCTGTTTTTGTTGCTTGCCTTACCCTAGTATGCGCAGCACTATGGAATAATCCCGCAAAGAGCGAAAGCCTCTCTGCCCTGGCATCCCCTCAGGGAAAGCACAGTATTCTTAGGGAAATCAGAGTCGGGTCTGAGGGATTCTCTGTTTCCTGAGCTGGTCTCCTCAGCACGGTGTAATAAACCCGCATGGAGCGACATCCTCTATGCCTGGGATCCCCTCTGCCTAGGAGAGAAGCGTGCTTGCGCCTGTGGCATTAGCCTTAAGGAATGGGACAGGTGTTTCACTTCGGTCCTCAGGAGCAAGTCCGTGGGAGAGCGTGCTGCGCGTTGGGAAGAGCAGGAGCCGTTGGCCTTCTGCTCTGGAAACTGTTGCGAAGCAGGAGAGCCGGCCCTGACAGACACAGCGGCCGGTGGTAATACAAGTGTCACCTGCACCAAGTGAAGATAGACGGAAGCCTGGCTGCTAAGGAGACAGGCGGGGATGAGTATGGCAGGGCGCGTGCTCCACTCTTAGGAAGGAGTCAGGGTAGCAAGCATGCCTGTCCTGAGCCTGTGGGAAAAGGAGACAGCAGCTCTTTGGCCACCTGTCCCTGGGGCAGACATGCTCTAGCAACCAGGGGCCTACGCAGAACTCGCAGAAACAGCTCCCTGAAATAACGGGAGTCAAATGCCGACTTCCTCCAGGATGTGGAAGCTTGGAGAAGGCACGGGGTTTAAGGGGCAGAAGTGGGGACAGTCCCCCAAAGCTCCCTATTCAGTGCACGGGCCGTGTGCAGGGATCCTGTCACCTCTCCTTTCCTCTGGGGAAAGCACTGGCCTGGTCCGCGAGTCCGCCTGAGCGCCAGAGTAAAAGGCCAAGCGATGCCTACACTGGGAGTTGGTAGTGTGCCTAGAGTGCCATACTAGGCGACGCACGCTACTGCAGGGTTGTGGCTGCGTCTGCTTAGTTCGGCCTGGCAGGGTGAACCATGGACGGGAACATGGAGCACGGGAAAGCAAGGCCCAAGAGGCACCAGCTCTCCCGCAGCTCCTCTACCCTGATGCGACTGAAGCCTTGCTGAGGAAGCAGCAGCGAAGTGCTGTTCGCGCCAAGCCAAAGTCTCTGCGAAAGCACAGCATTCGCTGAGAAATGTTCCGCAAGCTGCTGCAGTTTGCATGAGCCCAGTCTCACGGTGGGAGAACCCCGCATACAGCGAAAGCCTCTTTGCCTGGTCATCTCTCCTGGGAAAGCACAGCGTTCCATGGGAAATCAGAGTTGGATTTGGGGATGCTGCTGCTGCTTGCCTGAGCTAGTCACCGCAGCTCAGTGGAAGATACCCGCATGGAGCGAAATACCCTTTGCCCTAGTATCCCCTCTGCCTGAGAGAGAAGGCAAGTGTGGGGAACCCGCAGCATGCCGCCCCCGGAGAAGAGAAGGAGACGTTGGCCTTGGGGTCGGGAAACGATCGCTCCGCAGCATAGCCTGCCGTGGCACCAAGAGCAGGCCGGGGGCAAGACAAGTGTCACCCGCTTCCTGTGCGGAGAGAGGGTAGCCTGGCTGCGAAGGAGACATGAGGGGACTACTAGGGCAGAGGCGCTTGCTCCACTCTGAGGAAGGAGTCTGGGCAGAAGGCAGGCCTGTCCTGTGACTCTGGTCCCATGGGGATAGCATCTCCTTGGCCACCTGTCCCAAGGGCAGACTTGGCTTGCCACCAGGTGCCATACCCGTAACTCGGAGAACAACCCCATGGACAAACGGGCAGTCAGATGCCGTCTATCACCAAGATTTGGCAGCGATGTGGGTGGCAGGGGGTGTGCCGGGGAAGAAATGGAGACAGTCCCCCACAGGTCCCCATCCCAGTGCACGGGCCGTCTACAGGGATCTTGTCGCCTCGTCTCTCCTGTGGTAAAGGCACTGGCCTAGACCCCGAGACTGCCTGAGCACCGGAGCAAAAGGCAAAGCCTTACCTACCCCAGGAGATGGCCATAGGCATAGAGTGCCATGCTAAGACACACACGCTCCTGCAAGGTTGTGACTGTGTCTGCTGAATTCAGCATAGCAAGGTGAACGCCGGGCGTGAACTTGGAGCCCGGGAAAGCAAGTCCCAAGAGACACCAGCTCTCCCGCGGCTCTTCTTCCCAGCCGCGACAGAGTGAACACCCAAAGCCTTTCTGAGGAAGCAGCAGCGAAGTGCGGTTCGTGCCAAGCTGAATACCTCTGCGAAAGCATAGCAGTCGCTTGGGAATCAGAGTCGGTTCTCTGGGCTGTTTTTGTTGCTTGCCTTACCCTAGTATGCGCAGCACTATGGAATAATCCCGCAAAGAGCGAAAGCCTCTCTACCCTGGCATCCCCTCAGGGAAAGCACAGTATTCTTAGGGAAATCAGAGTCGGGTCTGAGGGATTCTCTGTTTCCTGAGCTGGTCTCCTCAGCACGGTGTAATAAACCCGCATGGAGCGAAATCCTCTATGCCTGGGATCCCCTCTGCCTGAGAGAGAAGCGCGCTTGCGCCTGTGGAATTAGCCTTAAGGAATGGGACAGGTGTTTCACTTCGGTCCTCAGGAGCAAGTCCGTGGGAGAGCGTGCTGCGCGTTGGGAAGAGCAGGAGCCGTTGGCCTTCTGGTCTGGAAACTGTTGCGAAGCAGGAGAGCCGGCCCTGACAGACACAGCGGCCGGTGGTAATACAAGTGTCACCTGCACCAAGTGAAGATAGACGGAAGCCTGGCTGCTAAGGAGACAGGCGGGGATGAGTATGGCAGGGCGCGTGCTCCACTCTTAGGAAGGAGTCAGGGTAGCAAGCATGCCTGTCCTGAGCCTGTGGGAAAAGGAGACAGCAGCTCTTTGGCCACCTGTCCCTGGGGCAGACATGCTCTAGCAACCAGGGGCCTACGCAGAACTCGCAGAAACAGCTCCCTGAAATAACGGGAGTCAAATGCCGACTTCCTCCAGGATGTGGAAGCTTGGAGAAGGCACGGGGTTTAAGGGGCAGAAGTGGGGACAGTCCCCCAAAGCTCCCTATTCAGTGCACGGGCCGTGTGCAGGGATCCTGTCACCTCTCCTTTCCTCTGGGGAAAGCACTGGCCTGGTCCGCGAGTCCGCCTGAGCGCCAGAGTAAAAGGCCAAGCGATGCCTACACTGGGAGTTGGTAGTGTGCCTAGAGTGCCATACTAGGCGACGCACGCTACTGCAGGGTTGTGGCTGCGTCTGCTTAGTTCGGCCTGGCAGGGTGAACCATGGACGCGAACATGGAGCACGGGAAAGCAAGGCCCAAGAGGCACCAGCTCTCCCGCAGCTCCTCTACCCTGATGCGACTGAAGCCTTGCTGAGGAAGCAGCAGCGAAGTGCTGTTCGCGCCAAGCCAAAGTCTCTGCGAAAGCACAGCATTCGCTGAGAAATGTTCCGCAAGCTGCTGCAGTTTGCATGAGCCCAGTCTCACGGTGGGAGAACCCCGCATACAGCGAAAGCTTCTTTGCCTGGTCATCTCTCCTGGGAAAGCACAGCGTTCCATGGGAAATCAGAGTTGGGTTTGGGGATGCTGCTGCTGCTTGCCTGAGCTAGTCACCGCAGCTCAGTGGAAGATACCCGCATGGAGCGAAATACCCTTTGCCCTAGTATCCCCTCTGCCTGAGAGAGAAGGCAAGTGTGGGGAACCCGCAGCACGCCGCCCCCGGAGAAGAGAAGGAGACGTTGGCCTTGGGGTCGGGAAACGATCGCTCCGCAGGATAACCTGCCGTGGCACCAAGAGCAGGCCGGGGGCAAGACAAGTGTCACCCGCTTCCTGTGCGGAGAGAGGGTAGCCTGGCTGCTAAGGAGACATGAGGGGACTACTAGGGCAGAGGGGCTTGCTCCACTCTGAGGAAGGAGTCTGGGCAGAAGGCAGGCCTGTCCTGTGCCTCTGGTCCCATGGGGATAGCATCTCCTTGGCCACCTGTCCCAAGGGCAGACTTGGCTTGCCACCAGGTGCCATAGCCGTAACTCGGAGAACAACCCCATGGAGAAACGGGCAGTCAGATGCCGTCTATCACCAAGATGTGGCAGCGATGTGGGTGGCAGTGGGTGTGCCGGGGAAGGAAGGGAGACAGTCCCCCACAGGTCCCCATCCCTGTGCACGGGCCGTGTACAGGGATCTTGTCGCCTCCTCTCTCCTGTGGTGAAGGCACTGGCCTAGACCCCGAGACTGCCTGAGAACCTGAGCAAAAGGCAAAGCCTTACCTACCCCAGGAGATGGCAATAGGCACAGAGTGCCATGCTAAGACACACACGCTCCTGCAGGGTTGTGACTGTGTCTGCTGAATTCGGCATAGCAAGGTGAACGCCGGGCGTGAACTTGGAGCCCGGGAAAGCAAGTCCCAAGAGACACCAGCTCTCCCGCGGCTCTTCTTCCCAGCCGCGACAGAGTGAACACCCAAAGCCTTTCTGAGGAAGCAGCAGCGAAGTGCGGTTCGTGCCAAGCTGAATACCTCTGCGAAAGCATAGCAGTCGCTTGGAAAGCAGAGTCGGTTCTCTGGGCTGTTTTTGTTGCTTGCCTTACCCTAGTATGCGCAGCACTATGGGAGAATTCCCATAGAGCAAAAGCCTCTTTGACCTGGCATCCCCTCTGGGAAAGCACAGCATTCTTTGGGAAATCAGAGTCGGGTCTGAGGGATTCTCTGTTTCCTGAGCTGGTCTCCTCAGCACGGTGTAATAAACCCGCATGGAGCGAAATCCTCAATGCCTGGGCATCCCCTCTGCCTGAGAGAGAAGCGCGCTTGCGCCTGTGGAATTAGCCTTAAGGAATGGGACAGATGTTTCACTGCGGTCCCCAGGAGCATGTCCGTGGAAGGGGCAGCACGCTGCCCGTTGGGAAGAGCAGGAGCCGTTGGCCTTCTGGTCTGGAAACTGATGCGAAACAGGAGAGCAGGCCCTGACAGGCACAGCGGCCGGTGGTAATACAAGTGTCACCTGCTCCCAGTGAAGATAGACGGAAGCCTGGCTGCTAAGGAGACAGGCGGGGATGAGTATGGCAGGGTGCGTGCTCCACTCTTAGGAAGGAGTCAGGGTAGCAAGCATGCCTGTCCTGAGCCTGTGGGAAAAGGAGACAGCAGCTCTTTGGCCACCTGCCCCTGGGGCAGATATGCTCTAGCAACCAGGGGCCTACGCAGAACTCGCAGAAACAGCTCCCTGAAATAACGGGGAGTCAGATGCCGACTTCCTCCAGGATGTGGAAGCTTGGAGAAGGCACGGATTTTAAGGGGCAGGAGTGGGGACAGTCCCCCAATGCTCCCTATTCAGTGCACGGGCCGTGTGCAGGGATCCTGTCACCTCTCCTTTCCTCTGGGGAAAGCACTGGCCTAGTCCGCGAGTCCGCCTGAGCGCCAGAGTAAAAGGCCAAGCGATGCCTACACTGGGAGATGGTAGTGTGCCTAGAGTGCCATACTAGGCTACGCACGCTACTGCAGGGTTGTGGCTGCGTCTGCTTAGTTCGGCCTGGCAGGGTGAACCATGGACGCGAACATGGAGCACGGGAAAGCAAGGCCCAAGAGGCACCAGCTCTCCCGCAGCTCTTCTACCCTGACGCGACTGAAGCCTTGCTGAGGAAGCAGCAGCGAAGTGCTGTTGGCGCAAAGCCAAAGTCTCTGCGAAAGCACATCATTCGCTGAGAAATGTTCTGCAGGCTGCTGCAGTTTGCATGAGCCCAGTCTCACGGTGGGAGAACCCCGCATACAGCGAAAGCCTCTTTGCCTGGTCATCTCTCCTGGGAAAGCACAGCGTTCAATGGGAAATCAAAGTTGGGTTTGGGGATGCTGCTGCTGCTTGCCTGAGCTAGTCACCGCAGCTCAGTGGAAGATACCCGCATGGAGCGACATACCCTTTGCCCTAGTATCCCCTCTGCCTGAGAGAGAAGGCAAGTGTGGGGAACCCGCAGCACGCCGCCCCCGGAGAAGAGAAGGAGACGTTGGCCTTGGGGTCGGGAAACGCTCGCGCCGCAGGATAGCCTGCCGTGGCACCAAGAGCAGGCCGGGGGCAAGACAAGTGTCACCCGCTTCCTGTGCGGAGAGAGGGTTGCCTGGCTGCTAAGGAGACATGAGGGGACTACTAGGGAAGAGGCGTTTGCTCCACTCTGAGGAAGGAGTCTGGGTAGAAGGCAGGCCTGTCCTGTGACTCTGGTCCCATGGGGATAGCATCTCCTTGGCCACCTGTCCCAAGGGCAGACTTGGCTTGCCACCAGGTGCCATAGCCGTAACTCGGAGAACAACCCCATGGAGAAACGGGCAGTCAGATGCCGTCTATCACCAAGATGTGGCAGCGATGTGGGTGGCAGGGGGTGTGCCGGGGAAGGAATGGAGACAGTCCCCCACAGGTCCCCATCCCTGTGCACGGGCCGTCTACAGGGATCTTGTCGCCTCCTCTCTCCTGTGGTGAAGGCACTGGCCTAGACCCCGAGACTGCCTGAGCACCGGAGCAAAAGGCAAAGCCTTACCTACCCCAGGAGATGGCAATAGGCATAGAGTGCCATGCTAAGACACACACGCTCCTGCAGGGTTGTGACTGTGTCTGCTGAATTCGGGATAGCAAGATGAACGCCGTGTGTGAACTTGGAGCCCGGGAAAGCAAGTCCCAAGAGACACCAGCTCTCCCGCGGCTCTTCTTCCCAGCCGCGACAGAGTGAACACCCAAAGCCTTTCTGAGGAAGCAGCAGCGAAGTGCGGTTCGTGCCAAGCTGAATACCTCTGCGAAAGCATAGCAGTCGCTTGGAAATCAGAGTCGTTTCTCTGGGCTGTTTTTGTTGCTTGCCTTACCCTAGTATGCGCAGCACTATGGAATAATCCAGCAAAGAGCGAAAGCCTCTTTGCCCTGGCATCCCCTCAGGAAAAGCACAGTATTCTTTGGGAAATCAGAGTCGGGTCTGAGGGATTCTCTGTTTCCTGAGCTGGTCTCCTCAGCACGGTGTAATAAACGCACATGGAGCGAAATCCTCTATGCCTGGGCATCCCCTCTGCCTGAGAGAGAAGCGCGCTTGCGCCTGTGGAATTAGCCTTAAGGAATGGGACAGGTGTTTCACTTCGGTCCCCAGGAGCATGTCCGTGTGAGAGCGTGCTGCCCGTTGGGAAGAGCAGGAACCGTTGGCCTTCTGGTCTGGAAACTGTTGCGAAGCAGGAGAGCCGGCCCTGACAGACACAGCGGCCGGTGGTAATACTAGTGTCACCTGCACCCAGTGCAAATAGACGGAAGCCTGGCTGCTAAGGAGACAGGCGGGGATGAGTATGGCAGGGCGCGTGCTCCACTCTTAGGAAGGTGTCAGGGTAGCAAGCATGCCTGTCCTGAGCCTGTGGGAAAAGGAGACAGCAGCTCTTTGGCCACCTGTCCCTGGGGCAGACATGCTCTAGCAACCAGGGGCCTACGCAGAACTCACAGAAACAGCTCCCTGAAATAACGGGGAGTCAGATGCCGACTTCCTCCAGGATGTGGAAGCTTGGATAAGGCACGAGTTTTAAGGGGCAGGAGTGGGGACAGTCCCCCGATGCTCCCTATTCAGTGCACGGGCCGTGTGCAAGAATCCTGTCACCTCTCCTTTCCTCTGTGGAAAGCACTGGCCTAGTCCGCGAGTCCGCCTGAGTGCCAGAGTAAAAGGCCAAGCGATGCCTACACTGGGAGATGGTAGTGTGCCTAGAGTGCCATACTAGGCTACGCACGCTACTGCAGGGTTGTGGCTGCGTCTGCTTAGTTCGGCCTGGCAGGGTGAACCAGGGACGCGAACATGGAGCCCGGGAAAGCAAGGCCCAAGAGGCACCAGCTCTCCCGCAGCTCTTCTACCCTGACGCGACTGAAGCCTTGCTGAGGAAGCAGCAGCGAAGTGCTGTTGGCGCAAAGCCAAAGCCTCTGCGAAAGCACAGCATTCGCTGAGAAATGTTCAGCAGGCTGCTGCAGTGTGCATGAGCCCAGTCTCACGGTGGGAGAACCCCGCATACAGCGAAAGCCTCTTTGCCTGGGCATCTCTCCTGGGAAAGCACAGCGTTCCATGGGAAATCAGAGTTGGGTTTGGGGATGCTGCTGCTGCTTGCCTGAGCTAGTCACCGCAGCTCAGTGGAGGATACCCGCATGGAGCGACATACCCTTTGCCCTAGTATCCTCTCTGCCTGAGAGAGAAGGCAAGTGTGGGGAACCCGCAGCACGCCGCCCCCGGAGAAGAGAAGGAGACGTTGGCCTTGGGGTCGGGAAACGCTCGCTCCGCAGGATAGCCTGCCGTGGCACCAAGAGCAGGCCGGGGGCAAGACAAGTGTCACCCGCTTCCTGTGCGGAGAGAGGGTTGCCTGGCTGCTAAGGAGACATGAGGGGACTACTAGGGCAGAGGCGTTTGCTCCACTCTGAGGAAGGAGTCTGGGCAGAAGGCAGGCCTGTCCTGTGACTCTGGTCCCATGGGGATAGCATCTCCTTGGCCACCTGTCCCAAGGGCAGACTTGGCTTGCCACCAGGTGCCATACCCGTAACTCGGAGAACAACCCCATGGAGAAACAGGCAGTCAGATGCCGTCTATCACCAAGATGTGGCAGCGATGTGGGTGGCAGGGGGTGTGCCGGGAAAGGAATGGATACAGTCCCCCACAGGTCCCCATCCCTGTGCACGGGCCGTGTACAGGGATCTGGTCGCCTCCTCTCTCCTGTGGTGAAGGCACTGGCCTAGACCCCGAGACTGCCTGAGCACCGGAGCAAAAGGCAAAGCCTTACCTACCCCAGGAGATGGCAATAGGCATAGAGTGCCATGCTAAGTCACACACGCTCCTGCAGGGTTGTGACTGTGTCTGCTGAATTCGGGATAGCAAGATGAACGCCGTGTGTGAACTTGGAGCCCGGGAAAGCAAGTCCCAAGAGACACCAGCTCTCCCGCGGCTCTTCTTCCCAGCCGCGACAGAGTGAACACCCAAAGCCTTTCTGAGGAAGCAGCAGCGAAGTGCGGTTCGTGCCAAGCTGAATACCTCTGCGAAAGCATAGCAGTCGCTTGGAAAGCAGAGTCGGTTCTCTGGGCTGTTTTTGTTGCTTGCCTTACCCTAGTATGCGCAGCACTATGGAATAATCCAGCAAAGAGCGAAAGCCTCTTTGCCCTGGCATCCCCTCAGGAAAAGCACAGTATTCTTTGGGAAATCAGAGTCGGGTCTGAGGGATTCTCTGTTTCCTGAGCTGGTCTCCTCAGCACGGTGTAATAAACCCGCATGGAGCGAAATCCTCTATGCCTGGGCATCCCCTCTGCCTGAGAGAGAAGCGCGCTTGCGCCTGTGGAATTAGCCTTAAGGAATGGGACAGGTGTTTCACTTCGGTCCCCAGGAGCATGTCCGTGGGAGAGCGTGCTGCCAGTTGGGAAGAGCAGGAGCCGTTGGCCTTCTGGTCTGGAAACTGTTGCGAAGCAGGAGAGCCGGCCCTGACAGACACAGCGGCCGGTGGTAATACTAGTGTCACCTGCACCCAGTGCAAATAGACGGAAGCCTGGCTGCTAAGGAGACAGGCGGGGATGAGTATGGCAGGGCGCGTGCTCCACTCTTAGGAAGGAGTCAGGGTAGCAAGCATGCCTGTCCTGAGCCTGTGGGAAAAGGAGACAGCAGCTCTTTGGCCACCTGTCCCTGGGGCAGACATGCTCTAGCAACCAGGGGCCTACGCAGAACTCGCAGAAACAGCTCCCTGAAATAATGGGGAGTCAGATGCCGACTTCCTCCAGGATGTGGAAGCTTGGAGAAGGCACGGGTTTTAAGGGGCAGGAGTGGGGACAGTCCCCGAATGCTCCCTATTCAGTGCACGGGCCGAGTACAGGGATCCTGTCACCTCTCCTTTCCTCTGGGGAAAGCACTGGCCTAGTCCACGAGTCCGCCTGAGCGCCAGAGTAAAAGGCCAAGCGATGCCTACACTGGGAGATGGTAGTGTGCCTAGAGTGCCATACTAGGCTACGCACGCTACTGCAGGGTTGTGGCTGCGTCTGCTTAGTTCGGCCTGGCAGGGTGAACCATGGACGCGAACATGGAGCACGGGAAAGCAAGGCCCAAGAGGCACCAGCTCTCCCGCAGCTCTTCTACCCTGATGCGACTGAAACCTTGCTGAGGAAGCAGCAGCGAAGTGCTGTTCGCGCAAAGACAAGCCTCTGCGAAAGCACAGCATTCGCTGAGAAATGTTCCGCAAGCTGCTGCAGTTTGCATGAGCCCAGTCTCACGGTGGGAGAACCCCGCATACAGCGAAAGCCTCTTTACCTGGTCATCTCTCCTGGGAAAGCACAGCGTTCCATCGGAAATCAGAGTTGGGTTTGGGGATGCTGCTGCTGCTTGCCTGAGCTAGTCACCGCAGCTCAGTGGAAGATACCCGCATGGAGCGAAATACCCTTTGCCTAGTATCCCCTATGCCTGAGAGAGAAGCCAAGTGTGGGGAATCCGCAGCACAGCACGCCGCCCCTGGAGAAGAGAAGGAGACGTTGGCCTTGGGGTCGGGAAACGCTCGCGCCGCAGGATAGCCTGCCGTGGCACCAAGAGCAGGCCGGGGGCAAGACAAGTGTCACCCGCTTCCTGTGCGGAGAGAGGGTTGCCTGGCTGCTAAGGAGACATGAGGGGACTACTAGGGCAGAGGCGCTTGCTCCACTCTGAGGAAGGAGTCTGGGCAGAAGGCAGGCCTGTCCTGTGCCTCTGGTCCCAAGGGGATAGCATCTCCTTGGCCACCTGTCCCAAGGGCAGACTTGGCTTGCCACCAGGTGCCATAGCCGTAACTCGGAGAACAACCCCATGGAGAAACGGGCAGTCAGATGCCGTCTATCACCAAGATGTGGCAGCGATGTGGGTGGCAGGGGGTGTGCCGGGGAAGGAAGGGAGACAGTCCCCCACAGGTCCCCATCCCTGTGCACGGGCCGTGTACAGGGATCTTGTCGCCTCCTCTCTCCTTTGTTGAAGGCACTGGCCTAGACCCCGAGACTGCCTGAGCACCGGAGCAAAAGGCAAAGCCTTACCTACCCCAGGAGATGGCAATAGGCACAGAGTGCCATGCTAAGACATACACGCTCCTGCAGGGTTGTGACTGTGTCTGCTGAATTCGGCATAGCAAGGTGAACGCCGGGCGTGAACTTGGAGCCCGGGAAAGCAAGTCCCAAGAGACACCAGGTCTCCCGCGGCTCTTCTTCCCAGCCGCGACAGAGTGAACACCCAAAGCCTTTCTGAGGAAGCAGCAGCGAAGTGCGGTTCGTGCCAAGCTGAATACCTCTGCGAAAGCATAGCAGTCGCTTGGAAATCAGAGTCGGTTCTCTGGGCTGTTTTTGTTGCTTGCCTTACCCTAGTATGCGCAGCACTATGGGAGAATTCCCATAGAGCAAAGGCCTCTTTGACCTGGCATCCCCTCTGGGAAAGCACAGCATTCTTTGGGAAATCAGAGTCGGGTCTGAGGGATTCTCTGTTTCCTGAGCTGGTCTCCTCAGCACAGTGTAATAAACCCGCATGGAGAGAAATCCTCAATGCCTGGGCATCCCCTCTGCCTGAGAGAGAAGCGCGCTTGCGCCTGTGGAATTAGCCTTAAGGAATGGGACAGATGTTTCACTGCGGTCCCCAGGAGCATGTCCGTTGGGAAGAGCAGGAGCCGTTGGCCTTCTGGTCTGGAAACTGTTGCGAAACAGGAGAGCAGGCCCTGACAGGCACAGCGGCCGGTGGTAATACAAGTGTCACCTGCTCCCAGTGAAGATAGACGGAAGCCTGGCTGCTAAGGAGACAAGCGGGGATGAGTATGGCAGGGTGCGTGCTGCACTCTTAGGAAGGAGGCAGGGTAGCAAGCATGCCTGTCCTGAGCCTGTGGGAAAAGGAGACAGCAGCTCTTTGGCCACCTGTCCCTGGGGCAGACATGCTCTAGCAACCAGGGGCCTATGCAGAACTCGCAGAAACAGCTCCCTGAAATAACGGGGAGTCAGATGCCGACTTCCTCCAGGATGTGGAAGGTTGGAGAAGGCACTGGGTTTAAGGGGCAGGAGTGGGGACAGTCCCCCAATGCTCCCTATTCAGTGCACGGGCCGTGTGCAGGGATCCTGTCACCTCTCCTTTCCTCTGGGGAAAGCACTGGCCTAGTCCGCGAATCCGCCTGAGCGCCAGAGTAAAAGGCCAAGCGATGCCTACACTGGGAGATGGTAGTGTGCCTAGAGTGCCATACTAGTCTACGCAAGCTACTGCAGGGTTGTGGCTGCGTCTGCTTAGTTCGGCCTGGCAGGGTGAACCATGGACGCGAACATGGAGCACGGGAAAGCAAGGCCCAAGAGGCACCAGCTCTCCCGCAGCTCTTCTACCCTGACGCGACTGAAGCCTTGCTGAGGAAGCAGCAGCGAAGTGCTGTTGGCGCAAAGCCAAAGCCTCTGCGAAAGCACAGCATTCGCTGAGAAATGTTCTGCAGGCTGCTGCAGTTTGCATGAGCCCAGTCTCACGGTGGGAGCACCCCGCATACAGCGAAAGCCTCTTTGCCTGGGCATCTCTCCTGGGAAAGCACAGCGTTCCATGGGAAATCAGAGTTGGGTTTGGGGATGCTGCTGCTGCTTGCCTGATCTAGTCACCGCAGCTCAGTGGAAGATACCCGCATGGAGCGACATACCCTTTGCCCTAGTATCCCCTCTGCCTGAGAGAGAAGGCAAGTGTGGGGAACCCGCAGCACGCCGCCCCCGGAGAAGAGAAGGAGACGTTGGCCTTGGGGTCGGGAAACGCTCGCGCCGCAGGATAGCCTGCCGTGGCACCAAGAGCAGGCCGGGGGCAAGACAAGTGTCTCCCGCTTCCTGTGCGGAGAGAGGGTTGCCTGGCTGCTAAGGAGACATGAGGGGACTACTAGGGCAGAGGCGCTTGCTCCACTCTGAGGAAGGAGTCTGGGCAGAAGGCAGGCCTGTCCTGTGCCTCTGGTCCCAGGGGGATAGCATCTCCTTGGCCACCTGTCCCAAGGGCAGACTTGGCTTGCCACCAGGTGCCATAGCCGTAACTCGGAGAACAACCCCATGGAGAAACGGGCAGTCAGATGCCGTCTATCACCAAGATGTGGCAGCGATGTGGGTGGCAGGGGGTGTGCCGGGGAAGGAATGGAGACAGTCCCCCACAGTTCCCCATCCATGAGTACGGGCCGTGTACAGGGATCTTGTCGCCTCCTCTCTCCTGTGGTGAAGGCACTGGCCTAGACCCCGAGACTGCCTGAGCACCGTAGCTAAAGGCAAAGCCTTACCTACACCAGGAGATGGCAATAGGCATAGAGTGCCATGCTAAGACACACACGCTCCTGCAGGGTTGTGACTGTGTCTGCTGAATTCGGCATAGCAAGGTGAACGCCGGGCGTGAACTTGGAGCCCGGGAAAGCAAGTCCCAAGAGACACCAGCTCTCCCGCGGCTCTTCTTCCCAGCCGCGACAGAGTGAACACCCAAAGCCTTTCTGAGGAAGCTGCAGCGAATTGCGGTTCGTGCCAAGCTGAATACATCTGCGAAAGCATAGCAGTCGCTGGGAAATCAGAGTCGGTTCTCTGGGCTGTTTTTGTTGCTTGCCTTACCCTAGTATGCGCAGCACTATGGGAGAATTCCCATAGAGCAAAGCCTCTTTGCCCTGGCATCCCCTCTGGGAAAGCACAGCATTCTTTGGGAATTCAGAGTCGGGTCTGAGGGATTCTCTAATTCCTGAGCTGGTCTCCTCAGCACGATGTAATAAACCCGCATGGAGCGAAATCCTCTATGCCTGGGCATCCCCTCTGCCTGAGAGAGATGAGCGCTTGCGCCTGTGGAATTAGCCTTAAGGAATGGGACAGGTGTTTCACTGCGGTCCCCAGGAGCATGTCCGTGGAAGGGGCAGCACGCTGCCCGTTGGGAGGAGCAAGGGCCGTTGGCCTTCTGGTCTTGAAACTGTTGCGAAGCAGGAGAGCCGGCCCTGACAGGCACAGCGGCCGGTGGTAATACAAGTGTCACCTGCACCCAGTGCAGATAGACGGAAGCCTGGCTGCTAGGAGACAGGCGGGGATGAGTATGGCAGGGCGCGTGCTCCACTCTTAGGAAGGAGTCAGGGTAGCAAGCATGCCTGTCCTGAGCCTGTGGGAAAAGCAGACAGCAGCTCTTTTGCCACCTGTCCCTGGGGCAGACATGCTCTAGCAACCAGGGGCCTACGCAGAACTCGCAGAAACAGCTCCCTGAAAAAACGGGGAGTCAGATGCCGACTTCCTCCAGGATGTGGAAGCTTGGAGAAGGCATGGGGTTTAAGGGGCAGGAGTGGGGACAATCCCCCAAAGCTCCCTATTCAGTGCACGGGCCGTGTGCAGGGATCCTGTCACCTCTCTTTTCCTCTGGGGAAAGCACTGGCCTAGTCCGCGAGTCCGCCTGAGCGCCAGAGAAAACGGCCAAGCGATGCCTACACTGGGAGATGGTAGTGTGCCTAGAGTGCCATACTAGGCTACGCACGCTACGGCATGGTTGTGGCTGCGTCTGCTTAGTTCGGCCTGGCATGGTGAACCAAGGAGGCGAACATGGAGCCCGGGAAAGCAAGTCCCAAGAGACACCAGCTCTCCCGCAGCTCTTCTTCCCAGCCGCGACAGAGTGAACACCAAAGCCTTTCTGAGGAAGCAGCAGCGAATTGCGGTTCGTGTCAAGCTGAATACCTCTGCGAAAGCATAGCAGTCGCTGGGAAATCAGAGTCGGTGCTCTGTGCTGTTTTTGTTGCTTGCCTTACACTAGTATGCGCAGCACTATGGGAGAATCCCGCATAGAACGAAAGCCTCTTTGCCCTGGCATCCCCTCTGGGAAAGCACAGCATTCTATGGGAAATCAGAGTCGGGTCTGAGGGATTCTCTGTTTCCTGAGCTGGTCTCCTCAGGACGGTGTAATAAACCCGCAAGGAACGTAATCCTCTATGCCTGGGCATCCCCTCTGCCTGTGGGAGAAGCGCGCTTGCGCCTGTGGAATTAGCCGTAAGGAATGGGACAGGTGTTTCACTGCGGTCCCCAGGAGCATGTCCGTGGAAGGGGCAGCACGCTGCCCGTTGGGAGGAGCAAGAGCCGTTGGCCTTCTGGTCTTGAAACTGTTGCGAAGCAGGAGAGCCGGCCCTGACAGGCACAGCGGCCGGTGGTAATACAAGTGTCACCTGCACCCAGTGCAGATAGACGGAAGCCTGGCTGCTAAGGAGACAGGCGGGGATGAGTATGGCAGGGCGCGTGCTCCACTCTTAGGAAGGAGTCAGGGTAGCAAGCATGCCTGTCCTGAGCCTGTGGGAAAAGGAGACAGCAGCTCTTTGGCCACCTGTCCCTGGGGCAGACATGCTCTAGCAACCAGGGGCCTACGCAGAACTCGCAGAAACAGCTCCCTGAAATAACAGGAAGTCAGATGCCGACTTCCTCCAGGATGTGGAAGCTTGGAGAAGGCATGGGGTTAAGGGGCATGAGTGGGGACAATCCCCCAAAGCTCCCTATTCAGTGCACGGGCCGTGTGCAGGGATCCTGTCACCTCTCCTTTCCTCTGGGGAAAGCACTGGCCTAGTCCGCGAGTCCGCCTGAGCGCCAGAGTAAAAGGACAAGCGATGCCTACACTGGGAGCTGGTAGTGTGCCTAGAGTGCCATACTAGGATACGCCCGCTACTTCAGGTTTGTGGCTGCGTCTGCTTAGTTCGGCCTGGCATGGTGAACCAAGGACGCGAACATGGAGCCCCGGAAAGCAAGGCCCAAGAGGCACCAGCTCTCCCGCAGCTCTTCTTCCCTGACGCGACTGAAGCCTTGCTGAGGAAGCAGCAGCGAAGTGCTGTTCGCGCCAAGCCAAAGCCTCTGCGAAAGCACAGCATTCGCTGAGAAATGTTCTGCAGGCTGCTGCAGTTTGCATGAGCCCAGTCTCGCGGTGGGAGAAACCCTCATACAGCGAAAGCCTCTTTGCCTGGGCATCTCCCCTGGGAAAGCACAGCGTTCCTTGGGAAATCAGAGTTGGGTTTGGGGATGCTGCTGCCGCTTGCCTGAGCTAGTCACCTCAGCTCAGTGGAAGATACCCGCATGGAGCGAAATACCCTTTGCCCTAGCATCCCCTCTGCCTGAGAGAGAAGCCAAGTGTGGGGATCCCGCAGCACGCCACCCCTGGAGAAGAGAAGGAAAGGTTGGCCTTGGGGTCGGGAAACGCTCGCGTCGCAGGATAGCCTGCCATGGCACGAAGAGCAGGCCGGTGGCAAGAAAAGTGTCACCCGCTTCCTGTGCGGAGAGAGGGTAGCCTGGCTGCTAAGGAGACATGAGGGGACTACTAGGGCAGAGGCGCTTGCTCCACTCTGAGGAAGGAGTCTGGGCAGAAGGCAGGCCTGTCCTGTGCCTCTGGTCCCAAGGGGACAGCATCTCCTTGTCCACCTGTCCCAAGGGCAGACTTGGCTTGCCACCAGGTGCTATAGCCGTAACTCGGAGAACAACCCCATGGAGAAACGGGCAGTCAGATGCCGTCTATCACCAAGATGTGGCAGCGATGTGGGTGGCAGGGGGTGTGCCGGGGAAGGAATGGAGACAGTCCCACACAGTTCCCCATCCCTGTGCACGGGCCGTGTACAGGGATCTTGTCGCCTCCTCTCTCCTTTGGTGTAGGCACTGGCCTAGACCCCGAGACTGCCTGAGCACCGGAGCAAAAGGCAAAGCCTTACCTACCCCAGGAGATGGCAATAGGCACAGAGTGCCATGCTAAGACACACACGCTCCTGCAGGGTTGTGACTGTGTCTGCTGAATTCGGCATAGCAAGGTGAACGCCGGGCGTGAACTTGGAGCCCGGGAAAGCAAGTCCCAAGAGACACCAGCTCTCCCGCGGCTCTTCTTCCCAGCCGCGACAGAGTGAACACCCAAAGCCTTTCTGAGGAAGCAGCAGCGAAGTGCGGTTCGTGCCAAGCTGAATACCTCTGCGAAAGCATAGCAGTCGCTTGGGAATCAGAGTCGGTTCTCTGGGCTGTTTTTGTTGCTTGCCTTACCCTAGTATTCGCAGCACTATGGGAGAATTCCCATAGAGCAAAAGCCTCTATCCCCTGGCATCCCCTCTGGGAAAGCACAGCATTCTTTGGGAAATCAGAGTCGGGTCTGAGGGATTCTCTGTTTCCTGAGCTGGTCTCCTCAGCACGGTGTAATAAACCCGCATGGAGCGAAATCCTCAATGCCTGGGCATCCCCTCTGCCTGAAAGAGAAACGCTCTTGCGCCTGTGGAATTAGCCTTAAGGAATGGGACAGATGTTTCACTGCGGTCCCCAGGAGCATGTCCGTGGAAGGGGCAGCACGCTGCCCGTTGGGAAGAGAAGGAGCCGTTGGCCTTCTGGTCTGGAAACTGTTGCGAAACAGGAGAGCAGGCCCTGACAGGCACAGCGGCCGGTGGTAATACAAGTGTCACCTGCTCCCAGTGAAGATAGACGGAAGCCTGGCTGCTAAGGAGACAGGCGGGGATGAGTATGGCAGGGTGCGTGCTCCACTCTTAGGAAGGAGTCAGGGTAGCAAGCATGCCTGTCCTGAGCCTGTGGGAAAAGGAGACAGCAGCTCTTTGGCCACCTGTCCCTGGGGCAGACATGCTCTATCAACCAGGGGCCTACGCAGAACTCGCAGAAACAGCTCCCTGAAATAACGGGGAGTCAGATGCCGACTACCTCCAGGATGTGGAAGCTTGGAGAAGGCACGGGTTTTAAGGGGCAGGAGTGGGGACAGTCCCCCAATGCTCCCTATACAGTGCACGGGCCGTGTGCAGGGATCCTGTCACCTCTCCTTTCCTCTGGCGAAAGCACTGGCCTAGTCCGCGAGTCCGCCTGAGCGCCAGAGTAAAAGGCCAAGCGATGCCTACACGGGGAGATGGTAGTGTGCCTAGAGTGCCATACTAGGCTACGCACGCTACTGCATGGTTGTGGCTGCGTCTGCTTAGTTCGGCCTGGCAGGGTGAACCATGGACGCGAACTTGGAGCACGGGAAAGCAAGGCCCAAGAGGCACGAGCTCTCCCGCAGCTCTTCTACCCTGACGCGACTGAAGCCTTGCTGAGGAAGCAGCAGCGAAGTGCTGTTCGCGCAAAGCCAAAGCCTCTGTGACAGCACATCATTCGCTGAGAAATGTTCTGCAGGCTGCTGCAGTTTGCATGAGCCCAGTCTCACGGTGGGAGAACCCCGCATACAGCGAAAGCCTCTTTGCCTGGTCATCTCTCCTGGGAAAGCACAGCGTTCAATGGGAAATCAGAGTTGGGTTTGGGGATGCTGCTGCTGCTTGCCTGAGCTAGTCACCGCAGCTCAGTGGAAGATACCCGCATGGAGCGACATACCCTTTGCCCTAGTATCCCCTCTGCCTGAGAGAGAAGGCAAGTGTGGGGAACCCGCAGCACGCCGCCCCCGGAGAAGAGAAGGAGACGTTGGCCTTGGGGTCGGGAAACGCTCGCGCCGCAAAATAGCCTGCCGTGGCACCAAGAGCAGGCCGGGGGCAAGACAAGTGTCACCCGCTTCCTGTGCGGAGAGAGGGTTGCCTGGCTGCTAAGGAGACATGAGGGGACTACTAGGGCAGAGGCGTTTGCTCCACTCTGAGGAAGGATTCTGGGCAGAAGGCAGGCCTGTCCTGTGACTCTGGTCCCATGGGGATAGCATCTCCTTGGCCACCTGTCCCAAGGGCAGACTTGGCATGCCACCAGGTGCCATACCCGTAACTCGGAGAACAACCCCATGGAGAAACGGGCAGTCAGATGCCGTCTATCACCAAGATGTGGCAGCGATGTGGGTGGCAGGGGGTGTGCCGGGGAAGGAATGGAGACAGTCCCCCACAGGTCCCCATCCCTGTGCACGGGCCGTCTACAGGGATCTTGTCGCCTCCTCTCTCCTGTGGTGAAGGCACTGGCCTAGACCCCGAGACTGCCTGAGCACCGGAGCAAAAGGCAAAGCCTTACCTACCCCAGGAGATGGCAATAGGCATAGAGTGCCATGCTAAGACACACACGCTACTGCAGGGTTGTGACTGTGTCTGCTGAATTCGGGATAGCAAGATGAACGCCGTGAGTGAACTTGGAGCCCGGGAAAGCAAGTCCCAAGAGACACCAGCTCTCCCGCGGCTCTTCTTCCCAGCCGCGACAGAGTGAACACCCAAAGCCTTTCTGAGGAAGCAGCAGCGAAGTGCGGTTCGTGCCAAGCTGAATACCTCTGCGAAAGCATAGCAGTCGCTTGGAAATCAGAGTCGTTTCTCTGGGCTGTTTTTGCTGCTTGCCTTACACTAGTATGCGCAGCACTATGGAATAATCCAGCAAAGAGCGAAAGCCTCTTTGCCCTGGCATCCCCTCAGGAAAAGCACAATATTCTTTGGGAAATCAGAGTCGGGTCTGAGGGATTCTCTGTTTCCTGAGCTGGTCTCCTCAGCACGGTGTAATAAACCCGCATGGAGAGAAATCCTCAATGCCTGGGCATCCCCTCTGGCTGAGAGAGAAGCGCGCTTGCGCCTGTGGAATTAGCCTTAAGGAATGGGACAGGTGTTTCACTTCGGTCCCCAGGAGCATGTCCGTAGGAGAACGTGCTGCCCGTTGGGAAGAGCAGGAACCGTTGGCCTTCTGGTCTGGAAACTGTTGCGAAGCAGGAGAGCCGGCCCTGACAGACACAGCGGCCGGTGGTAATACTAGTGTCACCTGCACCCAGTGCAAATAGACGGAAGCCTGGCTGCTAAGGAGACAGGCGGGGATGAGTATGGCATGGGGCGTGCTCCACTCTTAGGAAGGAGTCAGGGTAGCAAGCATGCCTGTCCTGAGCCTGTGGGAAAAGGAGACAGCAGCTCTTTGGCCACCTGTCCCTGGGGCAGACATGCTCTAGCAACCAGGGGCCTACGCAGAACTCGCAGAAACAGCTCCCTGAAATAACGGGGAGTCAGATGCCGACTTCCTCCAGGATGTGGAAGCTTGGATTAGGCACGGGTTTTAAGGGGCAGGAGTGGGGACAGTCCCCCAATGCTCCCTATTCAGTGCACGGGCCGTGTGCAAGAATCCTGTCACCTTTCCTTTCCTCTGGGGAAAGCACTGGCCTAGTCCGCGAGTCCGCCTGAGCGCCAGAGTAAAAGGCCAAGCGATGCCTACACTGGGAGATGGTAGTGTGCCTAGAGTGCCATACTAGGCTACGCACGCTACTGCAGGGTTGTGGCTGCGTCTGCTTAGTTCGGCCTGGCAGGGTGAACCATGGACGCGAAAATGGAGCACGGGAAAGCAAGGCCCAAGAGGCACCAGCTCTCCCGCAGCTCTTCTACCCTGACGCGACTGAAGCCTTGCTGAGGAAGCAGCAGCGAAGTGCTGTTCGCGCAAAGCCAAAGCCTCTGCGAAAGCACAGCATTCGCTGAGAAATGTTCTGCAGGCTGCTACAGTTTGCATGAGCCCAGTCTCACGGTGGGAGCACCCCGCATACAGCGAAAGCCTCTTTGCCTGGGCATCTCTCCTGGGAAAGCACAGCGTTCCATGGGAAATCAGAGTTGGGTTTGGGGATGCTGCTGCTGCTTGCCTGATCTAGTCACCGCAGCTCAGTGGAAGATACCCGCATGGAGCGACATACCCTTTGCCCTAGTATCCCCTCTGCCTGAGAGAGAAGGCAAGTGTGGGGAACCCGCAGCACGCCGCCCCCGGAGAAGAGAAGGAGACGTTGGCCTTGGGGTCGGGAAACGCTCGCGCCGCAGGATAGCCTGCCGTGGCACCAAGAGCAGGCCGGGGGCAAGACAAGTGTCACCCGCTTCCTGTGCGGAGAGAGGGTTGCCTGGCTGCTAAGGAGACATGAGGGGACTACTAGGGCAGAGGCGCTTGCTCCACTGAGGAAGGAGTCTGGGCAGAAGGCAGGCCTGTCCTGTGCCTCTGGTCCCATGGGGATAGCATCTCCTTGGCCACCTGTCCCAAGGGCAGACTTGGCTTGCCACCAGGTGCCATACCCGTAACTCGGAGAACAACCCCATGGAGAAACGGGCAGTCAGATGCCGTCTATCACCAAGATGTGGCAGCGATGTGGGTGGCAGGGGGTGTGCTAGGGAAGGAATGGAGACAGTCCCCCACAGTTCCCCATCCATGAGTACGGGCCGTGTACAGGGATCTTGTCGCCTCCTCTCTCCTGTGGTGAAGGCACTGGCCTAGACCCCGAGACTGCCTGAGCACCGGAGCAAAAGGCAAAGCCTTACCTACCCCAGGAGATGGCAATAGGCATAGAGTGCCATGCTAAGACACACACGCTCCTGCAGGGTTGTGACTGTGTCTGCTGAATTCGACATAGCAAGGTGAACGCCGGGCGTGAACTTGGAGCCCGGGAAAGCAAGTCCCAAGAGACACCAGCTCTCCCGCGGCTCTTCTTCCCAGCCGCGACAGAGTGAACACCCAAAGCCTTTCTGAGGAAGCTGCAGCGAATTGCGGTTCGTGCCAAGCTGAATACATCTGCGAAAGCATAGCAGTCGCTGGGAAATCAGAGTCGGTTCTCTGGGCTGTTTTTGTTGCTTGACTTACCCTAGTATGCGCAGCACTATGGGAGAATCCCGCATAGAGCGAAAGCCTCTTTGCCCTGGCATCCCCTCTGGGATAGCACAGCATTCTTTGGGAATTCAGAGTCGGGTCTGAGGGATTCTCTAATTCCTGAGCTGGTCTCCTCAGCACGATGTAATAAACCCGCATGGAGCGAAATCCTCTATGCCTGGGCATCCCCTCTGCCTGAGAGAGATGAGCGCTTGCGCCTGTAAAATTAGCCTTAAGGAATGGGACAGGTGTTTCACTGCGGTCCCCAGGAGCATGTCCGTGGAAGGGGCAGCACGCTGCCCGTTGGGAGGAGCAAGGGCCGTTGGCCTTCTGGTCTTGAAACTGTTGCGAAGCAGGAGAGCCGGCCCTGACAGGCACAGCGGCCGGTGGTAATACAAGTGTCACCTGCACCCAGTGCAGATAGACGGAAGCCTGGCTGCTAGGAGACAGGCGGGGATGAGTATGGCAGGGCGCGTGCTCCACTCTTAGGAAGGAGTCAGGGTAGCAAGCATGCCTGTCCTGAGCCTGTGGGAAAAGGAGACAGCAGCTCTTTTGCCACCTGTCCCTGGGGCAGACATGCTCTAGCAACCAGGGGCCTACGCAGAACTCGCAGAAACAGCTCCCTGAAAAAACGGGGAGTCAGATGCCGACTTCCTCCAGGATGTGGAAGCTTGGAGAAGGCATGGGGTTTAAGGGGCAGGAGTGGGGACAATCCCCCAAAGCTCCCTATTCAGTGCACGGGCCGTGTGCAGGGATCCTGTCACCTCTCTTTTCCTCTGGGGAAAGCACTGGCCTAGTCCGCGAGTCCGCCTGAGCGCCAGAGAAAACGGCCAAGCGATGCCTACACTGGGAGATGGTAGTGTGCCTAGAGTGCCATACTAGGCTACGCACGCTACTGCATGGTTGTGGCTGCGTCTGCTTAGTTCGGCCTGGCATGGTGAACCAAGGAGGCGAACATGGAGCCCGGGAAAGCAAGTCCCAAGAGACACCAGCTCTCCCGCAGCTCTTCTTCCCAGCCGCGACAGAGTGAACACCAAAGCCTTTCTGAGGAAGCAGCAGCGAATTGCGGTTCGTGTCAAGCTGAATACCTCTGCGAAAGCATAGCAGTCGCTGGGAAATCAGAGTCGGTGCTCTGTGCTGTTTTTGTTGCTTGCCTTACACTAGTATGCGCAGCACTATGGGAGAATCCCGCATAGAACGAAAGCCTCTTTGCCCTGGCATCCCCTCTGGGAAAGCACAGCATTCTATGGGAAATCAGAGTCGGGTCTGAGGGATTCTCTGTTTCCTGAGCTGGTCTCCTCAGGACGGTGTAATAAACCCGCAAGGAACGTAATCCTCTATGCCTGGGCATCCCCGCTGCCTGTGGGAGAAGCGCGCTTGCGCCTGTGGAATTAGCCGTAAGGAATGGGACAGGTGTTTCACTGCGGTCCCCAGGAGCATGTCCGTGGAAGGGGCAGCACGCTGCCCGTTGGGAGGAGCAAGAGCCGTTGGCCTTCTGGTCTTGAAACTGTTGCGAAGCAGGAGAGCCGGCCCTGACAGGCACAGCGGCCGGTGGTAATACAAGTGTCACCTGCACCCAGTGCAGATAGACGGAAGCCTGGCTGCTAAGGAGACAGGCGGGGATGAGTATGGCAGGGCGCGTGCTCCACTCTTAGGAAGGAGTCAGGGTAGCAAGCATGCCTGTCCTGAGCCTGTGGGAAAAGGAGACAGCAGCTCTTTGGCCACCTGTCCCTGGGGCAGACATGCTCTATCAACCAGGGGCCTACGCAGAACTCGCAGAAACAGCTCCCTGAAATAACGGGAAGTCAGATGCCGACTTCCTCCAGGATGTGGAAGCTTGGAGAAGGCATGGGGTTTAAGGGGCATGAGTGGGGACAATCCCCCAAAGCTCCCTATTCAGTGCACGGGCCGTGTGCAGGGATCCTGTCACCTCTCCTTTCCTCTGGGGAAAGCACTGGCCTAGTCCGCGAGTCCGCCTGAGCGCCAGAGTAAAAGGCCAAGCGATGCCTACACTGGGAGCTGGTAGTGTGCCTAGAGTGCCATACTAGGATACGCCCGCTACTTCAGGTTTGTGGCTGCGTCTGCTTAGTTCGGCCTGGCATGGTGAACCAAGGACGCGAACATGGAGCCCGGGAAAGCAAGGCCCAAGAGGCACCAGCTCTCCCGCAGCTCTTCTTCCCTGACGCGACTGAAGCCTTGCTGAGGAAGCAGCAGCGAAGTGCTGTTCGCGCCAAGCCAAAGCCTCTGCGAAAGCACAGCATTCGCTGAGAAATGTTCTGCAGGCTGCTGCAGTTTGCATGAGCCCAGTCTCGCGGTGGGAGAAACCCTCATACAGCGAAAGCCTCTTTGCCTGGGCATCTCCCCTGGGAAAGCACAGCGTTCCTTGGGAAATCAGAGTTGGGTTTGGGGATGCTGCTGCCGCTTGCCTGAGCTAGTCACCTCAGCTCAGTGGAAGATACCCGCATGGAGCGAAATACCCTTTGCCCTAGCATCCCCTCTGCCTGAGAGAGAAGCCAAGTGTGGGGATCCCGCAGCACGCCACCCCTGGAGAAGAGAAGGAAAGGTTGGCCTTGGGGTCGGGAAACGCTCGCGTCGCAGGATAGCCTGCCATGGCACGAAGAGCAGGCCGGTGGCAAGAAAAGTGTCACCCGCTTCCTGTGCGGAGAGAGGGTAGCCTGGCTGCTAAGGAGACATGAGGGGACTACTAGGGCAGAGGCGCTTGCTCCACTCTGAGGAAGGAGTCTGGGCAGAAGGCAGGCCTGTCCTGTGCCTCTGGTCCCAAGGGGACAGCATCTCCTTGTCCACCTGTCCCAAGGGCAGACTTGGCTTGCCACCAGGTGCCATAGCCGTAACTAGGAGAACAACCCCATGGAGAAACGGGCAGTCAGATGCCGTCTATCACCAAGATGTGGCAGCGATGTGGGTGGCAGGGGGTGTGCCGGGGAAGGAATGGAGACAGTCCGACACAGTTCCCCATCCCTGTGCACGGGCCGTGTACAGGGATCTTGTCGCCTCCTCTCTCCTGTGGTGAAGGCACTGGCCTAGACCCCGAGACTGCCTGAGCACCGGAGCAAAAGGCAAAGCCTTACCTACCCCAGGAGATGGCAATAGGCATAGAGTGCCATGCTAAGACACACACGCTCCTGCAGGGTTGTGACTGTGTCTGCTGAGTTCGGCATAGCAAGGTGAACGCCGGGCGTGAACTTGGAGCCCGGGAAAGCAAGTCCCAGGAGACACCAGCTCTCCCGTGGCTCTTCTTCCCAGCCGCGACAGAGTGAACACCCAAAGCCTTTCTGAGGAAGCAGCAGCGAATTGCGGTTCGTGCGAAGCTGAATTCATCTGCGAAAGCATAGCAGTCGCTGGGAAATCAGAGTCGGTTCTCTGGGCTGTTTTTGTTGCTTGCCTTACCCTAGTATGCGCAGCACTATGGGAGAATCCCGCATAGAGCGAAAGCCTCTTTGCCCTGGCATCCCCTCTGGGAAAGCACAGCATTCTTTGGGAAATCTGAGTCGGGTCTGAGGGATTCTCTGTTTCCTGAGCTGGTCTCCTCAGCACGATGTAATAAACCCGCATGGAGCGAAATCCTCTATGCCTGGGCATCCCCTCTGCCTGAGAGAGAAGAGCGCTTGCGCCTGTGGAATTAGCCTTAAGGAATGGGACAGGTGTTTCACTGCGGTCCCCAGGAGCATGTCCGTGGAAGGGGCAGCACGCTGCCCGTTGGGAGGAGCAAGAGCCGTTGGCCTTCTGGTCTTGAAACTGTTGCGAAGCAGGAGAGCCGGCCCTGACATGCACAGCGGCCGGTGGTAATACAAGTGTCACCTGCACCCAGTGCAGATAGACGGAAGCCTGGCTGCTAAGGAGACAGGCGGGGATGAGTATGGCAGGGCGCGTGCTCCACTCTTAGGAAGGAGTCAGTGTAGCAAGCTTGCCTGTCGTGAGCCTGTGGGAAAAGGAGACAGCAGCTCTTTGGCCACCTGTCCCTGGGGCAGACATGCTCTAGCAACCAGGGGCCTACGCAGAACTCGCAGAAACAGCTCCCTGAAATAACGGGGAGCCAGATGCCGACTTCCTCCAGGATGTGGAAGCTTGGAGAAGGCACGGGGATTAAGGGTCAGGAGTGGGGACAATCCCCCAAAGCTCGCTATTCAGTGCACGGGCCGTGTGCAGGGATCCTGTCACCTCTCCTTTCCTCTGGGGAAAGCACTGGCCTAGTCCGCGAATCCGCCTGAGCGCATGAGTAAAAGGCCAAGCGATGCCTACACTGGGAGATGGTAGTGTGCCTAGACTGCCATACTAGGCTACGCACGCTCCAAAAGGGTTGTGGCTGCGTCTGCTTAGTTCGGCCTGGCATGGTGAACCAAGGACGCGAACATGGAGCCCGGGAAAGCAAGGCCCAAGAGGCAGAAGCTCTCCCGCAGCTCCTCTTCCCTGACGCGACTGAAGCCTTGCTGAGGAAGCAGCAGCGAATTGCGGTTCGTGCCAAGCTGAATACCTCTGCGAAAGCATAGCAGTCGCTGGGAAAGGAGATTCGGTGCTCTGGGCTGTGTTTGTTGCATGCCTTACACTAGTATGCGCAGCACTATGGGAGAATCCCGCATAGAGCGAAAGCCTCTTTGCCCTGGCATCCCTTCTGGGAAAGCACAGCATTCTTTGGGAAATCAGAGTCGGATCTGAGGGATTCTCTGTTTCCTGAGCTGGTCTCCTCAGCACGGTGTAATAAACCCGCAAGGAGCGAAATCCTCTATGCCTGGGCATCCCCTCTGCCTGAGTGAGAAGCGCGCTTGCGCCTGTGGAATTAGCCTTAAGGAATGGGACAGGTATTTCGTTGCGGTCCCCAGGAGCATGTCCGTGGGAGAGCGTGCTGCCCGTTGGGAAGAGCAGGAGCCGTTGGCCTTCTGGTCTGGAAACTGTTGCGAAGCAGGAGAGCCGGCCCTGACAGGCACAGCGGCCGGTGGTAATACAAGTGTCACCTGCACCCAGTGCAGATAGACGGAAGCCTGGCTGCTAAGGAGACAGGCGGGGATGAGTATGGCAGGGAGCGTGCTCCACTCTTAGGAAGGAGTCAGGGTAGCAAGCATGCCTGTCCTGAGCCTGTGGGAAAAGGAGACAGCAGCTCTTTGGCCACCTGTCCCTGGGGCAGACATGCTCTAGCAACCAGGGGCCTACGCAGAACTCGCAGAAACAGCTCCCTGAAATAACGGGGAGTCAGATGCCGACTTCCTCCAGGATGTGGAAGCTTGGAGAAGGCACGGGGTTTAAGGGTCAGGAGTGGGGACAATCCCCCAAAGCTCCCTATTCAGTGCACGGGCCGTGTGCAGGGATCCTGTCACCTCTCCTTTCCTCTGGGGAAAGCACTGGCCTAGTCCGCGAGTCCGCCTGAGCGCCAGAGTAAAAGGCCAAGCGATGCCTACACTGGGAGATGGTAGTGTGCCTAGAGTGCCATACTAGGCTACGCACGCTCCAACAGGGTTGTGGCTGCGTCTGCTTAGTTCGGCCTGGCATGGTGAACCAAGGACGCGAACATGGAGCCCGGGAAAGCAAGGCCCAAGAGGCACCAGCTCTCCCGCAGCTCTTCTTCCCTGACGCGACTGAAGCCTTGCTGAGGAAGCAGCAGCGAAGTGCTGTTCGCGCCAAGCCAAAGCCTATGCGAAAGCACAGCATTCGCTGAGAAATGTTCTGCGGGCTGCTGCAGTTGGCATGAGCCCAGTCTCGCGGTGGGAGAAACCCGCATACAGCGAAAGCCTCTTTCCCTGGGCATCTACCCTGGGAAAGCACAGCGTTCCTTGGAAAATCAGAGTTGGGTTTGGGGATACTGCTGCTGCTTGCCTGAGCTAGTCACCGCAGCTCAGTGGAAGATACCCGCATGGAGCGAAATACCCTTTGCCCTAGCATCCCCTCTGCCTGAGAGAGAAGCCAAGTGTGGGGATCCCGCAGCACGCCGACCCCGGAGAAGAGAAGGAGACGTTGGCCTTGGGATCGTGAAACGCTCGCGCCGCAGGATAGCCTGCCGTGGCACGAAGAGCAGGCCGGGAGCAAGAGAAGAGACACCCGCTTCCTGTGCGGAGAGAGGGTAGCCTGGCTGCTAAGGAGACATGAGGGGACTACTAGGGCAGAGGCGCTTGCTCCACTCTGAGGAAGGTGTCTGTCCAGAAGGCAGGCCTGTCCTGTGGCTCTGGTACCAAGGGGACAGCATCTCCTTGGCCACCTGTCCCAAGGGCAGACTTGGCTTGCCACCAGGTGCCATAGCCGTAACTCGGAGAACAACCCCATGTAGAAACGGGCAGTCAGATGCAGTCTATCACCAAGATGTGGCAGCGATGTGGGTGGCAGGGGGTGTGCCGGGGAAGGAATGGAGACAGTCCCCCACAGTTCCCAATCCCTGTGCAAGGGCCGTGTACAGGGATCTTGTCAACTCCACTCTCCTGTGGTGAAGGCACTGGTCTAGACCCCGAGACTGCCTGAGCACCGGAGCAAAAGGCATAGCCTTACCTACCCCAGGAGATGTCAATAGGCATAGAGTGCTATGCTAAGACACACACGCTCCTGCAGGGTTGTGACTGTGTCAGCTGAATTCGGCATAGCAAGGTGAACCCCGGGCGTGAACTTGGAGCCCGGGAAAGCAAGTCCCAAGAGACACCAGCTCTCCCGCGGCTCTTCTTCCCAGCCGCGACAGAGTGAACACCCAAAGCCTTTCTGAGGAAGCAGCAGCGAAGTGCGGTTCGTGCCAAGCTGAATACCTCTGCGAAAGCATAGCAGTCGCTGGGAAATCAGAGTCGGTTCTCTGCGCTGTTTTTGTTGCTTGCCTTACACTAGTATGCGCAGCACTATGGGAGAATCCCGCATAGAGCGAAAGCCTCTTTGCCCTGGCATCCCCTCTGGGAAAGCACAGCATTCTTTGGGAAATCAGAGTCGGGTCTGAGGGATTCTCTTTTTCCTGAGCTGGTCTCCTCAGCACGGTGTAATAAACCCGCATGGAGCGAAATACTCTATGCCTGGGAATCCCCTCTGCCTGAGTGAGAAGCGCACTTGCGCCTGTGGAATTAGCCTTAAGGAATGGGACAGGTATTTCACTGCGGTCCCCAGGAGCATGTCCGTGGGAGAGCGTGCTGCCCGTTGGGAAGAGCAGGAGCCGTTGGCCTTCTGGTCTGGAAACTGTTGCGAAGCAGGAGAGCCGGCCCTGACAGGCACAGCGGCCGGTGGTAATACAAGTGTCACCTGCCCCCAGTGCAGATAGACGAAAGCCTGGCTGCTAAGGAGACAGGCGGGGATGAGTATGGCAGGGCGCGTGCTCCACTCTTAGGAAGGAGTCAGGGTAGCAAGCATGCCTGTCCTGAGCCTGTGGGAAAAGGAGACAGCAGCTCTTTGGCCACCTGTCCCTGGGGCAGACATGCTCTAGCAACCAGGGGCCTACGCAGAACTCGCAGAAACAGCGCCCTGAAATAACGGGGAGTCAGATGCCGAATTCCTCCAGGATGTGGAAGCTTGGAGAAGGCACGGGGTTTAAGGGGCAGGAGTGGGGACAGTCCCCCAAAGCTCCATATTCAGTGCACGGGTCGTGTGCAGGGATCTTGTCACCTCTCCTTTCCTCTGGGGAAAGCACTGGCCTAGTCCGCGAGTCCGCCTGAGCGCCAGAGTAAAAGGCCAAGGGATGCCTACACTGGGAGATGGTAGTGTACCTAGAGTCCATACTAGGCTACGCCCGCTACTGCAGGGTTGCGGCTGCGTCTGCTTAGTTCGGCCTGGCAGGGTGAACCAAGGACGCGAACATGGAGCCCGGGAAAGCAAGGCCCAAGAGGAACCAGCTCTCGCGCAGCTCTTCTTCCCAGCCGCGACAGAGTGAACACCCAAAGCCTTTCTGAGGAAGCAGCAGCGAATTGCGGTTCGTGTCAAGCTGAATACCTCTGCGAAAGCATAGCAGTCGCTGGGAAATCAGAGTCGGTGCTCTGTGCTGTTTTTGTTGCTTGCCTTACACTAGTATGCGCAGCACTATGGGAGAATCCCGCATAGAACGAAAGCCTCTTTGCCCTGGCATCCCCTCTGGGAAAGCACAGCATTCTTTGGGAAATCAGAGTCGGGTCTGAGGGATTCTCTGTTTCCTGAGCTGGTCTCCTCAGGACGGTGTAATAAACCCGCAAGGACCGAAATCCTCTATGCCTGGGCATCCCCTCTGCCTGTGGGAGAAGCGCGCTTGCGCCTGTGGAATTAGCCTTAAGGAATGGGACAGGTGTTTCACTGCGGTCCCCAGGAGCATGTCCGTGGAAGGGGCAGCACGCTGCCCGTTGGGAGGAGCAAGAGCCGTTGGCCTTCTGGTCTTGAAACTGTTGCGAAGCAGGAGAGCCGGCCCTGACAGGCACAGCGGCCGGTGGTAATACAAGTGTCACCTGCACCCAGTGCAGATAGACGGAAGCCTGGCAGCTAAGGAGACAGGCGGGGATGAGTATGGCAGGGCGCGTGCTCCACTCTTAGGAAGGAGTCAGGGTAGCAAGCATGCCTGTCCTGAGCCTGTGGGAAAAGGAGACAGCAGCTCTTTGGCCACCTGTCCCTGGGGTAGACATGCTGTAGCAACCAGGGGCCTACGCAGAACTCGCAGAAACAGCTCCCTGAAATAACGGGAAGTCAGATGCCGACTTCCTCCAGGATGTGGAAGCTTGGAGAAGGCACGGGGTTTAAGGGGCATGAGTGGGGACAATCCCCCAAAGCTCCCTATTCAGTGCACGGGCCGTGTGCAGGGATCCTGTCACCTCTCCTTTCCTCTGGGGAAAGCACTGGCCTAGTCCGCGAGTCCGCCTGAGCGCCAGAGTAAAAGGCCAAGCGATGCCTACACTGGGAGCTGGTAGTGTGCCTAGAGTGCCATACTAGGATACGCCCGCTACTTCAGGTTTGTGGCTGCGTCTGCTTAGTTCGGCCTGGCATGGTGAACCAAGGACGCGAACATGGAGCGCGGGAAAGCAAGGCCCAAGAGGCACAAGCTCTCCCGCAGCTCTTCTTCCCTGACGCGACTGAAGCCTTGCTGAGGAAGCAGCAGCGAAGTGCTATTCGCGCCAAGCCAAAGCCTCTGCGAAAGCACAGCATTCGCTGAGAAATGTTCTGCAGGCTGCTGCAGTTTGCATGAGCCCAGTCTCGCGGTGGGAGAAACCCTCATACAGCGAAAGCCTCTTTGCCTGGGCATCTCCCCTGGGAAAGCACAGCGTTCCATGGGAAATCAGAGTTGGGTTTGGGGATGCTGCTGCCGCTTGCCTGAGCTAGTCACCTCAGCTCAGTGGAAGATACCCGCATGGAGCGAAATACCCTTTGCCGTAGCATCCCCTCTGCCTGAGAGAGAAGCCAAGTGTGGGGATCCCGCAGCACGCCACCCCTGGAGAAGAGAAGGAGAGGTTGGCCTTGGGGTCGGGAAACGCTCGCGTCGCAGGATAGCCTGCCGTGGCACGAAGAGCAGGCCGGTGGCAAGAAAAGTGTCACCCGCTTCCTGTGCGGAGAGAGGGTAGCCTGGCTGCTAAGGAGACATGAGGGGACTACTAGGGCAGAGGCGCTTGCTCCACTCTGAGGAAGGAGTCTGGGCAGAAGGCAGGCCTGTCCTGTGCCCCTGGTCCCAAAGGGACAGCATCTCCTTGTCCACCTGTCCCAAGGGCAGACTTGGCTTGCCACCAGGTGCCATAGCCGTAACTCGGAGAACAACCCCATGTAGAAACGGGCAGTCAGATGCCGTCTATCACCAAGATGTGGCAGCGATGTGGGTGGCAGGGGGTGTGCCGGGGAAGGAATGGAGACAGTCCCCCACAGTTCCCCATCCCTGTGCACGGGCCGTGTACAGGGATCTTGTCGCCTCCTCTCTCCTGTGGTGAAGGCACTGGCCTAGAGCCCGAGACTGCCTGAGCACCAGAACAAAAGGCAAAGCCTTACCTGCCCCAGGAGATGGCAATAGGCATAGAGTGCCATGCTAAGACACACACGCTCCTGCAGGGTTGTGACTGTGTCTGCTGAGTTCGGCATAGCA
Source organism: Mustela lutreola (assembly GCF_030435805.1). NCBI lineage: Eukaryota > Metazoa > Chordata > Mammalia > Carnivora > Mustelidae > Mustela > Mustela lutreola. The sequence goes on along the minus strand of NC_081302.1, from coordinate 87,796,767 downwards.
AGGTGAACGCCGGGCGTGAACTTGGAGCCCGGGAAAGCAAGTCCCAGGAGACACCAGCTCTCACGTGGCTCTTCATCCCAGCCGCGACAGAGTGAACACCCAAAGCCTTTCTGAGGAAGCAGCAGCGAATTGCGGTTCGTGCGAAGCTGAATACATCTGCGAAAGCATAGCATTCGCTGGGAAATCAGAGTCGGTTCTCTGGGCTGTTTTTGTTGCTTGCCTTACCCTAGTATGCGCAGCACTATGGGAGAATCCCGCATAGAGCGAAAGCCTCTTTGCCCTGGCATCCCCTCTGGGAAAGCACAGCATTCTTTGGGAAATCTGAGTCGGGTCTGAGGGATTCTCTGTTTCCTGAGCTGGTCTCCTCAGCACGATGTAATAAACCCGCATGGAGCAAAATCCTCTATGCCTGGGCATCCCCTCTGCCTGAGAGAGAAGAGCGCTTGCGCCTGTGGAATTAGCCTTAAGGAATGGGACAGGTGTTTCACTGCGGTCCCCAGGAGCATGTCCGTGGAAGGGGCAGCACGCTGCCCGTTGGGAGGAGCAAGAGCCGTTGGCCTTCTGGTCTTGAAACTGTTGCGAAGCAGTAGAGCCGGCCCTGACAGGCACAGCGGCCGGTGGTAATACAAGTGTCACCTGCACCCAGTGCAGATAGACGGAAGCCTGGCTGCTAAGGAGACAACGGGGATGAGTATGGCAGGGCGCGTGCTCCACTCTTAGGAAGGAGTCAGTGTAGCAAGCTTGCCTGTCGTGAGCCTGTGGGAAAAGGAGACAGCAGCTCTTTGGCCACCTGTCCCTGGCGCAGACATGCTCTAGCAACCAGGGGCCTACGCAGAACTCGCAGAAACAGCTCCCTGAAATAACGGGGAGCCAGATGCCGACTTCCTCCAGGATGTGGAAGCTTGGAGAAGGCACGGGGTTTAAGGGGCAGGAGTAGGGACAGTCCCCCAAAGCTCCCTATTCAGTGCACGGGCCGTGTGCAGGGATCCTGTCACCTCTCCTTTCCTCTGGGGAAAGCACTGGCCTAGTCCGCGAGTCCGCCTGAGCGCCAGAGTAAAAGGCCAAGCGATGCCTACACTGGGAGATGGTAGTGTGCCTAGACTGCCATACTAGGCTACGCACGCTCCAACAGGGTTGTGGCTGCGTCTGCTTAGTTCGGCCTGGCATGGTGAACCAAGGACGCGAACATGGAGCCCGGGAAAGCAAGGCCCAATAGGCACAAGCTCTCCCGCAGCTCTTCTTCCCTGACGCAACTGAAGCCTTGCTGAGGAAGCAGCAGCGAATTGCGGTTCGTGCCAAGCTGAATACCTCTGCGAAAGCATAGCAGTCGCTGGGAAATCAGAGTCGGTTCTCTGGGCTGTTTTTGTTGCTTGCCTTACCCTAGTATGCGCAGCACTATGGGAGAATCCCGCATAGAGCGAAAGCCTCTTTGCCCTGGCATCCCATCTGGGAAAGCACAGCATTCGTTGGGAAATCAGAGTCGGGTCTGAGGGATTCTCTGTTTCCTGAGCTGGTCTCCTCAGCACGATGTAATAAACCCGCATGGAGCAAAATCCTCTATGCCGGGCATCCCCTCTGCCTGAGAGAGAAGAGCGCTTGCGCCTGTGGAATTAGCCTTAAGGAATGGGACAGGTGTTTCACTGCGGTCCCCAGGAGCATGTCCGTGGAAGGGGTAGCACGCTGCCCGTTGGGAGGAGCAAGAGCCGTTGGCCTTCTGGTCTTGAAACTGTTGCGAAGCAGGAGAGCCGGCCCTGACAGGCACAGCGGCCGGTGGTAATACATGTGTCACCTGCCCCCAGTGCAGATAGACGGAAGCCTGGCTGCTAAGGAGACAGGCGGGGATGAGTATGGCAGGGCGCGTGCTCCACTCTTAGGAAGGAGTCAGGGTAGCAAGCATGCCTGTCGTGAGCCTGTGGGAAAAGGAGACAGCAGCTCTTTGGCCACCTGTCCCTGGCGCAGACATGCTCTAGCAACCAGGGGCCTACGCAGAACTCGCAGAAACAGCTCCCTGAAATAACGGGGAGCCAGATGCCGACTTCCTCCAGGATGTGGAAGCTTGGAGAAGGCACGGGGTTTAAGGGGCAGGAGTGGGGACAATCCCCCAAAGCTCCCTATTCAGTGCACGGGCCGTGTGCAGGGATCCTGTCACCTCTCCTTTCCTCTGGGGAAAGCACTGGCCTAGTCCGCGAGTCCGCCTGAGCGCCAGAGTAAAAGGCCAAGCGATGCCTACACTGGGAGATGGTAGTCTGCCTAGACTGCCATACTAGGCTACGCACGCTCCAACAGGGTTGTGGCTGCGTCTGCTTAATTCGGCCTGGCATGGTGAACCAAGGACGCGAACATGGAGCCCGGGAAAGCAAGGCCCAAGAGGCACAAGCTCTCCCGCAGCTCTTCTTCCCTGACGCGACTGAAGCCATGCTGAGGAAGCAGCAGCGAATTGCGGTTCGTGCCAAGCTGAATACCTCTGCGAAAGCATAGCAGTCGCTGGGAAATCAGAGTCGGTTCTCTGGGCTGTTTTTGTTGCTTGCCTTACCCTAGTATGCGCAGCACTATGGGAGAATCCCGCATAGAGCGAAAGCCTCTTTGCCCTGGCATCCCCTCTGGGAAAGCACAGCATTCTTTGGGAAATCAGAGTCGGGTCTGAGGGATTCTCTGTTTCCTGAGCTGGTCTCCTCAGCACGATGTAATAAACCCGCATGGAGCAAAATCCTCTATGCCTGGGCATCCCCTCTGCCTGAGAGAGAAGAGCGCTTGCGCCTGTGGAATTAGCCTTAAGGAATGGGACAGGTGTTTCACTGCGGTCCCCAGGAGCATGTCCGTGGCAGGGGTAGCACGCTGCCCGTTGGGAGGAGCAAGAGCCGTTGGCCTTCTGGTCTTGAAACTGTTGCGAAGCAGGAGAGCCGGCCCTGACAGGCACAGCGGCCGGTGGTAATACATGTGTCACCTGCCCCCAGTGCAGATAGACGGAAGCCTGGCTGCTAAGGAGACAGGCGGGGATGAGTATGGCAGGGCGCGTGCTCCACTCTTAGGAAGGAGTCAGGGTAGCAAGCATGCATGTCGTGAGCCTGTGGGAAAAGGAGACAGCAGCTCTTTGGCCACCTGTCCCTGGCGCAGACATGCTCTAGCAACCAGGGGCCTACGCAGAACTCGCAGAAACAGCTCCCTGATATAACGGGGAGCCAGATGCCGACTTCCTCCAGGATGTGGAAGCTTGGAGAATGCACGGGGTTTAAGGGGCAGGAGTGGGGACAATCCCCCAAAGCTCCCTATTCAGTGCACGGGCCGTGTGCAGGGATCCTGTCACCTCTCCTTTCCTCTGGGGAAAGCACTGGCCTAGTCCGCGAGTCCGCCTGAGTGCCAGAGTAAAAGTGCAAGCGATGCCTACACTGGGAGATGGTAGTGTGCCTAGACTGCCATACTAAGCTACGCACGCTCCAACAGGGTTGTGGCTGCGTCTGCTTAGTTCGGCATGGCATGGTGAACCAAGGACGCGAACATGGAGCCCGGGAAAGCAAGGCCCAAGAGGCACAAGCTCTCCCTCAGCTCTTCTTCCCTGACGCGACTGAAGCCTTGCTGAGGAAGCAGCAGCGAATTGCGGTTCGTGCCAAGCTGAATACCTCTGCGAAGGCATAGCAGTCGCTGGGAAAGGAGAGTCGGTGCTCTGGGCTGTGTTTGTTGCTTGCCTTACACTAGTATGCGCAGCACTATGGGAGAATCCCGCATAGAGCGAAAGCCTCTTTGCCCTGGCATCCCCTCTTGGAAAGCACAGCATTCTTTGGAAAATCAGAGTCGGATCTGAGGGATTCTCAGTTTCCTGAGCTGGTCTCCTCAGCACGGTGTAATAAACCCGCAAGGAGCGAAATCCTCTATGCCTGGGCATCCCCTCTGCCTGAGTGAGAAGCGCGCTTGCGCCTGTGGAATTAGCCTTAAGGAATGGGACAGGTATTTCGCTGCGGTCCCCAGGAGCATGTCCGTGGGAGAGCGTGCTGCCCGTTGGGAAGAGCAGGAGCCGTTGGCCTTCTGGTCTGGAAACTGTTGCGAAGCAGGAGAGCCGGCCCTGACAGGCACAGCGGCCGGTGGTAATACAAGTGTCACCTGCACCCAGTGCAGATAGATGGAAGCCTGGCTGCTAAGGAGACAGGCGGGGATGAGTATGGCAGGGCGCGTGCTCCACTCTTAGGAAGGAGTCAGGGTAGCAAGCATGCCTGTCCTGAGCCTGTGGGAAAAGGAGACAGCAGCTCTTTGGCCACCTGTCCCTGGGGCAGACATGCTCTAGCAATCAGGGGCATACGCAGAACTCGCAGAAACATCTCCCTGAAATAACGGGGAGTCAGATGCCGACTTCCTCCAGGATGTGGAAGCTTGGAGAAGGCACGGGGTTTAAGGGGCAGGAGTGGGGACAATCCCCCAAAGCTCCCTATTCAGTGCACGTGCCGTGTGCAGGGATCCTGTCACCTCTCCTTTCCTCTGGGGAAAGCACTGGCCTAGTCCGCGAGTCCGCCTGAGTGCCAGAGTAAAAGTGCAAGCGATGCCTACACTGGGAGATGGTAGTGTGCCTAGAGTGCCATACTAGGATACGCCCGCTCCAACAGGGTTGTGGCTGCGTCTGCCTAGTTCAGCCTGGCAGGGTGAACCAAGGACGAGAACATGGAGCCCGGGAAAGCAAGGCCCAAGAGGCACCAGCTCTCCCGCAGCTCTTCTTCCCTGACGCGACTGAAGCCTTGCTGAGGAAGCAGCAGCGAAGTGCTGTTCGCGCCAAGCCAAAGCCTCTGCGAAAGCACAGCATGCGCTGAGAAATGTTCTTTGGGCTGCTGCAGTTTGCATGAGCCCAGTCTCGCGGTGGGAGAAACCCGCATACAGCGAAAGCCTCTTTGCCTGGGCATCTCCCCTGGGAAAACACAGCGTTCCTTGGGAAATCAACGTTGGGTTTGGGGATGCTGCTGCTGCTTGCCTGAGCTAGTCACCGCAGCTCAGTGGAAGATACCCGCATGGAGCGAAATACCCTTTGCCCGAGCATCCCCTCTGCTTGAGAGAGAAGCCAAGTGTGGCGAACCCAAAGCACGCCGCCCCCGGAGAAGAGAAGGAGACGTTGGCCTTGGGGTCGGGAGACGCTCGGGTCGCAGGATAGCCTGCCGTGGCACGAAGAGCAGCCCGGTGGCAAGAAAAGTGTCACCCGCTTCCTGTGCGGAGAGAGGGTAGCCTGGCTGCTAAGGAGACATGAGGGGACTACTAGGGCAGAGGCGCTTGCTCCACTCTGAGGAAGGAGTCTGGGCAGAAGGCAGGCCTTTCCTGTGCCTCTGGTCCCAAGGGGACAGCATCTCCTTGTCCACCTGTCCCAAGGGCAGACTTGGCTTGCCACCAGGTGCCATAGCCGTAACTCGGAGAACAACCCCATGTAGAAACGGGCAGTCAGATGCCGTCTATCACCAAGATGTGGCAGCGATGTGGGTGGCAGGGGGTGTGCCGGGGAAGGAATGGAGACAGTCCCCCACAGTTCCCCATCCCTGTGCACGGGCCGTGTACAGGGATCTTGTCGCCTCCTCTCTCCTGTGGTGAAGGCACTGGCCAGACCCCGAGACTGCCTGAGCACCGGAGCAAAAGGCAAAGCCTTACCTACCCCAGGAGATGGCAATAGGCATAGAGTGCCATGCTAAGACACACACGCTCCTGCAGGGTTGTGACTGTGTCTGCTGAGTTCGGCATAGCAAGGTGAACGCCGGGCGTGAACTTGGAGCCCGGGAAAGCAAGTCCCAAGTGACACCAGCTCTCCCGAGGCTCTTCTTCCCAGCCGCGACAGAGTGAACACCCAAAGCCTTTCTGAGGGAGCAGCAGCGAATGGCGGTTCGTGCCAAGCTGAATACATTGCGAAAGCATAGCAGTCGCTGGGAAATCAGAGTCGGTTCTCTGGGCTGTTTTTTTCTTTTTTGCTTGCCTTACCCTAGTATGCGCAGCACTATGGGAGAATCCCGCATAGAGCGAAAGCCTCTTTGCCCTGGCATCCCGTCTGGGAAAGCACAGCATTCTTTGGGAAATCAGAGTCGGGTCTGAGGGATTCTCTGTTTCCTGAGCTGGTCTCCTCAGCACCGTGTAATAAACCCGCATGGAGCGAAATCCTCTATGCCTGGGAATCCCCTATGCCTGAGTGAGAAGCGCACTTGCGCCTGTGGAATTAGCCTTAAGGAATGGGACAGGTATTTCACTGCGGCCCCCAGGAGCATGTCCGTGGGAGAGCGTGCTGCCCGTTGGGAAGAGCAGGAGCCGTTGGCCTTCTGGTCTGGAAACTGTTGCGAAGCAGGAGAGCCGGCCCTGACAGGCACAGCGGCCGGTGGTAATACAAGTGTCACCTGCCCACAGTGCAGATAGACGGAAGCCTGGCTGCTAAGGAGACAGGCGGGGATGAGTATGGCAGGGCGCGTGCTCCACTCTTAGGAAGGAGTCAGGGTAGCAAGCATGCCTGTCCTGAGCCTGTGGGAAAAGGAGACAGCAGCTCTTTGGCCACCTGTCCCTGGGGCAGACATGCTCTAGCAACCAGGGGCCTACGCAGAACTCGCAGAAACAGCTCCCTGAAATAAGGGGGAGTCAGATGCCGAATTCCTCCAGGATGTGGAAGCTTGGAGAAGGCACGGGGTTTAAGGGGCAGGAGTGGGGACAGTCCCCCAAAGCTCCCTATTCAGTGCACGGGCCGTGTGCAGGGATCCTGTCACCTCTCCTTTCCTCTGGGGAAAGCACTGGCCTAGTCCGCGAGTCCGCCTGAGCGCCAGAGTAAAAGGCCAAGCGATGCCTACACTGGGAGATGGTAGTGTGCCTAGAGTGCCATACTAGGCTACGCCCGCTACTGCAGGGTTGTGGCTACGTCTGCTTAGTTCGGCCTGGCAGGGTGAACCAAGGACGCGAACATGGAGCCCGGGAAAGCAAGGCCCAAGAGGCACCAGCTCTCCCGCAGCTCTTCTTCCCTGACGCGACTGAAGCCTTGCTGAGGAAGCAGCAGCGAAGTGCTGTTCTTGCCAAGCCAAAGCCTCTGCGAAAGCACAGCATTCGCTGAGAAATGTTCTGCGGGCTGCTGCAGTTTGCTTGAGCCTAGTCTCACGATGGGAGAAACCCGCATACAGCGAAAGGCTCTTTGCCTGGGCATCTGCCCTGGGAAAGCACAGCGTTCCTTGGGAAATCAGAGTTGGGTTTGGGGATGCTGCTGCCGCTTCCCTGAGCTAGTCACCTCAGCTCATTGGAAGATACCCGCATGGAGCTAAATACCCTTTGACCTAGCATCCCCTCTGCCTGAGAGAAGCCAAGTGTGGGGATCCCGCAGCACGCCGCCCCTGGAAAAGAGAAGGAGAGGTTGGCCTTGGGGTCGGGAAACGCTCGCTTCGCAGGATAGCCTGCCGTGGCACGAAGAGCAGGCCGGTGGCAAGAAAAGTGTCACCCGCTTCCTGTGCGGAGAGAGGGTAGCCTGGCTGCTAAGGAGACATGAGGGGACCACTAGGGCAGAGGCGCTTGCTCCACTCTGAGGAAGGAGTCTGGGTAGAAGGCAGGCCTGTCCTGTGCCTCTGGTCCAAAGGGGACAGCATCTCCTTGTCCACCTGTCCCAAGGGCAGACTTGGCTTGCCACCAGGTGCCATAGCCGTAACTCGGAGAACAACCCCATGTAGAAACGGGCAGTCAGATGCCGTCTATCACCAAGATGTGGCAGCGATGTGGGTGGCAGGGGGTGTGCCGGGGAAGGAATGGAGACAGTCCCCCACAGTTCCCCATCCCTGTGCACGGGCCGTGTACAGGGATCTTGTCGCCTACCCTCTCCTGTGGTGAAGGCACTGGCCTAGACCCCGAGACTGCCTTAGCACCGGAGCAAAAGGCAAAGCCTTACGTACCCCAGGAGATGGCAATAGGCATAGAGTGCCATGCTAAGACACACACGCTCCTGCAGGGTTGTGACTGTGTCTGCTGAATTCGGCATAGCAAGGTGAACGCCGGGCGTGAACTTGGAGCCCGGGAAAGCAAGTCCCAAGAGACACCAGCTATCCCACGGCTCTTCTTCCCAGCCGCGACAGAGTGAACACCCAAAGCCTTTCTGAGGAAGCAGCAGCGAATTGCGGTTCGTGCCAAGCTGAATACCTCTGCGAAAGCATAGCAGTCGCTGGGAAATCAGAGTCGGTTCTCTGGGCTGTTTTTTTTTTTTTTTTTGCTTGCCTTACACTAGTATGCGCAGCACTATGGGAGAATCCCGCATAGAGCGAAAGCCTCTTTGCCCTGGGATCCCCTCTGGGAAAGCACAGCATTCTTTGGGAAATCAGAGTCGGGTCTGATGGATTCTCTGTTCCCTGAGCTGGTCTCCTCAGCACGGTGTAATAAACCCGCATGGAGCGAAATCCTCTATGCCTGGGCATCCCCTCTGCCTGAGTGAGAAGTGCACTTGCGCCTGTGGAATTAGCCTTAAGGAATGGGACAGGTATTTCACTGCGGCCCCCAGGAGCATGTCCGTGGGAGAGCGTGCTGCCCGTTGGGAAGAGCAGGAGCCGTTGGCCTTCTAGTCTGGAAACTGTTGCGAAGCAGGAGAGCCGGCCCTGACAGGCACAGCGGCCGGTGGTAATACAAGTGTCACCTGCCCCCAGTGCAGATAGACGGAAGCCTGGCTGCTAAGGAGACAGGCGGGGATGAGTATGGCAGGTCGCGTGCTCCAGTCTTAGAAAGGAGTCAGGGTAGCAAGCATGCCTGTCCTGAGCCTGTGGGAAAAGGAGACAGCAGCTCTTTGGCCACCTGTCCCTGGGGCAGACATGCTCTAGCAACCAGGGGCCTACGCAGAACTCGCAGAAACAGCTCCCTGAAATAACGGGGAGTCAGATGCCGACTTCCTCCAGGATGTGGAAGCTAGGAGAAGGCACGGGGTTTAAGGGGCAGGAGTGGGGACAGTCCCCCAAAGCTCCCTATTCAGTGCACGGGACGTGTGCAGGGATCCTGTCACCTCTCCTTTCCTCTGGGGAAAGCACTGGCCTAGTCCGCGAGTCCGCCTGAGCACCAGAGTAAAAGGCCAAGCGATGCCTACACTGGGAGATGGTAGAGTGCCTAGAGTGCCACACTAGGCTACGCACGCTCCAACAGGGTTGTGGCTGCGTCTGTTTAGTTCGGCCTGGCATGGTGAACCAAGGACGCGAACATGGAGCCCGGGAAAGCAAGGCCCAAGAGGCACAAGCTCTCCCGCAGCTCTTCTTCCCTGACGCGACTGAAGCCTTGTTGAGGAAGCAGCAGCGAAGTGCTGTTCGCGCCAAGCCAAAGCCTCTGCGAAAGCACAGCATTCGCTGAGAAATGTTCTGGGGCTGCTGCAGTTTGCATGAGCCCAGTCTCGCGGTGGGAGAAACCCGCATACAGCGAAAGCCTCTTTGCCTGGGCATGTCCCCTGGGAAAGCACAGCGTTCCTTGGGAAATCAGAGTTGGGTTTGGGGATGCTGCTGCCGCTTGCCTGAGCTAGACACCTCAGCTCAGTGGAAGATACCCGCATGGAGCCAAATACCCTTTGCCCTAGCATCCCCTCTGCCTGAGAGAGAAGCCAAGTGTGGGGATCCCGCAGCACGCCGCCCCTGGAGAAGAGAAGGAGAGGTTGGCCTTGGGGTCGGGAAACGCTCGCGTCGCAGGATAGCCTGCCATGGCACGAAGAGCAGCCCGGTGGCAAGAAAAGTGTCACCCGCTTCCTGTGCGGAGAGAGGGTAGCCTGGCTGCTAAGGAGACATGAGGGGACTACTAGGGCAGAGGCGCTTGCTCCACTCTGAGGAAGGAGTCTGGGCAGAAGGCAGGCCTGTCCTGTGCCTCTGGTCCCAAGGGGACAGCATCTCCTTGTCCACCTGTCCCAAGGGCAGACTTGGCTTGCCACCAGGTGCCATAGCCGTAACTCGGAGAACAACCCCATGTAGAAACGGGCAGTCAGATGCCGTCTATCACCAAGATGTGGCAGCGATGTGGGTGGCAGGGGGTGTGCCGGGGAAGGAATGGAGACAGTCCCCCACAGTTCCCCATCCCTGTGCACGGGCCGTGTACAGGGATCTTGTCGCCTCCTCTCTCCTGTGGTGAAGGCACTGGCCTAGACCCCGAGACTGCCTGAGCACCGGAGTAAAAGGCAAAGCCTTACCTACCCCAGGAGATGGCAATAGGCATAGAGTGCCATGCTAAGACTCACACGCTCCTGCAGGGTTGTGACTGTGTCTGCTGAATTCGGCATAGCAAGGTGAACGCCGGGCGTGAACTTGGAGCCCGGGAAAGCAAGTCCCAAGAGACACCAGCTCTCCCGCGGCTCTTCCTCCCAGCCTCGACAGAGTGAACACCCAAAGCCTTTCTGAGGGAGCAGCAGCGAATTGCGGTTCGTGCCAAGCTGAATACCTCTGCGAAAGCATAGCAGTCGCTGGGAAATCAGAGTCGGTTCTCTGCGCTGTTTTTGTTGCTTGCCTTACACTAGTATGCGCAGCACTATGGGAGAATGCCGCATAGAGCGAAAGCCTCTTTGCCCTGGCATCCCCTCTGGGAAAGCACAGCATTCTTTGGGAAATCAGAGTCGGGTCTGAGGGATTCTCTGTTTCCTGAGCTGGTCTCCTCAGCACGATGTAATAAACCCGCATGGAGCGAAATCCTCTATGCCTGGGCATCCCCTCTGCCTGAGTGAGAAGCGCACTTGCGCCTGTGGAATTAGCCTTAAGGAATGGGACAGGTATTTCACTGCGCTCCCCAGGAGCATGTCCGTGGGACAGCGTGCTGCCCGTTGGGAAGAGCAGGAGCCGTTGGTCTTCTGGTCTGGAAACTGTTGCGAAGCAGGAGAGCCGGCCCTGACAGGCACAGCGGCCGGTGGTAATACAAGTGTCACCTGCCCCCAGTGCAGATAGACGGAAGCCTGGCTGCTAAGGAGACAGGCGGGGATGAGTATGGCAGGGCGCGTGCTCCACTCTTAGGAAGGAGTCAGGGTAGCAAGCATGCCTGTCCTGAGCCTGTGGGAAAAGGAGACAGCAGCTCTTTGGCCACCTTTCCCTGGGGCAGACATGCTCTAGCAACCAGGGGCCTACGCAGAACTCGCAGAAACAGCTCCCTGAAATAACGGGGAGTCAGATGCCGACTTCCTCCAGGATGTGGAAGCTTGGAGAAGGCACGGGGTTTAAGGGGCAGGAGTGGGGACAGTCCCCCAAAGCTCCCTATTCAGTGCACGGGCCGTGTGCAGGGATCCTGTCACCTCTCCTTTCCTCTGGGGAAAGCACTGGCCTAGTCCGCGAGTCCGCCTGAGCGCCAGAGTAAAAGGCCAAGCGATGCCTACACTGGGAGATGGTAGAGGGCCTAGAGTGCCATACTAGGCTACGCACGCTCCAACAGGGTTGTGGCTGCGTCTGTTTAGTTCGGCCTGGCATGGTGAACCAAGGACGCGAACATGGAGCCCGGGAAAGCAAGGCCCAAGAGGCACAAGCTCTCCCGCAGCTCTTCTTCCCTGACGCGACTGAAGCCTTGCTGAGGAAGCAGCAGCAAAGTGCTGTTCGCGCCAAGCCAAAGCCTCTGCGAAAGCACAGCATTCGCTGAGAAATGTTCTGCGAGCTGCTGCAATTTGCAGGATCCCAGTCTCGCAGTGAGAGAAACCCGCATACAGCGAAAGCCTCTTTGCCTGGGCATCTCCCCTGGGAAAGCACAGCGTTCCTTGGGAAATCAGAGTTGGGTTTGGGGATGCTGCTGCCGCTTGCCTGAGCTAGTTACCTCAGCTCAGTGGAAGATACCCGCATGGAGCTAAATACCCTTTGCCCTAGCATCCCCTCTGCCTGAGAGAGAAGCAAAGTGTGGGGATCCCGCAGCAAGCCGCCCCTGGAGAAGAGAAGGAGAGGTTGGCCTTGGGGTCGGGAAACGCTCGCGACGCAGGATAGCCTGCCGTGGCACGAAGAGCAGGCCGGTGGCAAGAAAAGTGTCACCCGCTTCCTGTGCGGAGAGAGGGTAGCCTGGCTGCTAAGGAGACATGAGGGGACTACTAGGGCAGAGGCGCTTGCTCCACTCTGAGGAAGGAGTCTGGGCAGAAGGCAGGCCAGTCCTGTGCCTCTGGTCCCAAGGGGACAGCATCTCCTTGTCCACCTGTCCCAAGGGCAGACTTGGCTTGCCACCAGGTGCCATAGCCGTAACTCGGAGAACAACCCCATGTAGAAACGGGCAGTCAGATGCCGTCTATCACCAAGATGTGGCAGCGATGTGGGTGGCAGGGGGTGTGCCGGGGAAGGAATGGAGACAGTCCCCCACAGTTCCCCATACCTGTGCACGGGCCGTGTACAGGGATCTTGTCGCCTACCCTCTCCTGTGGTGAAGGCACTGGCCTAGACCCCGAGACTGCCTGAGCACCGTAGCAAAAGGCAAAGCCTTACCTACACCAGGAGATGGCAATAGGCATAGAGTGCCATGCTAAGACACACACGCTCCTGCAGGGTTGTGACTGTGTCTGCTGAATTCGGCATAGCAAGGTGAACGCCGGGCGTGAACTTGGAGCCCGGGAAAGCAAGTCCCAAGAGACACCAGCTCTCCCGCGTCTCTTCTTCCCAGCCGCGACAGAGTGAACACCCAAAGCCTTTCTGAGGAAGCAGCAGCGAATTGCGGTTCGTGCCAAGCTGAATACCTCTGCGAAAGCATAGCAGTTGCTGGGAAATCAGAGTCGGTTCTCTGGGCTGTTTTTTTTTTTTTTTGCTTGCCTTACCCTAGTATGCGCAGCACTATGGGAGAATCCCGCATAGAGCGAAAGCCTCTTTGCCCTGGCATCCCCTCTGGGTATGCACAGCATTCTTTGGGAAATCAGAGTCGGGTCTGAGGGATTCTCTGTTTCCTGAGCTGGTCTCCTCAGCACGATGTAATAAACCCGCATGGAGCGAAATCCTCTATGCCTGGGCATCCCCTCTGCCTGAGAGAGAAGAGCGCTTGCGCCTGTGGAATTAGCCTTAAGGAATGGGACAGGTATTTCACTGCGGTCCCCAGGAGCATGTCCGTGGAAGGGGAAGCACGCTGCCCGTTGGGAGGAGCAAGAGCCGTTGGCCTTCTGGTTTTGAAACTGTTGCGAAGCAGGAGAGCCGGCCCTGACAGGCACAGCGGCCGGTGGTAATACAAGTGTCACCTGCACCCAGTGCAGATAGACGGAAGCCTGGCTGCTAAGGAGACAGGCGGGGATGAGTATGGCAGGGCGCGTGCTCCACTCTTAGGAAGGAGTCAGTGTAGCAAGCTTGCCTGTCGTGAGCCTGTGGGAAAAGGAGACAGCAGCTCTTTGGCCACCTGTCCCTGGGGCAGACATGCTCTAGCAACCAGGGGCCTACGCAGAACTCGCAGAAACAGCTCCCTGAAATAACGGGGAGCCAGATGCCGACTTCCGCCAGGATGTGGAAGCTTGGAGAAGGCACGGGGTTTAAGGGTCAGGAGTGGGGACAATCCCCCAAAGCTCCCTATTCAGTGCACGGGCCGTGTGCAGGGATCCTGTCACCTCTCCTTTCCTCTGGGGAAAGCACTGGCCTAGTCCGCGAATCCGCCTGAGCGCATGAGTAAAAGGCCAAGCGATGCCTACACTGGGAGTTGGTAGTGTGCCTAGACTGCCATACTAGGCTACGCACGCTCCAACAGGGTTGTGGCTGCGTCTGCTTAGTTCGGCCTGGCATGGTGAACCAAGGACGCGAACATGGAGCCCGGGAAAGCAAGGCCCAAGAGGCACAAGCTCTCCCGCAGCTCCTCTTCCCTGACGCGACTGAAGCCTTGCTGAGGAAGCAGCAGCGAATTGCGGTTCGTGCCAAGCTGAATACCTCTGCGAAAGCATAGCAGTCGCTGGGAAAGGAGAGTCGGTGCTCTGGGCTGTGTTTGTTGCTTGCCTTACACTAGTATGCGCAGCACTATGGGAGAATCCCGCATAGAGCGAAAGCCTCTTTGCCCTGGCATCACTTCTGGGAAAGCACAGCATTCTTTGGGAAATCAGAGTCGGATCTGAGGGATTCTCTGTTTCCTGAGCTGGTCTCCTCAGCGCGGTGTAATAAACCCGCAAGGAGCGAAATCCTCTATGCCTGGGCATCCCCTCTGCCTGAGTGAGAAGCGCGCTTGCGCCTGTGGAATTAGCCTTAAGGAATGGGACAGGTATTTCACTGCGCTCCCCAGGAGCATGTCCGTGGGAGAGCGTGCTGCCCGTTGGGAAGAGCAGGAGCCGTTGGCCTTCTGGTCTGGAAACTGTTGCGAAGCAGGAGAGCCGGCCCTGACAGGCACAGCGGCCGGTGGTAAAACATGTGTCACCTGCACCCAGTGCAGATAGACGGAAGCCTGGCTGCTAAGGAGACAGGCGGGGATGAGTATGGCAGGGCGCGTGCTCCACTCTTAGGAAGGAGTCAGGGTAGCAAGCATGCCTGTCCTGAGCCTGTGGGAAAAGGAGACAGCAGCTCTTTGGCCACCTGTCCCTGGGGCAGACATGCTCTAGCAACCAGGGGCCTACGCAGAACTCGCAGAAACAGCTCCCTGAAATAACGGGGAGTCAGATGCCGACTTCCTCCAGGATGTGGAAGCTTGGAGAAGGCACGGGGTTTAAGGGGCAGGAGTGGGGACAGTCCCCCAAAGCTCCCTATTCAGTGCACGGGCCGTGTGCAGGGATCCTGTCACCTCTCCTTTCCTCTGGGGAAAGCACTGGCCTAGTCCGCGAGTCCGCCTGAGCGCCAGAGTAAAAGGCCAAGCGATGCCTACACTGGGAGATGGTAGTGTGCCTAGAGTGCCATACTAGGCTACGCACGCTCCAACAGGGTTGTGGCTGCGTCTGCTTAGTTCGGCCTGGCATGGTGAACCAAGGACGTGAACATGGAGCCCGGGAAAGCAAGGCCCAAGAGGCACCAGCTCTCCCGCAGCTCTTCTTCCCTGACGCGACTGAAGCCTTGCTGAGGAAGCAGCCGCGAAGTGCTGTTCACGCCAAGCCAAAGCCTCTGTGAAAGCACAGCATTCGCTGAGAAATGTTCTGCGGGCTGCTGCAATTTGCAGGATCCCAGTCTCGCGGTGGGAGAAACCCGCATACAGCGAAAGCCTCTTTGCCTGGGCATCTCCCCTGGGAAAGCACAGCGTTCCTTGGGAAATCAGAGTTGGGTTTGGGGATGCTGCTTCCGCTTGCCTGAGGTAGTCACCTCAGCTCATTGGAAGATACCCGCATGGAGCTAAATACCCTTTGCCCTAGCATCCCCTCTGCCTGGGAGAAGCCAAGGGTGGGGATCCCGCAGCACGCCGCCCCTGGAGAAGAGAAGGAGAGGTTGGCCTTGGGGTCGGGAAACGCTCGCTTCGCAGGATAGCCTGCCGTTGCACGAAGAGCAGGCCGGTGGCAAGAAAAGTGTCACCCGCTTCCTGTGCGGAGAGAGGGTAGCCTGGCTGCTAAGGAGACATGAGGGGACTACTAGGGCAGAGGCGCTTGCTCCACTCTGCGGAAGGAGTCTGGGCAGAAGGCAGGCCTGTCCTTTGCCTCTGGTCCCAAGGGGACAGCATCTCCTTGGCCACCTGTCCCAAGGGCAGACTTGGCTTGCCACCAGGTGCCATAGCCGTAACTCGGAGAACAACCCCATGTAGAAACGGGCAGTCAGATGCCGTCTATCACCAAGATGTGGCAGCGATGTGGGTGGCAGGGGGTGTGCCGGGGAAGGAATGGAGACAGTCCCCCACAGTTCCCCATCCCTGTGCACGGGCCGTGTACAGGGATCTTGTCGCCTCCTCTCTCCTGTGGTGAAGGCACTGGCCTAGACCCCGAGACTGCCTGAGCACCGGAGCAAAAGGCAAAGCCTTACCTACCCCAGGAGATGGCAATAGGCATAGAGTGCCATGCTAAGACACACACGCTCCTGCAGGGTTGTGACTGTGTCTGCTGAATTCGGCATAGCAAGGTGAACGCCGGGCGTGAACTTGGAGCCCGGGAAAGCAAGTCCCAAGAGACACCAGCTCTCCCGCGTCTCTTCTTCCCAGCCGCGACAGAGTGAACACCCAAAGCCTTTCTGAGGAAGCAGCAGCGAATTGCGGTTCGTGCCAAGCTGAATACCTCTGCGAAAGCATAGCAGTCGCTGGGAAATCAGAGTCGGTTCTCTGGGCTGTTTTTTTTTTTTTTTTGCTTGCCTTACCCTAGTATGCGCAGCACTATGGGAGAATCCCGCATAGAGCGAAAGCCTCTTTGCCCTGGCATCCCCTCTGGGAATGCACAGCATTCTTTGGGAAATCAGATTCGGGTCTGAGGGATTCTCTGTTTCCTGAGCTGGTCTCCTCAGCACGATGTAATAAACCCGCATGGAGCGAAATCCTCTATGCCTGGGCATCCCCTCTGCCTGAGAGAGAAGAGCGCTTGCGCCTGTGGAATTAGCCTTAAGGAATGGGACAGGTGTTTCACTGCGCTCCCCAGGAGCATGTCCGTGGAAGAGAAGCACGCTGCCCGTTTGGAGGAGCAAGAGCCGTTGGCCTTCTGGTTTTGAAACTGTTGCGAATCAGGAGAGCCGGCCCTGACAGGCACAGCGGCCGGTGGTATTACATGTGTCACCTGCACCCAGTGCAGATAGACGGAAGCCTGGCTGCTAAGGAGACAGGCGGGGATGAGTATGGCAGGGCGCGTGCTCCACTCTTAGGAAGGAGTCAGGGTAGCAAGCATGCCTGTCCTGAGCCTGTGGGAAAAGGAGACAGCAGCTCTTTGGCCACCTGTCCCTGGGGCAGACATGCTCTAGCAACCAGGGGCCTACGCAGAACTCGCAGAAACAGCTCCCTGAAATAACGGGGAGTCAGATGCCGACTTCCTCCAGGATGTGGAAGCTTGGAGAAGGCACGGGGTTTAAGGGGCAGGAGTGGGGACAGTCCCCCAAAGCTCCATATTCAGTGCACGGGCCGTGTGCAGGGATCCTGTCACCTCTCCTTTCCTCTGGGGAATGCACTGGCCTAGTCCGCGAGTCCGCCTGAGCGCCAGAGTAAAAGGCCAAGCGATGCCTACAACGGGAGATGGTAGTGTGCCTAGAGTGCCATACTAGGCTACGCACGCTCCAACAGGGTTGTGGCTGCGTCTGCTTAGTTCGGCCTGGCATGGTGAACCAAGGACGTGAACATGGAGCCCGGGAAAGCAAGGCCCAAGAGGCACCAGCTCTCCCGCAGCTCTCTTTCCCTGACGCGACTGAAGCCTGCTGAGGAAGCAGCCGCGAAGTGCTGTTCACGCCAAGCCAAAGCCTCTGTGAAAGCACAGCATTCGCTGATAAATGTTCTGCGGGCTGCTGCAATTTGCAGGATCCAGTCTCGCGGTGGGAGAAACCCGCATACAGCGAAAGCCTCTGTGCCTGGGCATCTCCCCTGGGAAAGCACAGCGTTCCTTGGGAAATCAGAGTTGGGTTTGGGGATGCTGCTGCCGCTTGCCTGAGCTAGTCACCTCAGCTCAGTGGAAGATACCCGCATGGAGCTAAATACACTTTGCCCTAGCATCCCCTCTGCCTGAGAGAAGCCAAGGGTGGGGATCCCTCAGCACGCCGCCCCTGGAGAAGAGAAGAAGAGGTTGGCCTTGGGGTCGGGAAACGCTCGCTTCGCAGGATAGCCTGCCGTTGCACGAAGAGCAGGCCGGTGGCAAGAAAAGTGTCACCCGCTTCCTGTGCGGAGAGAGGGTAGCCTGGCTGCTAAGGAGAAATGAGGGGACTACTAGGGCAGAGGCGCTTGCTCCACTCTGATGAAGGAGTCTGGGCAGAAGGCAGGCCTGTCCTTTGCCTCTGGTCCCAAGGGGACAGCATCTCCTTGTCCACCTGTCCCAAGGGCAGACTTGGCTTGCCACCAGGTGCCATAGCCGTAACTCGGAGAACAACCCCATGTAGAAATGGGCAGTCAGATGCCGTCTATCACCAAGATGTGGCAGCGATGTGGGTGGCAGGGGGTGTGCCGGGGAAGGAATGGAGACAGTCCCCCACAGTTCCCCATCCCTGTGCACGGGCCGTGTACAGGGATCTTGTCGCCTCCTCTCTCCTGTGGTGAAGGCACTGGCCTAGACCCCGAGACTGCCTGAGCACCGGAGCAAAAGGCAAAGCCTTACCTACCCCAGGAGATGGCAATAGGCACAGAGTGCCATGCTAAGACACACACGCTCCTGCAGGGTTGTGACTGTGTCTGCTGAATTCGGCATAGCAAGGTGAACGCCGGGCGTGAACTTGGAGCCCGGGAAAGCAAGTCCCAAGAGACACCAGCTCTCCCGCGGCTCTTCTTCCCAGCCGCGACAGAGTGAACACCCAAAGCCTTTCTGAGGAAGCAGCAGCGAATTGCGGTTCGTGCCAAGCTGAATACCTCTGCGAAAGCATAGCAGTCGCTGGGAAATCAGAGTCGGTTCTCTGGGCTGTTTTTTTTTTTTTTTTTGCTGGCCTAACCCTAGTATGCGCAGCACTATGGGAGAATCCCGCATAGAGCGAAAGCCTCTTTGCCCTGGCATCCCCTCTGGGAAAGCACAGCATTCTCTGGGAAATCAGAGTCGGGTCTGAGGGATTCTCTGTTTCCTGAGCTAGTCTCCTCAGCACGATGTAATAAACCCGCATGGAGCGAAATCCTCTATGCCTGAGCATCCCCTCTGCCTGAGAGAGAAGAGCGCTTGCGCCTGTGGAATTAGCCTTAAGGAATGGGACAGGTGTTTCACTGCGGTCCCCAGGAGCATGTCCGTGGAAGGGGCAGCACGCTGCCCGTTAGGAGGAGCAAGAGCCGTTGGCCTTCTGGGCTTGAAACTGTTGCGAAGCAGGAGAGCCGGCCCTGACAGGCACAGCGGCCGGTGGTAATACATGTGTCACCTGCACCCAGTGCAGATAGACGGAAGCCTGGCTGCTAAGGAGACAGGCGGGGATGAATATGGCACGGCGCGTGCTCCACTCTTAGGAAGGAGTCAGGGTAGCAAGCATGCCTGTCGTTAGCCTGTGGGAAAAGGAGACAGGAGCTCTTTGGCCACCTGTCCCTGGGGCAGACATGCTCTAGCAACCAGGGGCCTACGCAGAACTCGCAGAAACAGCTCCCTGAAATAACGGGGAGTCAGATGCCGACTTCCTCCAGGATGTGGAAGCTTGGAGATGGCACGGGGTGTAAGGGGCAGGAGTGGGGACAGTCCCCCAAAGCTCCCTATTCAGTGCACGGGCCGTGTGCAGGGATCCTGTCACCTCTCCTTTCCTCTGGGGAAAGCACTGGCCTAGTCCGCGAGTCCGCCTGAGCGCCAGAGTAAAAGGCCAAGCGATGCCTACACTGGGAGATGGTAGTGTGCCTAGAGTGCCATACTAGGCTACGCACGCTCCAACAGGGTTGTGGCTGCGTCTGCTTAGTTCGGCCTGGCATGGTGAACCAAGGACGCGAACATGGAGCCCGGGAAAGCAAGGCCCAAGAGGCACCAGCTCTCCCGCAGCTCTTCTTCCCTGACGCGACTGAAGCCTTGCTGAGGAAGCAGCAGCGAAGTGCTGTTCGCGCCAAGCCAAAGCCTCTGCGAAAGCACAGCATTCGCTGAGAAATGTTCTGCGGGCTGCTGCAGTTTGCATGAGCCCAGTCTCGCGGTGGGAGAAACCCGCATACAGCGAAAGCCTCTTTGCCTAGGCATCTCCCCTGGGAAAGCACAGCGTTCCTTGGGAAATCAGAGTTGGGTTTGGGGATGCTGCTGCCGCTTGCCTGAGCTAGTTACCTCAGCTCAGTGGAAGATACCCAAATGGAGCTAAATACCCTTTGCCCTAGCATCCCCTCTGCCTGAGAGAGAAGCCAAGTGTGGGGATCCCGCACCACGTCGCCCCTGGAGAAGAGAAGGAGAGGTTGGCCTTGGGGTCGGGAAACGCTCGCGTCGCAGGATAGCCTGCCGTGGCACGAAGAGCAGGCCCCTGGCAAGAAAAGTGTCACCCGCTTCCTGTGCGGAGAGAGGGTAGCCTGGCTGCTAAGGAGACATGAGGGGACTACTAGGGCAGAGGCGCTTGCTCCACTCTGAGGAAGGAGTCTGTGCAGAAGGCAGGCCTGTCCTGTGCCTCTGGTCCCAAGGGGACAGCATCTCCTTGTCCACCTGTCACAAGGGCAGACTTGGCTTGCCACCAGGTGCCATAGCCGTAACTCGGAGAACAACCCCATGTAGAAACGGGCAGTCAGATGCCGTCTATCACCAAGATGTGGCAGCGATGTGGGTGGCAGGGGGTGTGCCGGGGAAGGAATGGAGACAGTCCTCCACAGTTCCCCATCCCTGTGCACGGGCCGTGTACAGGGATCTTGTCGCCTCCTCTCTCCTGTTGTGAAGGCACTGGCCTAGACCCCGAGACTGCCTGAGCACCGGAGTAAAAGGCAAAGCCTTACCTACCCCAGGAGATGGCAATAGGCATAGAGTGCCATGCTAAGACACACACGCTCCTGCAGGGTTGTGACTGTGTCTGCTGAATTGGGCATAGCAAGGTGAACGCCGGGCGTGAACTTGGAGCCCGGGAAAGCAAGTCCCAAGAGACACCAGCTCTCCCGCGGCTCTTCTTCCCAGCCGCGACAGAGTGAACACCCAAAGCCTTTCTGAGGAAGCAGCAGCGAATGGCGGTTCGTGCCAAGCTGAATACCTCTGCGAAAACATATCAGTCGTTGGGAAATCAGAGTCGGTTCTCTGGGCTGTTTTTGTTGCTTGCCTTACCCTAGTATGCGCAGCACTATGGGAGAATCCCGCATAGAGCGAAAGCCTCTTTGCCCTGGCATCCCCTCGGGGAAAGCACAGCATTCTTTGGGAAATCAGAGTCGGGTCTGAGGGATTCTCTGTTTCCTGAGCTGGTCTCCTCAGCACGGTGTAATAAACCCTCATGGAGCGAAATCCTCTATGCCTGGGCATCCCCTCTGCCTGAGTGAGAAGTGCACTTGCGCCTGTGGAATTAGCCTTAAGGAATGGGACAGGTGTTTCACTGCGGTCCCCAGGAGCATGTCCGTGGAAGGGGTAGCACGCTGCCCGTTGGGAGGAGCAAGAGCCGTTGGCCTTCTGGTCTTGAAACTGTTGCGAAGCAGGAGAGCCGGCCCTGACAGGCACAGCGGCCGGTGGTAATACATGTGTCACCTGCCCCCAGTGCAGATAGACGGAAGCCTGGCTGCTAAGGAGACAGGCGGGGATGAGTATGGCAGGGCGCGTGTTCCACTCTAAGGAAGGAGTCAGGGTAGCAAGCATGCCTGTCCTGAGCCTGTGGGAAAAGGAGACAGCAGCTCTTTGGCCACCTGTCCCTGGGGCAGACATGCTCTAGCAACCAGGGGCCTACGCAGAACTCGCAGAAACAGCTCCCTGAAATAACGGGGAGTCACATGCCGAATTCCTCCAGGATGTGGAAGCTTGGAGATGGCACGGGGTGTAAGGGGCAGGAGTGGGGACAGTCCCCCAAAGCTCCCTATTCAGTGCACGGGCCGTGTGCAGGGATCCTGTCACCTCTCCTTTCCTCTGGGGAAAGCACTGGCCTAGTCCGCGAGTCCGCCTGAGCGCCAGAGTAAAAGGCCCAGCGATGCCTACACTGGGAGATGGTAGTGTGCCTAGAGTGCCATACTAGGCTACGCACGCTCCAACAGGGTTGTGGCTGCGTCTGCTTAGTTCGGCCTGGCAGGGTGAACCAAGGACGCGAACATGGAGCCCGGGAAAGCAAGGCCCAAGAGGCACCAGCTCTCCCGCAGCTCTTCTTCCCTGACGCGACTGAAGCCTTGCTGAGGAAGCAGCAGCGAAGTGCTGTTCGCGCCAAGCCAAAGCCTCTGCGAAAGCACAGCATTCGCTGAGAAATGTTCTGCGGGGTGCTGCAGTTTACATGAGCCTAGTCTCACGGTGGGAGAAACCCGCATACAGCGAAAGCCTCTTTGCCTGGGCATCTGCCCTGGGAAAGCACAGCGTTCCTTGGGAAATCAGAGTTGGGTTTGGGGATGCTGCTGCCGCTTGCCTGAGCTAGTTACCTCAGCTCAGTGGAAGATACCCGCATGGAGCTAAATACCCTTTGCCCTAGCATCCCCTCTGCATGAGAGAGAAGCCAAGTGTGGGGATCCCGCAGCAAGCCGCCCCTGGAGAAGAGAAGGAGAGGTTGGCCTTGGGGTCGGGAAACGCTCGCGTCGCAGGATAGCCTGCCGTGGCACGAAGAGCAGGCCGGTGGCAAGAAAAGTGTCACCCGCTTCCTGTGCGGAGAGAGTGTAGCCTGGCTGCTAAGGAGACATGAGGGGACTACTAGGGCAGAGGCGCTTGCTCCACTCTGAGGAAGGAGTCTGGGCAGAAGGCAGGCCTGTCCTGTGCCTCTGGTCCCAAGGGGACAGCATCTCCTTGTCCACCTGTCCCAAGGGCAGACTTGGCTTGCCACCAGGTGCCATAGCCGTAACTCGGAGAACAACCCCATTGAGAAACGGGCAGTCAGATGCCGTCTATCACCAAGATGTGGCAGCGATGTGGGTGGCAGGGGGTGTGCCGGGGAAGGAATGGAGACAGTCCTCCACAGTTCCCCATCCCTGTGCACGGGCCGTGTACAGGGATCTTGTCGCCTCCTCTCTCCTGTTGTGAAGGCACTGGCCTAGACCCCGAGACTGCCTGAGCACCGGAGTAAAAGGCAAAGCCTTACCTACCCCAGGAGATGGCAATAGGCATAGAGTGCCATGCTAAGACACACACGCTCCTGCAGGGTTGTGACTGTGTCTGCTGAATTCGGCATAGCAAGGTGAATGCCAGGCGTGAACTTGGAGCCCGGGAAAGCAAGTCCCAAGAGACACCAGCTCTCCCGCGGCTCTTCTTCCCAGCCGCGACAGAGTGAACACCCAAAGCCTTTCTGAGGAAGCAGCAGCGAATGGCGGTTCGTGCCAAGCTGAATACCTCTGCGAAAGCATAGCAGTCGCTGGGAAATCAGAGTCGGTTCTCTGGGCTGTTTTTGTTGCTTGCCTTAGCCTAGTATGCGCAGCACTATGGGAGAATCCCGCATAGAGCGAAAGCATCTTTGCCCTGGCATCCCCTCGGGGAAAGCACAGCATTCTTTGGGAAATCAGAGTCGGGTCTGAGGGATTCTCTGTTTCCTGAGCTGGTCTCCTCAGCACGGTGTAATAAACCCGCATGGAGCGAAATCCTCTATGCCTGGGCATCCCCTCTGCCTGAGTGAGAAGTGCACTTGCGCCTGTGGAATTAGCCTTAAGGAATGGGACAGGTATTTCACTGCGGCCCCCAGGAGCATGTCCGTGGGAGAGCGTGCTGCCCGTTGGGAAGAGCAGGAGCCGTTGGCCTTCTGGTCTGGAAACTGTTGCGAAGCAGGAGAGCCGGCCCTGACAGGCACAGCGGCCGGTGGTAATACAAGTGTCACCTGCCCCCAGTGCAGATAGACGGAAGCCTGGCTGCTAAGGGGACAGGCGGTGATGAGTATGGCAGGGCGCGTGCTCCACACTTAGGAAGGAGTCAGGGTAGCAAGCATGCCTGTCGTGAGCCTGTGGGAAAAGGAGACAGCAGCTCTTTGGCCACCTGTCCCTGGGGCAGACATGCTCTAGCAACCAGGGGCCTACGCAGAACTCGCAGAAACAGCTCCCTGAAATAACGGGGAGTCAGATGCCGACTTCCTCCAGGATGTGGAATCTTGGAGAAGGCACGGGGTTTAAGGGGCAGGAGTGGGGACAGTCCCCCAAAGCTCCCTATTCAGTGCACGGGCCGTGTGCAGGGATCCTGTCACCTCTCCTTTCCTCTGGGGAAAGCACTGGCCTAGTCTGCGAGTCCGCCTGAGCGCCAGAGTAAAAGGCCAAGCGATGCCTACACTGGGAGATGGTAGTGTGCCTAGAGTGCCATACTAGGCTACGCAAGCTCCAACAGGGTTGTGGCTGCATCTGCTTAGTTCGGCCTGGCAGGGTGAACCAAGGACGCGAACATGGAGCCCGGGAAAGCAAGGCCCAAGAGGCACCAGCTCTCCCGCAGCTCTTCTTCCCTGACGCGACTGAAGCCTTGCTGAGGAAGCAGCAGCGAAGTGCTGTTCGCGCCAAGCCAAAGCCTCTGCGAAAGCACAGCATTCGCTGAGAAATGTTCTGCGGGCTGCTGCAGTTTGCATGAGCCTAGTCTCACGGTGGGAGAAACCCGCATAAAGCGAAAGGCTCTTTGCCTGGGCATCTGCCCTGGGAAAGCACAGCGTTCCTTGGGAAATCAGAGTTGGGTTTGGGGATGCTGCTGCTGCTTGCCTGAGCTAGTCACTGCAGCTCAGTGGAAGATACCCGCATGGAGCGAAATACCCTTTGCCCGAGCATCCCCTCTGCCTGAGAGAGAAGCCAAGTGTGGCGAACCCGCAGCACGCCGCCCCCGGAGAAGAGAAGGAGACGTTGGCCTTGGGGTCGGGAAACGCTCGCATCGCAGGATAGCCTGCCGTGGCACGAAGAGCTGGCCGGTGGCAAGAAAAGTGTCTCCCGCTTCCTGTGCGGAGAGAGGGTAGCCTGGATGCTAAGGAGACATGAGGGGACTACTAGGGCAGAGGCGCTTGCTCCACTCTGAGGAAGGAGTCTGGGCAGAAGGCAGGCCTGTCCTGTGCCTCTGGTCCCAAGGGGAAAGCATCTCCTTGGCCACCTGTCCCAAGGGCAGACTTGGCTTGCCACCAGGTGCCATAGCCGTAACTCGGAGAACAACCCCATGTAGAAACGGGCAGTCAGATGCCGTCTATCACCAAGATGTGGCAGCGATGTGGGTGGCAGGGGGTGTGCCGGGGAAGGAATGGAGACAGTCCCCCACAGGTCCCCATCCCTGTGCACGGGCCGTGTACAGGGATCTTGTCGCCTCCTCTGTCCTGTGGTGAAGGCACTGGCCTAGACCCCGAGACTGCCTGAGCACCGGAGTAAAAGGCAAAGCCTTACCTACCCCAGGAGATGGCAATAGGCATAGAGTGCCATGCTAAGACACACACGCTCCTGTAGGGTTGTGACTGTGTCTGCTGAGTTCGGCATAGCAAGGTGAACGCCGGGCGTGAACTTGGAGCCCGGGAAAGCAAGTCCCAAGAGAAACCAGCTCTCCCGCGGCTCTTCTTCCCAGCCGCGACAGAGTGAACACCCAAAGCCTTTCTGAGGAATCAGCAGCGAATTGCGGTTTGTGCCAAGCTGAATACCTCTGCGAAAGCATAGCAGTCGCTGGGAAATCAGAGTCGGTTCTCTGGGCTGTTTTTGTTGCTTGCCTTACCCTAGTATGCGCAGCACTATGGGAGAATCCCGCATAGAGCGAAAGCCTCTTTGCCCTGGCATCCCCACTGGGAAAGCACAGCATTCTTTGGGAAATCAGAGTCGGGTCTGAGGGATTCTCTGTTTCCTGAGCTGGTCTCCTCAGCACGATGTAATAAACCCGGATGGAGCGAATTCCTCTATGCCTGGGCATCCCCTCTGCCTGAGAGAGAAGAGCGCTTGCGCCTGTGGAAATAGCCTTAAGGAATGGGACAGGTGTTTCACTGCGGTCCCCAGGAGCATGTCCGTGGAAGGGGAAGCACGCTGCCCGTTGGGAGGAGCAAGAGCCGTTGGCCTTCCGGTCTTGAAACTGTTGCGAAGCAGGAGAGCCGGCCCTGACAGGCACAGCGGCCGGTGGTAATACAAGTGTCACCTGCACCCAGTGAAGATAGACGGAAGCCTGGCTGCTAAGGAGACAGGCGGGGATGAGTATGGCAGGGCGCGTGCTCCACTCTTAGGAAGGAGTCAGGGTAGCAAGCATGCCTGTCCTGAGCCTGTGGGAAAAGGAGACAGCAGCACTTTGGCCACCTGTCCCTGGGGCAGACATGCTCTAGCAACCAGGGGCCTACGCAGCACTGGCAGAAACAGCTCCCTGAAATAACGGGGAGTCAGATGCCGACTTCCTCCAGGATGTGGAAGCTTGGAGAAGGCACGGGGTTTAAGGGGCAGGAGTGGGGACAGTCCCCCAAAGCTCCCTATTCAGTGCACGGGCCGTGTGCAGGGATCCTGTCACATCTCCTTTCCTCTGGGGAAAGCACTGGCCTAGTCCGCGAGTCCGCCTGAGCGCCAGAGTAAAAGGCCAAGCGATGCCTACATTGGGAGATGGTAGTGTGCCTAGAGTGCCATACTAGGCTACGCACGCTCCAACAGGGTTGTGGCTGCGTCTGCTTAGTTCGGCATGGCCGGGTGAACCAAGGACGCGAACATGGAGCCCGGGAAAGCAAGGCCCAAGAGGCACCAGCTCTCCCGCAGCTCTTCTTCCCTGACGCGACTGAAGCCTTGCTGAGGAAGCAGCAGCGAAGTGCTGTTCACGCCAAGCCAAAGCCTCTGCGAAAGCACAGCATTCGCTGAGAAATGTTCTGCGGGCTGTTGCAGTTTGCATGAGCCCAGTCTCGCGGTGGGAGAAACCCGCATACAGTGAAAGACTCTTTGCCTGGGCATCTCCCCTGGGAAAGCACAGCGTTCCTTGGGAAATCAGAGTTGGGTTTGGGGATGCTGCTGCTGCTTGCCTGAGCTAGTCACTGCAGCTCAGTGGAAGATACCCGCATGGAGCGAAATACCCTTTGCCCGAGCATCCCCTCTGCCTGAGAGAGAAGCCAAGTGTGGCGAACCCGCAGCACGCCGCCCCCGGAGAAGAGAAGGAGAGGTTGGCCTTGGGGTCGGGAAACGCTCGCGTCGCAGGATAGCCTGCCGTGGCACGAAGAGCAGGCCGGTGGCAAGAAAAGTGTCACCCGCTTCCTGTGCGGAGAGTGGGTAGCCTGGCTGCTAAGGAGACATGAGGGGACTACTAGGTCAGAGGCGCTTGCTCCACTCTGAGGAAGGAGTCTGGGCAGAAGGCAGGCCTGTCCTGTGCCTCTGGTCCCAAGGGGACAGCATCTCCTTGGCCACCTGTCCCAAGGGCAGACTTGGCTTCCCACCAGGTGCCATAGCCGTAACTCGGAGAACAACCCCATGTAGAAACGGGCAGTCAGATGCCGTCTATCACCAAGATGTGGCAGCGATGTGGGTGGCAGGGGGTGTGCCGGGGAAGGAATGGAGACAGTCCTCCACAGTTCCCCATCCCTGTGCACGGGCCGTGTACAGGGATCTTGTCGCCTCCTCTCTCCTGTGGTGAAGGCACTGGCCTAGACCCCGAGACTGCCTGAGCACCGGAGTAAAAGGCAAAGCCTTACCCACCCCAGGAGATGGCAATAGGCATAGAGTGCCTTGCTAAGACACACACGCTCCTGCAGGGTTGTGACTGTGTCTGCTGAATTCGGCATAGCAAGGTGAACGCCGGGCGTGAACTTGGAGCCCGGGAAAGCAAGTCCCAAGAGACACCAGCTCTCCCGCGGCTCTTCCTCCCAGCCTCGACAGAGTGAACACCCAAAGCCTTTCTGAGGGAGCAGCAGCGAATTGCGGTTCGTGCCAAGCTGAATACCTCTGCGAAAGCATAGCAGTCGCTGGGAAATCAGAGTCGGTTCTCTGGGATGTTTTTGTTGCTTGCCTTACACTAGTATGCGCAGCACTATGGGAGAATCCCGCATAGAGCGAAAGCCTCTTTGCCCTGGCATCCCCTCTGGGAAAGCACAGCATTCTTTGGGAAATCAGAGTCGGGACTGAGGGATTCTCTGTTTCCTGAGCTTGTCTCCTCAGCACGATGTAATAAACCCGCATGGAGCGAAATCCTCTATTCCTGGGCATCCCCTCTGCCTGAGTGAGAAGCGCGCTTGCGCCTGTGGAATTAGCCTTAAGGAATGGGACAGGTATTTCACTGCGGCCCCCAGGATCATGTCCGTGGGAGAGCGTGCTGCCCGTTGGGAAGAGCAGGAGCCGTTGGCCTTCTGGTCTGGAAACTATTGCGAAGCAGGGGAGCCGGCCCTGACAGGCACAGCGGCCGGTGGTAATACAAGTGTCACCTGCCCCCAGTGCAGATAGACGGAAGCCTGGCTGCTAAGGAGACAGGCGGGGATGAGTATGGCAGGGCGCGTGCTCCACTCTTAGGAAGGAGTCAGGGTAGCAAGCATGCCTGTCCTGAGCCTGTGGGAAAAGGAGACAGCAGCTCTTTGGCCACCTGTCCCTGGGGCAGACATGCTCTAGCAACCAGGGGCTTACGCCGAACTCGCAGAAACAGCTCCCTGAAATAACGGGGAGTCAGATGCCGACTTCCTCCAGGATGTGGAAGCTTGGAGAAAGCACGGGGTTTAAGGGGCAGGAGTGGGGACAGTCCCCCAAAGCTCCCTATTCAGTGCACGGGCCGTGTGCAGGGATCCTGTCACCTCTCCTTTCCTCTGGGGAAAGCACTGGCCTAGTCCGCGAGTCCGCCTGAGCGCCAGAGTAAAAGGCCAAGCGATGCCTACACTGGGAGATGGTAGTGTGCCTAGAGTGCCATACTAGGCTAAGCACGCTCCAACAGGGTTGTGGCTGCGTCTGCTTAGTTCGGCCTGGCATGGTGAACCAAGGACGCGAACATGGAGACCGGGAAAGCAAGGCCCAAGAGGCACCAGCTCTCCCGCAGCTCTTCTTCCCTGACGCGACTGAAGCCTTGCTGAGGAAGCAGCAGCGAAGTGCTGTTCGCGCCAAGCCAAAGCCTCTGCGAAAGCACAGCATTCGCTGAGAAATGTTCTGCGGGCTGCTGCAATTTGCAGGATCCCAGTCTCGCGGTGGGAGAAACCCGCATACAGCGAAAGCCTCTTTGCCTGGGCATCTCCCCTGGGAAAGCACAGCGTTCCTTGGGAAATCAGAGTTGGGTTTGGGGATGCTGCTTCCGCTTGCCTGAGGTAGTCACCTCAGCTCATTGGAAGATACCCGCATGGAGCTAAATACCCTTTGCCCTAGCATCCCCTCTGCCTGGGAGAAGCCAAGGGTGGGGATCCCGCAGCACGCCGCCCCTGGAGAAGAGAAGGAGAGGTTGGCCTTGGGGTCGGGAAACGCTCGCTTCGCAGGATAGCCTGCCGTTGCACGAAGAGCAGGCCGGTGGCAAGAAAAGTGTCACCCGCTTCCTGTGCGGAGAGAGGGTAGCCTGGCTGCTAAGGAGACATGAGGGGACTACTAGGGCAGAGGCGCTTGCTCCACTCTGAGGAAGGAGTCTGGGCAGAAGGCAGGCCTGTCCTTTGCCTCTGGTCCCAAGGGGACAGCATCTCCTTGGCCACCTGTCCCAAGGGCAGACTTGGCTTGCCACCAGGTGCCATAGCCGTAACTCGGAGAACAACCCCATGTAGAAACGGGCAGTCAGATGCCGTCTATCACCAAGATGTGGCAGCGATGTGGGTGGCAGGGGGTGTGCCGGGGAAGGAATGGAGACAGTCCCCCACAGTTCCCCATCCCTGTGCACGGGCCGTGTACAGGGATCTTGTCGCCTCCTCTCTCCTGTGGTGAAGGCACTGGCCTAGACCCCGAGACTGCCTGAGCACCGGAGCAAAAGGCAAAGCCTTACCTACCCCAGGAGATGGCAATAGGCATAGAGTGCCATGCTAAGACACACACGCTCCTGCAGGGTTGTGACTGTGTCTGCTGAATTCGGCATAGCAAGGTGAACGCCGGGCGTGAACTTGGAGCCCGGGAAAGCAAGTCCCAAGAGAAACCAGCTCTCCCGCGTCTCTTCTTCCCAGCCGCGACAGAGTGAACACCCAAAGCCTTTCTGAGGAAGCAGCAGCGAATTGCGGTTCGTGCCAAGCTGAATACCTCTGCGAAAGCATAGCAGTCGCTGGGAAATCAGAGTCGGTTCTCTGGGCTGTTTTTTTTTTTTTTTTGCTTGCCTTACCCTAGTATGCGCAGCACTATGGGAGAATCCCGCATAGAGCGAAAGCCTCTTTGCCCTGGCATCCCCTCTGGGAATGCACAGCATTCTTTGGGAAATCAGATTCGGGTCTGAGGGATTCTCTGTTTCCTGAGCTGGTCTCCTCAGCACGATGTAATAAACCCGCATGGAGCGAAATCCTCTATGCCTGGGCATCCCCTCTGCCTGAGAGAGAAGAGCGCTTGCGCCTGTGGAATTAGCCTTAAGGAATGGGACAGGTGTTTCACTGCGCTCCCCAGGAGCATGTCCGTGGAAGAGAAGCACGCTGCCCGTTTGGAGGAGCAAGAGCCGTTGGCCTTCTGGTTTTGAAACTGTTGCGAATCAGGAGAGCCGGCCCTGACAGGCACAGCGGCCGGTGGTATTACATGTGTCACCTGCACCCAGTGCAGATAGACGGAAGCCTGGCTGCTAAGGAGACAGGCGGGGATGAGTATGGCAGGGCGCGTGCTCCACTCTTAGGAAGGAGTCAGGGTAGCAAGCATGCCTGTCCTGAGCCTGTGGGAAAAGGAGACAGCAGCTCTTTGGCCACCTGTCCCTGGGGCAGACATGCTCTAGCAACCAGGGGCCTACGCAGAACTCGCAGAAACAGCTCCCTGAAATAACGGGGAGTCAGATGCCGACTTCCTCCAGGATGTGGAAGCTTGGAGAAGGCACGGGGTTTAAGGGGCAGGAGTGGGGACAGTCCCCCAAAGCTCCATATTCAGTGCACGGGCCGTGTGCAGGGATCCTGTCACCTCTCCTTTCCTCTGGGGAATGCACTGGCCTAGTCCGCGAGTCCGCCTGAGCGCCAGAGTAAAAGGCCAAGCGATGCCTACAACGGGAGATGGTAGTGTGCCTAGAGTGCCATACTAGGCTACGCACGCTCCAACAGGGTTGTGGCTGCGTCTGCTTAGTTCGGCCTGGCATGGTGAACCAAGGACGTGAACATGGAGCCCGGGAAAGCAAGGCCCAAGAGGCACCAGCTCTCCCGCAGCTCTCTTTCCCTGACGCGACTGAAGCCTGCTGAGGAAGCAGCCGCGAAGTGCTGTTCACGCCAAGCCAAAGCCTCTGTGAAAGCACAGCATTCGCTGATAAATGTTCTGCGGGCTGCTGCAATTTGCAGGATCCCAGTCTCGCGGTGGGAGAAACCCGCATACAGCGAAAGCCTCTGTGCCTGGGCATCTCCCCTGGGAAAGCACAGCGTTCCTTGGGAAATCAGAGTTGGGTTTGGGGATGCTGCTGCCGCTTGCCTGAGCTAGTCACCTCAGCTCAGTGGAAGATACCCGCATGGAGCTAAATACACTTTGCCCTAGCATCCCCTCTGCCTGAGAGAAGCCAAGGGTGGGGATCCCTCAGCACGCCGCCCCTGGAGAAGAGAAGAAGAGGTTGGCCTTGGGGTCGGGAAACGCTCGCTTCGCAGGATAGCCTGCCGTTGCACGAAGAGCAGGCCGGTGGCAAGAAAAGTGTCACCCGCTTCCTGTGCGGAGAGAGGGTAGCCTGGCTGCTAAGGAGAAATGAGGGGACTACTAGGGCAGAGGCGCTTGCTCCACTCTGATGAAGGAGTCTGGGCAGAAGGCAGGCCTGTCCTTTGCCTCTGGTCCCAAGGGGACAGCATCTCCTTGTCCACCTGTCCCAAGGGCAGACTTGGCTTGCCACCAGGTGCCATAGCCGTAACTCGGAGAACAACCCCATGTAGAAATGGGCAGTCAGATGCCGTCTATCACCAAGATGTGGCAGCGATGTGGGTGGCAGGGGGTGTGCCGGGGAAGGAATGGAGACAGTCCCCCACAGTTCCCCATCCCTGTGCACGGGCCGTGTACAGGGATCTTGTCGCCTCCTCTCTCCTGTGGTGAAGGCACTGGCCTAGACCCCGAGACTGCCTGAGCACCGGAGCAAAAGGCAAAGCCTTACCTACCCCAGGAGATGGCAATAGGCACAGAGTGCCATGCTAAGACACACACGCTCCTGCAGGGTTGTGACTGTGTCTGCTGAATTCGGCATAGCAAGGTGAACGCCGGGCGTGAACTTGGAGCCCGGGAAAGCAAGTCCCAAGAGACACCAGCTCTCCCGCGGCTCTTCTTCCCAGCCGCGACAGAGTGAACACCCAAAGCCTTTCTGAGGAAGCAGCAGCGAATTGCGGTTCGTGCCAAGCTGAATACCTCTGCGAAAGCATAGCAGTCGCTGGGAAATCAGAGTCGGTTCTCTGGGCTGTTTTTTTTTTTTTTTTTTGCTGGCCTAACCCTAGTATGCGCAGCACTATGGGAGAATCCCGCATAGAGCGAAAGCCTCTTTGCCCTGGCATCCCCTCTGGGAAAGCACAGCATTCTCTGGGAAATCAGAGTCGGGTCTGAGGGATTCTCTCTTTCCTGAGCTAGTCTCCTCAGCACGATGTAATAAACCCGCATGGAGCGAAATCCTCTATGCCTGAGCATCCCCTCTGCCTGAGAGAGAAGAGCGCTTGCGCCTGTGGAATTAGCCTTAAGGAATGGGACAGGTGTTTCACTGCGGTCCCCAGGAGCATGTCCGTGGAAGGGGCAGCACGCTGCCCGTTAGGAGGAGCAAGAGCCGTTGGCCTTCTGGGCTTGAAACTGTTGCGAAGCAGGAGAGCCGGCCCTGACAGGCACAGCGGCCGGTGGTAATACATGTGTCACCTGCACCCAGTGCAGATAGACGGAAGCCTGGCTGCTAAGGAGACAGGCGGGGATGAATATGGCACGGCGCGTGCTCCACTCTTAGGAAGGAGTCAGGGTAGCAAGCATGCCTGTCGTTAGCCTGTGGGAAAAGGAGACAGGAGCTCTTTGGCCACCTGTCCCTGGGGCAGACATGCTCTAGCAACCAGGGGCCTACGCAGAACTCGCAGAAACAGCTCCCTGAAATAACGGGGAGTCAGATGCCGACTTCCTCCAGGATGTGGAAGCTTGGAGATGGCACGGGGTGTAAGGGGCAGGAGTGGGGACAGTCCCCCAAAGCTCCCTATTCAGTGCACGGGCCGTGTGCAGGGATCCTGTCACCTCTCCTTTCCTCTGGGGAAAGCACTGGCCTAGTCCGCGAGTCCGCCTGAGCGCCAGAGTAAAAGGCCAAGCGATGCCTACACTGGGAGATGGTAGTGTGCCTAGAGTGCCATACTAGGCTACGCACGCTCCAACAGGGTTGTGGCTGCGTCTGCTTAGTTCGGCCTGGCATGGTGAACCAAGGACGCGAACATGGAGCCCGGGAAAGCAAGGCCCAAGAGGCACCAGCTCTCCCGCATCTCTTCTTCCCTGACGCGACTGAAGCCTTGCTGAGGAAGCAGCAGCGAAGTGCTGTTCGCGCCAAGCCAAAGCCTCTGCGAAAGCACAGCATTCGCTGAGAAATGTTCTGCGGGCTGCTGCAGTTTGCATGAGCCCAGTCTCGCGGTGGGAGAAACCCGCATACAGCGAAAGCCTCTTTGCCTGGGCATCTCCCCTGGGAAAGCACAGCGTTCCTTGGGAAATCAGAGTTGGGTTTGGGGATGCTGCTGCCGCTTGCCTGAGCTAGTTACCTCAGCTCAGTGGAAGATACCCAAATGGAGCTAAATACCCTTTGCCCTAGCATCCCCTCTGCCTGAGAGAGAAGCCAAGTGTGGGGATCCCGCACCACGTCGCCCCTGGAGAAGAGAAGGAGAGGTTGGCCTTGGGGTCGGGAAACGCTCGCGTCGCAGGATAGCCTGCCGTGGCACGAAGAGCAGGCCCCTGGCAAGAAAAGTGTCACCCGCTTCCTGTGCGGAGAGAGGGTAGCCTGGCTGCTAAGGAGACATGAGGGGACTACTAGGGCAGAGGCGCTTGCTCCACTCTGAGGAAGGAGTCTGTGCAGAAGGCAGGCCTGTCTTGTGCCTCTGGTCCCAAGGGGACAGCATCTCCTTGTCCACCTGTCCCAAGGGCAGACTTGGCTTGCCACCAGGTGCCATAGCCGTAACTCGGAGAACAACCCCATGTAGAAACGGGCAGTCAGATGCCGTCTATCACCAAGATGTGGCAGCGATGTGGGTGGCAGGGGGTGTGCCGGGGAAGGAATGGAGACAGTCCTCCACAGTTCCCCATCCCTGTGCACGGGCCGTGTACAGGGATCTTGTCGCCTCCTCTCTCCTGTTGTGAAGGCACTGGCCTAGACCCCGAGACTGCCTGAGCACCGGAGTAAAAGGCAAAGCCTTACCTACCCCAGGAGATGGCAATAGGCATAGAGTGCCATGCTAAGACACACACGCTCCTGCAGGGTTGTGACTGTGTCTGCTGAATTGGGCATAGCAAGGTGAACGCCGGGCGTGAACTTGGAGCCCGGGAAAGCAAGTCCCAAGAGACACCAGCTCTCCCGCGGCTCTTCTTCCCAGCCGCGACAGAGTGAACACCCAAAGCCTTTCTGAGGAAGCAGCAGCGAATGGCGGTTCGTGCCAAGCTGAATACCTCTGCGAAAACATATCAGTCGTTGGGAAATCAGAGTCGGTTCTCTGGGCTGTTTTTGTTGCTTGCCTTACCCTAGTATGCGCAGCACTATGGGAGAATCCCGCATAGAGCGAAAGCCTCTTTGCCCTGGCATCCCCTCGGGGAAAGCACAGCATTCTTTGGGAAATCAGAGTCGGGTCTGAGGGATTCTCTGTTTCCTGAGCTGGTCTCCTCAGCACGGTGTAATAAACCCTCATGGAGCGAAATCCTCTATGCCTGGGCATCCCCTCTGCCTGAGTGAGAAGTGCACTTGCGCCTGTGGAATTAGCCTTAAGGAATGGGACAGGTGTTTCACTGCGGTCCCCAGGAGCATGTCCGTGGAAGGGGTAGCACGCTGCCCGTTGGGAGGAGCAAGAGCCGTTGGCCTTCTGGTCTTGAAACTGTTGCGAAGCAGGAGAGCCGGCCCTGACAGGCACAGCGGCCGGTGGTAATACATGTGTCACCTGCCCCCAGTGCAGATAGACGGAAGCCTGGCTGCTAAGGAGACAGGCGGGGATGAGTATGGCAGGGCGCGTGTTCCACTCTAAGGAAGGAGTCAGGGTAGCAAGCATGCCTGTCCTGAGCCTGTGGGAAAAGGAGACAGCAGCTCTTTGGCCACCTGTCCCTGGGGCAGACATGCTCTAGCAACCAGGGGCCTACGCAGAACTCGCAGAAACAGCTCCCTGAAATAACGGGGAGTCACATGCCGAATTCCTCCAGGATGTGGAAGCTTGGAGATGGCACGGGGTGTAAGGGGCAGGAGTGGGGACAGTCCCCCAAAGCTCCCTATTCAGTGCACGGGCCGTGTGCAGGGATCCTGTCACCTCTCCTTTCCTCTGGGGAAAGCACTGGCCTAGTCCGCGAGTCCGCCTGAGCGCCAGAGTAAAAGGCCCAGCGATGCCTACACTGGGAGATGGTAGTGTGCCTAGAGTGCCATACTAGGCTACGCACGCTCCAACAGGGTTGTGGCTGCGTCTGCTTAGTTCGGCCTGGCAGGGTGAACCAAGGACGCGAACATGGAGCCCGGGAAAGCAAGGCCCAAGAGGCACCAGCTCTCCCGCAGCTCTTCTTCCCTGACGCGACTGAAGCCTTGCTGAGGAAGCAGCAGCGAAGTGCTGTTCGCGCCAAGCCAAAGCCTCTGCGAAAGCACAGCATTCGCTGAGAAATGTTCTGCGGGGTGCTGCAGTTTACATGAGCCTAGTCTCACGGTGGGAGAAACCCGCATACAGCGAAAGCCTCTTTCCTGGGCATCTGCCCTGGGAAAGCACAGCGTTCCTTGGGAAATCAGAGTTGGGTTTGGGGATGCTGCTGCCGCTTGCCTGAGCTAGTTACCTCAGCTCAGTGGAAGATACCCGCATGGAGCTAAATACCCTTTGCCCTAGCATCCCCTCTGCATGAGAGAGAAGCCAAGTGTGGGGATCCCGCAGCAAGCCGCCCCTGGAGAAGAGAAGGAGAGGTTGGCCTTGGGGTCGGGAAACGCTCGCGTCGCAGGATAGCCTGCCGTGGCACGAAGAGCAGGCCGGTGGCAAGAAAAGTGTCACCCGCTTCCTGTGCGGAGAGAGTGTAGCCTGGCTGCTAAGGAGACATGAGGGGACTACTAGGGCAGAGGCGCTTGCTCCACTCTGAGGAAGGAGTCTGGGCAGAAGGCAGGCCTGTCCTGTGCCTCTGGTCCCAAGGGGACAGCATCTCCTTGTCCACCTGTCCCAAGGGCAGACTTGGCTTGCCACCAGGTGCCATAGCCGTAACTCGGAGAACAACCCCATTGAGAAACGGGCAGTCAGATGCCGTCTATCACCAAGATGTGGCAGCGATGTGGGTGGCAGGGGGTGTGCCGGGGAAGGAATGGAGACAGTCCTCCACAGTTCCCCATCCCTGTGCACGGGCCGTGTACAGGGATCTTGTCGCCTCCTCTCTCCTGTTGTGAAGGCACTGGCCTAGACCCCGAGACTGCCTGAGCACCGGAGTAAAAGGCAAAGCCTTACCTACCCCAGGAGATGGCAATAGGCATAGAGTGCCATGCTAAGACACACACGCTCCTGCAGGGTTGTGACTGTGTCTGCTGAATTGGGCATAGCAAGGTGAACGCCGGGCGTGAACTTGGAGCCCGGGAAAGCAAGTCCCAAGAGACACCAGCTCTCCCGCGGCTCTTCTTCCCAGCCGCGACAGAGTGAACACCCAAAGCCTTTCTGAGGAAGCAGCAGCGAATGGCGGTTCGTGCCAAGCTGAATACCTCTGCGAAAGCATAGCAGTCGCTGGGAAATCAGAGTCGGTTCTCTGGGCTGTTTTTGTTGCTTGCCTTAGCCTAGTATGCGCAGCACTATGGGAGAATCCCGCATAGAGCGAAAGCATCTTTGCCCTGGCATCCCCTCGGGGAAAGCACAGCATTCTTTGGGAAATCAGAGTCGGGTCTGAGGGATTCTCTGTTTCCTGAGCTGGTCTCCTCAGCACGGTGTAATAAACCCGCATGGAGCGAAATCCTCTATGCCTGGGCATCCCCTCTGCCTGAGTGAGAAGTGCACTTGCGCCTGTGGAATTAGCCTTAAGGAATGGGACAGGTATTTCACTGCGGCCCCCAGGAGCATGTCCGTGGGAGAGCGTGCTGCCCGTTGGGAAGAGCAGGAGCCGTTGGCCTTCTGGTCTGGAAACTGTTGCGAAGCAGGAGAGCCGGCCCTGACAGGCACAGCGGCCGGTGGTAATACAAGTGTCACCTGCCCCCAGTGCAGATAGACGGAAGCCTGGCTGCTAAGGGGACAGGCGGTGATGAGTATGGCAGGGCGCGTGCTCCACACTTAGGAAGGAGTCAGGGTAGCAAGCATGCCTGTCGTGAGCCTGTGGGAAAAGGAGACAGCAGCTCTTTGGCCACCTGTCCCTGGGGCAGACATGCTCTAGCAACCAGGGGCCTACGCAGAACTCGCAGAAACAGCTCCCTGAAATAACGGGGAGTCAGATGCCGACTTCCTCCAGGATGTGGAATCTTGGAGAAGGCACGGGGTTTAAGGGGCAGGAGTGGGGACAGTCCCCCAAAGCTCCCTATTCAGTGCACGGGCCGTGTGCAGGGATCCTGTCACCTCTCCTTTCCTCTGGGGAAAGCACTGGCCTAGTCTGCGAGTCCGCCTGAGCGCCAGAGTAAAAGGCCAAGCGATGCCTACACTGGGAGATGGTAGTGTGCCTAGAGTGCCATACTAGGCTACGCAAGCTCCAACAGGGTTGTGGCTGCATCTGCTTAGTTCGGCCTGGCAGGGTGAACCAAGGACGCGAACATGGAGCCCGGGAAAGCAAGGCCCAAGAGGCACCAGCTCTCCCGCAGCTCTTCTTCCCTGACGCGACTGAAGCCTTGCTGAGGAAGCAGCAGCGAAGTGCTGTTCGCGCCAAGCCAAAGCCTCTGCGAAAGCACAGCATTCGCTGAGAAATGTTCTGCGGGCTGCTGCAGTTTGCATGAGCCTAGTCTCACGGTGGGAGAAACCCGCATAAAGCGAAAGG
This sequence comes from Mustela lutreola, assembly GCF_030435805.1. Classification (NCBI taxonomy): domain Eukaryota; kingdom Metazoa; phylum Chordata; class Mammalia; order Carnivora; family Mustelidae; genus Mustela; species Mustela lutreola. The sequence goes on along the minus strand of NC_081302.1, from coordinate 87,759,249 downwards.
CTCTTTGCCTGGGCATCTGCCCTGGGAAAGCACAGCGTTCCTTGGGAAATCAGAGTTGGGTTTGGGGATGCTGCTGCTGCTTGCCTGAGCTAGTCACTGCAGCTCAGTGGAAGATACCCGCATGGAGCGAAATACCCTTTGCCCGAGCATCCCCTCTGCCTGAGAGAGAAGCCAAGTGTGGCGAACCCGCAGCACGCCGCCCCCGGAGAAGAGAAGGAGACGTTGGCCTTGGGGTCGGGAAACGCTCGCATCGCAGGATAGCCTGCCGTGGCACGAAGAGCTGGCCGGTGGCAAGAAAAGTGTCTCCCGCTTCCTGTGCGGAGAGAGGGTAGCCTGGATGCTAAGGAGACATGAGGGGACTACTAGGGCAGAGGCGCTTGCTCCACTCTGAGGAAGGAGTCTGGGCAGAAGGCAGGCCTGTCCTGTGCCTCTGGTCCCAAGGGGAAAGCATCTCCTTGGCCACCTGTCCCAAGGGCAGACTTGGCTTGCCACCAGGTGCCATAGCCGTAACTCGGAGAACAACCCCATGTAGAAACGGGCAGTCAGATGCCGTCTATCACCAAGATGTGGCAGCGATGTGGGTGGCAGGGGGTGTGCCGGGGAAGGAATGGAGACAGTCCCCCACAGGTCCCCATCCCTGTGCACGGGCCGTGTACAGGGATCTTGTCGCCTCCTCTGTCCTGTGGTGAAGGCACTGGCCTAGACCCCGAGACTGCCTGAGCACCGGAGTAAAAGGCAAAGCCTTACCTACCCCAGGAGATGGCAATAGGCATAGAGTGCCATGCTAAGACACACACGCTCCTGTAGGGTTGTGACTGTGTCTGCTGAGTTCGGCATAGCAAGGTGAACGCCGGGCGTGAACTTGGAGCCCGGGAAAGCAAGTCCCAAGAGAAACCAGCTCTCCCGCGGCTCTTCTTCCCAGCCGCGACAGAGTGAACACCCAAAGCCTTTCTGAGGAATCAGCAGCGAATTGCGGTTTGTGCCAAGCTGAATACCTCTGCGAAAGCATAGCAGTCGCTGGGAAATCAGAGTCGGTTCTCTGGGCTGTTTTTGTTGCTTGCCTTACCCTAGTATGCGCAGCACTATGGGAGAATCCCGCATAGAGCGAAAGCCTCTTTGCCCTGGCATCCCCACTGGGAAAGCACAGCATTCTTTGGGAAATCAGAGTCGGGTCTGAGGGATTCTCTGTTTCCTGAGCTGGTCTCCTCAGCACGATGTAATAAACCCGGATGGAGCGAATTCCTCTATGCCTGGGCATCCCCTCTGCCTGAGAGAGAAGAGCGCTTGCGCCTGTGGAAATAGCCTTAAGGAATGGGACAGGTGTTTCACTGCGGTCCCCAGGAGCATGTCCGTGGAAGGGGAAGCACGCTGCCCGTTGGGAGGAGCAAGAGCCGTTGGCCTTCCGGTCTTGAAACTGTTGCGAAGCAGGAGAGCCGGCCCTGACAGGCACAGCGGCCGGTGGTAATACAAGTGTCACCTGCACCCAGTGAAGATAGACGGAAGCCTGGCTGCTAAGGAGACAGGCGGGGATGAGTATGGCAGGGCGCGTGCTCCACTCTTAGGAAGGAGTCAGGGTAGCAAGCATGCCTGTCCTGAGCCTGTGGGAAAAGGAGACAGCAGCACTTTGGCCACCTGTCCCTGGGGCAGACATGCTCTAGCAACCAGGGGCCTACGCAGCACTGGCAGAAACAGCTCCCTGAAATAACGGGGAGTCAGATGCCGACTTCCTCCAGGATGTGGAAGCTTGGAGAAGGCACGGGGTTTAAGGGGCAGGAGTGGGGACAGTCCCCCAAAGCTCCCTATTCAGTGCACGGGCCGTGTGCAGGGATCCTGTCACATCTCCTTTCCTCTGGGGAAAGCACTGGCCTAGTCCGCGAGTCCGCCTGAGCGCCAGAGTAAAAGGCCAAGCGATGCCTACATTGGGAGATGGTAGTGTGCCTAGAGTGCCATACTAGGCTACGCACGCTCCAACAGGGTTGTGGCTGCGTCTGCTTAGTTCGGCATGGCCGGGTGAACCAAGGACGCGAACATGGAGCCCGGGAAAGCAAGGCCCAAGAGGCACCAGCTCTCCCGCAGCTCTTCTTCCCTGACGCGACTGAAGCCTTGCTGAGGAAGCAGCAGCGAAGTGCTGTTCACGCCAAGCCAAAGCCTCTGCGAAAGCACAGCATTCGCTGAGAAATGTTCTGCGGGCTGTTGCAGTTTGCATGAGCCCAGTCTCGCGGTGGGAGAAACCCGCATACAGTGAAAGACTCTTTGCCTGGGCATCTCCCCTGGGAAATCACAGCGTTCCTTGGGAAATCAGAGTTGGGTTTGGGGATGCTGCTGCTGCTTGCCTGAGCTAGTCACTGCAGCTCAGTGGAAGATACCCGCATGGAGCGAAATACCCTTTGCCCGAGCATCCCCTCTGCCTGAGAGAGAAGCCAAGTGTGGCGAACCCGCAGCACGCCGCCCCCGGAGAAGAGAAGGAGAGGTTGGCCTTGGGGTCGGGAAACGCTCGCGTCGCAGGATAGCCTGCCGTGGCACGAAGAGCAGGCCGGTGGCAAGAAAAGTGTCACCCGCTTCCTGTGCGGAGAGTGGGTAGCCTGGCTGCTAAGGAGACATGAGGGGACTACTAGGTCAGAGGCGCTTGCTCCACTCTGAGGAAGGAGTCTGGGCAGAAGGCAGGCCTGTCCTGTGCCTCTGGTCCCAAGGGGACAGCATCTCCTTGGCCACCTGTCCCAAGGGCAGACTTGGCTTCCCACCAGGTGCCATAGCCGTAACTCGGAGAACAACCCCATGTAGAAACGGGCAGTCAGATGCCGTCTATCACCAAGATGTGGCAGCGATGTGGGTGGCAGGGGGTGTGCCGGGGAAGGAATGGAGAAAGTCCTCCACAGTTCCTCATCCCTGTGCACGGGCCGTGTACAGGGATCTTGTCGCCTCCTCTCTCCTGTGGTGAAGGCACTGGCCTAGACCCCGAGACTGCCTGAGCACCGGAGTAAAAGGCAAAGCCTTACCCACCCCAGGAGATGGCAATAGGCATAGAGTGCCTTGCTAAGACACACACGCTCCTGCAGGGTTGTGACTGTGTCTGCTGAATTCGGCATAGCAAGGTGAACGCCGGGCGTGAACTTGGAGCCCGGGAAAGCAAGTCCCAAGAGACACCAGCTCTCCCGCGGCTCTTCCTCCCAGCCTCGACAGAGTGAACACCCAAAGCCTTTCTGAGGGAGCAGCAGCGAATTGCGGTTCGTGCCAAGCTGAATACCTCTGCGAAAGCATAGCAGTCGCTGGGAAATCAGAGTCGGTTCTCTGGGATGTTTTTGTTGCTTGCCTTACACTAGTATGCGCAGCACTATGGGAGAATCCCGCATAGAGCGAAAGCCTCTTTGCCCTGGCATCCCCTCTGGGAAAGCACAGCATTCTTTGGGAAATCAGAGTCGGGACTGAGGGATTCTCTGTTTCCTGAGCTTGTCTCCTCAGCACGATGTAATAAACCCGCATGGAGCGAAATCCTCTATTCCTGGGCATCCCCTCTGCCTGAGTGAGAAGCGCGCTTGCGCCTGTGGAATTAGCCTTAAGGAATGGGACAGGTATTTCACTGCGGCCCCCAGGATCATGTCCGTGGGAGAGCGTGCTGCCCGTTGGGAAGAGCAGGAGCCGTTGGCCTTCTGGTCTGGAAACTATTGCGAAGCAGGGGAGCCGGCCCTGACAGGCACAGCGGCCGGTGGTAATACAAGTGTCACCTGCCCCCAGTGCAGATAGACGGAAGCCTGGCTGCTAAGGAGACAGGCGGGGATGAGTATGGCAGGGCGCGTGCTCCACTCTTAGGAAGGAGTCAGGGTAGCAAGCATGCCTGTCCTGAGCCTGTGGGAAAAGGAGACAGCAGCTCTTTGGCCACCTGTCCCTGGGGCAGACATGCTCTAGCAACCAGGGGCTTACGCCGAACTCGCAGAAACAGCTCCCTGAAATAACGGGGAGTCAGATGCCGACTTCCTCCAGGATGTGGAAGCTTGGAGAAAGCACGGGGTTTAAGGGGCAGGAGTGGGGACAGTCCCCCAAAGCTCCCTATTCAGTGCACGGGCCGTGTGCAGGGATCCTGTCACCTCTCCTTTCCTCTGGGGAAAGCACTGGCCTAGTCCGCGAGTCCGCCTGAGCGCCAGAGTAAAAGGCCAAGCGATGCCTACACTGGGAGATGGTAGTGTGCCTAGAGTGCCATACTAGGCTAAGCACGCTCCAACAGGGTTGTGGCTGCGTCTGCTTAGTTCGGCCTGGCATGGTGAACCAAGGACGCGAACATGGAGACCGGGAAAGCAAGGCCCAAGAGGCACCAGCTCTCCCGCAGCTCTTCTTCCCTGACGCGACTGAAGCCTTGCTGAGGAAGCAGCAGCGAAGTGCTGTTCGCGCCAAGCCAAAGCCTCTGCGAAAGCACAGCATTCGCTGAGAAATGTTCTGCGGGCTGCTGCAATTTGCAGGATCCCAGTCTCGCGGTGGGAGAAACCCGCATACAGCGAAAGCCTCTTTGCCTGGGCATCTCCCCTGGGAAAGCACGGCGTTCCTTGGGAAATCAGAGTTGGGTTTGGGGATGCTGCTGCCGCTTGCCTGAGCTAGTCACCTCAGCTCAGTGGAAGATACCTGCATGGAGCTAAATACCCTTTGCCCTAGCATCCCCTCTGCCTGAGAGAGAAGCCAAGTGTGGGGATCCCGCAGCACGCCGCCCCTGGAGAAGAGAAGGAGAGGTTGGCCTTTGGGTCGGGAAACGCTCGCGTCGCAGGATAGCCTGCCGTGGCACGAAGAGCAGGCCGGTGGCAAGAAAAGTGTCACCCACTTCCTGTGCGGAGAGAGGGTAGCCTGGCTGCTAAGGAGACATGAGGGTACTTCTAGGGCAGAGGCGCTTGCTCCACTCTGAGGAAGGAGTCTGGGCAGAAGGCAGGCCTGTCCTGTGCCTCTGGTCCCAAGGGGACAGCATCTCCTTGGCCACCTGTCCCAAGGGCAGACTTGGCTTGCCACCAGGTGCCATAGCCGTAACTCGGAGAACAACCCCATGTAGAAACGGGCAGTCAGATGCCGTCTATCACCAAGATGTGGCAGCAATGTGGGTGGCAGGGGGTGTGCCGGGGAAGGAATGGAGACAGTCCTCCACAGCTCCCCAACCATGTGCACGGGCCGTGTACAGGGATCTTGTCGCCTCCTCTCTCCTGTGGTGAAGGCACTGCCCTAGGCCCCGAGACTGCCTGAGCACCGGAGCAAAAGGCAAAGCCTTACCTACCCCAGGAGATGGCAATAGGCCTAGAGTGCCATGCTAAGACACACACGCTCCTGCAGGGTTGTGACTGTGTCTGCTGAATTCGGCATAGCAAGGTGAACGCCGGGCGTGAACTTGGAGCCCGGGAAAGCAAGTCCCAAGAGACACCAGCTCTCCCGCGGCTCTTCTTCCCAGCCGCGACAGAGTGAACACCCAAAGCCTTTCTGAGGAAGCAGCAGCGAATTGCGGTTCGTGCCAAGCTGAATACCTCTGTGAAAGCATAGCAGTCGCTGGGAAATCAGAGTCGGTTCTCTGGGCTGTTATTTTTTTTGCTTGCCGTACCCTAGTATGCGCAGCACTATGGGAGAATCCCGCATAGAGCGAAAGCCTCTTTGCCCTGGCATCCCCTCTGGGAAAGCACAGCATTCTTTGGGAAATCAGAGTCGGGTCTGAGGGATTCTCTGTTTCCTGAGCTGGTCTCCTCAGCACGATGTAATAAACCCGGATGGAGCGAATTCCTCTATGCCTGGGCATCCCCTCTGCCTGAGAGAGAAGAGCGCTTGCGCCTGTGGAATTAGCCTTAAGGAATGGGACAGGTGTTTCACTGCGGTCCCCAGGAGCATGTCCGTGGGAGAGCTTGCTGCCCGTTGGGAAGAGCAGGAGCCGTTGGCCTTCTGATCTTGAAACTGTTGCGAAGCAGGAGAGCCGGCCCTGACAGGCACAGCGGCCGGTGGTAATACAAGTGTCACCTGCACCCAGTGCAGATAGACGGAAGCCTGGCTGCTAAGGACACAGGCGGGGATGAGTATGGCAGGGCGCGTGCTCCACTCTTAGTAAGGAGTCAGGGTAGCAAGCATGCCTGTTCTGAGCCTCTGGGAAAAGGAGACAGCAGCTCTTTGGCCACCTGTCCCTGGGGCAGACATGCTCTAGCAACCAGGGGCCTACGCAGAACTCGCAGAAACAGCTCCCTGAAATAACGGGGAGTCAGATGCCGACTTCCTCCAGGATGTGGAAGCTTGGAGAAGGCACGGGGTTTAAGGGGCAGGAGTGGGGACAATCGCCCAAAGCTCCCTATTCAGTGCACAGGCCGTGTGCAGGTATCCTGTCACCTCTCCTTTCCTCTGGGGAAAGCACTGGCCTAGTCCGCGACTCCGCCTGAGCGCCAGCGTAAAAGGCCAAGCGATGCCTACACTGGGAGATGGTAGTGTGCCTAGAGTGCCATACTAGGCTACGCACGCTCCAACAGGGTTGTGGCTGCGTCTGCTTAGTTCGGCCTGGCAGGGTGAACCAAGGACGCGAACATGGAGCCCGGGAAAGCAAGGCCCAAGAGGCACCAGCTCTCCCGCAGCTCTTCTTCCCTGACGCGACTGAAGCCTTGCTGAGGAAGCAGCCGCGAAGTGCTGTTCACGCCAAGCCAAAGCCTCTGCGAAAGCACAGCATTCGCTGAGAAATGTTCTGCGGGCTGCTGCAGTTTGCATGAGCCCAGTCTCCCGGTGGGAGAAAACCGCATACAGCGAAAGCCTCTTTGCCTGGGCATCTGCCCTGGGAAAGCACAGCGTTGCTTGGGAAATCAGGGTTGGGTTTGGAGATGCTGCTACTGCTTGCCTGAGCTAGTCACCGCAGCTCAGTGGAAGATACCCGCCTGGAGCGAAATACCCTTTGCCCTAGCATCCCCTCTGCCTGAGAGAGAAGCCAAGTGTGGGGAACCCGCAGCACGCCGCCCCCGGAGAAGAGAAGGAGACGTTGGCCTTGGGGTCGGGAAACGCTCGCGTCGCAGTATAGCCTGCCGTGGCACGAAGAGCAGGCCGGTGGCAAGAAAAGTGTCACCCGCTTCCTGTGCGGAGAGAGGGTAGCCTGGCTGCTAAGGAGACATGAGGGGACTACTAGGGCAGAGGCGATAGCTCCACTCTGAGGAAGGAGTCTGGGCAGAAGGCAGGCCTGTCCTGTGCCTCTGGTCCCAAGGGGACAGCATCTCCTTGGCCACCTGTCCCAAGGGCAGCTTGGCTTGCCACCAGGTGCCATAGCCGTAACTCGGAGAACAACCCCATGTAGAAACGGGCAGTCAGATGCCGTCTATCACCAAGATGTGGCAGCGATGTGGGTGGCAGGGGGTGTGCCGGGGAATCAATGGAGATAGTCCCCCACAGTTCCCCATCCCTGTGCACGGGCCGTGTACAGGGATCTTGTCGCCTCCCCTCTCCTGTGGTGAAGGCACTGGCCTAGACCCCGAGACTGCCTGAGCACCGGAGCAAAAGGCAAAGCCTTACCTACCCCAGGAGATGGCAATAGGCATAGAGTGCCATGCTAAGGCACACAAACTCCTGCAGGGTTGTGACTGTGTCTGCTGAATTCGGCATAGCAAGGTGAACGCCGGGCGTGATCTTGGAGCCCGGGAAAGCAAGTCCCAAGAGACACCAGCTCTCCCGCGGCTCTTCTTCCCAGCCGCGACTGAGTGAACACCCAAAGCCTTTCTGAGGAAGCAGCAGCGAATTGCGGTTCGTGCCAAGCTGAATACCTCTGTGAAAGCATAGCAGTCGCTGGGAAATCAGAGTCGGTTCTCGGGGCTGTTTTTGTTGCTTGCCTTACCCTAGTATGCGCAGCACTATGGGAGAATCCCGCATAGAGCGATAGCCTCTTTGCCCTGGCATCCCCTCTGGGAAAGCACAGCATTCTTTGAGAAATCAGAGTCGGGTCTGAGGGATTCTCTGTTTCCTGCGCTGGTCTCCTCAGCACGATGCAATAAACCCGCATGGAGCGAAATCCTCTATGCCTGGGCATCCCCTCTGCCTGAGTGAGAAGCGCACTTGCGCCTGTGGAATTAGCCTTAAGGAATGGGACAGGTATTTCACTGCGGCCCCCAGGATCATGTCCCTGGAGGAGCGTGCTGCCCGTTGGGAAGAGCAGGAGCCGTTGGCCTTCTGGTGTGGAAACTGTTGCGAAGCAGAAGAGCCGGCCCTGACAGGCACAGCGGCCGATGGTAATACAAGTGTCACCTGCCCCCAGTGCAGATAGACGGAAGCCTGTCTGCTAAGGAGACAGGCGGGGATGAGTATGGCAGGGCGCGTGCTCCACACTTAGGAAGGAGTCAGGGTAGCAAGCATGCCTGTCCTGAGCCTGTGGGAAAAGGAGACAGCAGCTCTTTGGCCACCTGTCCCTGGGGCAGACATGCTCTAGCAACCAGGGGCCTACGCAGAACTCGCAGAAACAGCTCCCTGAAATAACGGGGAGTCAGATGCCGACTTCCTCCAGGATGTGGAAGCTTGGAGAAGGCACGGGGTTTAAGGGGCAGGAGTGGGGACAATCCCCCAAAGCTCCCTATTCAGTGCACGGGCCGTGTGCAGGGATCCTGTCACCTCTCCTTCCTTTCTGGGGAAAGCACTGGCCTAGTCCGCGAGTCCGCCTGAGCGCCAGAGTAAAAGGCCAAGCGATGCCTACACTGGGAGATGGTAGTGTGCCTAGAGTGCCATACTAGGCTACGCACGCTCCAACAGGGTTGTGGCTGCGTCTGCTTAGTTCGGCCTGGCATGGTGAACCAAGGACGTGAACATGGAGCCCGGGAAAGCAAGGCCCAAGAGGCACCAGCTCTCCCGCAGCTCTTCTTCCCTGACGCGACTTAAGCCTTGCTGAGGAAGCAGCAGCGAAGTGCTGTTCGCGCCAAGCCAAGCTTCTGCGAAAGCACAGCATTCGCTGAGAAATGTTCTACGGGCTGCTGCAATTTGCAGGATCCCAGTCTCGCGGTGGGAGAAACCCGCATACAGCGAAAGCCTCTTTGCCTGGGCATCTCCCCTGGGAAAGCACAGCGTTCCTTGGGAAATCAGAGTTGGGTTTGGGGATGCTGCTGCCGCTTGCCTGAGCTAGTCACCTCAGCTCATTGGAAGATACCCGCATGGAGCTAAATACCCTTTGCCCTAGCATCCCCTCTGCCTGAGAGAAGCCAAGTTTGGGGATCCCGCAGCACGCCGCCCCTGGAGAAGAAAAGGAGAGGTTGGCCTTGGGGTCAGGAAACGCTCGCTTCGCAGGATAGCCTGCCGTGGCACGAAGAGCAGGCCGGTGGCAAGAAAAGTGTCACCCGCTACCTGTGCGAGAGAGGATAGCCTGGCTGCTAAGGAGACATGAGGGTACTACTAGGGCAGAGGCGCTTGCTCCACTCTGAGGAAGGAGTCTGGGCAGAGGGCAGGCCTGTCCTGTGCCTCTGGTCCCAAGGGGACAGCATCTCCTTGGCCACCTGTCCCAAGGGCAGACTTGGCTTGCCACCAGGTGCCATAGCCGTAACTCGAAGAACAACCCCATGGAGAAACGGGAAGTCAGATGCCGTCTATCACCAAGATGTGGCAGCAATGTGGGTGGCAGGGGGTGTGCCGGGGAAGGAATGGAGACAGTCCTCCACAGTTCCCCATCCCTGTGCACGGGCCGTGTACAGGGATCTTGTCGCCTCCTCTCTCCTGTGGTGAAGGCACTGGCCTAGACCCCGAGACTGCCTGAGCACCGGAGAAAAAGGCAAAGCCTTACCTACCCCAGGAGATGGCAATAGGCATAGAGTGCCATGCTAAGACACACACGCTCCTGCAGGGTTGTGACTGTGTCTGCTGAATTCGGCATAGCAAGGTGAACGCCGGGCGTGAACTTGGAGCCCGGGAAAGCAAGTCCCAAGAGACACCAGCTCTCCCGCGGCTCTTCCTCCCAGCCTCGACAGAGTGAACACCCAAAGCCTTTCTGAGGGAGCAGCAGCGAAGTGCGGTTCGTGCCAAGCTGAATACCTCTGCGAAAGCATAGCAGTCGCTGGGAAATCAGAGTCGGTTCTCTGCGCTGTTTTTGTTGCTTGCCTTACCCTAGTATGCGCAGCACTATGGGAGAATCCCGCATAGAGCGAAAGCCTCTTTGCCCTGGCATCCCCTCTGAGAAAGCACAGCATTCTTTGGGAAAGCAGAGTCGGGTCTGAGGGATTCTCTGTTTCCTGAGCTGGTCTCCTCAGCACGGTGTAATAAACCCGCATGGAGCGAAATCCTCTATGCCTGGGCATCCCCTCTGCCTGAGTGAGAAGCGCGCTTGCGCCTGTGGAAATAGCCTTAAGGAATGGGACAGGTGTTTCACTGCGGGCCCCAGGAGCATGTCCGTGGGAGACCGTGCTGCCCGTTGGGAAGAGCAGGAGCCGTTGGCCTTCTGGTCTGGAAACTGTTGCGAAGCAGGAGAGCCGGCCCTGACAGGCACAGCGGCCGGTGGTAATACAAGTGTCACCTGCACCCAGTGCAGATAGACGGAAGCCTGGCCTCTAAGGAGACAGGCGGGGATGAATATGGCAGGGCGCGTGCTCCACTCTTAGGAAGGAGTCAGGGTAGCAAGCATGCCTGTCCTGAGCCTGTGGGAAAAGGTGACAGCAGCTCTTTCGCCACCTGTCCCTGGGGCAGACATGCTCTAGCAACCAGGGGCCTACGCAGAACTCGCAGAAACAGCTCCCTGAAATAACGGGGAGTCAGATGCCGACTTCCTCCAGGATGTGGAAGCTTGGAGAAGGCACGGGGTTTAAGGGGCAGGAGTGGGGACAATCCCCCAAAGCTCCCTATTCAGTGCACGGGCCGTGTGCAGGGATCCTGTCACCTCTCCTTTCCTCTGGGGAAAGCACTGGCCTAGTCCGCGAGTCCGCCTGGGCGCCAGAGTAAAAGGCCAAGCGATGCCTACACTGGGAGATGGTAGTGTGCCTAGAGTGCCATACTAGGCTACGCACGCTCCAACAGGGTTGTGCCTGCGTTTGCTTAGTTCGGCCTGGCATGGTGAACCAAGGACCCGAACATGGAACATGGAAAGCAAGGCCCAAGAGGCACCAGCTCCCCCGCAGGTCTTCTTCCCTGACGCAACTGAAGCCTTGCTGAGGAAGCAGCAGCGAAGTGCTGTTCGCTCCAAGCCAAAGACTATGCGAAAGCACAGCATTCGCTGAGAAATGTTCTGCGGGCTGCTGCAATTGGCATGAGCCCGGTCTCGCGGTGGGAGAAAGCGCATACAGCGAAAGACTCTTTGCCTGGGCATCTCCCCTGGGAAAGCACAGCGTTCCTTGGGAAATCAGAGTTGGGTTTGGGGATGCTGCTGCTGCTTGCCTGAGCTAGACACCGCAGCTCAGTGGAAGATACCCGCATGGAGCGAAATACCCTTTGCCCTAGCATCCCCTCGGCCTGAGAGAGAAGCCAAGTGTGGGGAACCAGCAGCACGCCGCCCCTGGAGAAGAGAAGGAGAGGTTGGCCTTGGGGTCGGGAAACGCTCGCGTCGCAGGATAGCCTGCCGTGGCACGAAGAGCAGCCCGGTGGCAAGAAAAGTGTCACCCGCTTCCTGTGCGGAGAGAGGGTAGCCTGGCTGCTAAGGAGACATGAGGGGACTACTAGGGCAGAGGCGCTTGCTCCACTCTGAGGAAGGAGTCTGGGCAGAAGGCAGGCCTGTCCTGTGCCTCTGGTCCCAAGGGGACAGCATCTCCTTGTCCACCTGTCCCAAGGGCAGACTTGGCTTGCCACCAGGTGCCATAGCCGTAACTCGGAGAACAACCCCATGTAGAAACGGGCAGTCAGATGCCTTCTATCACCAAGATATGGCAGCGATGTGGGTGGGAGGCGGTGTGCCGGGGAAGGAATGGAGACAGTCCTCCACAGTTCCCCATCCCTGTGCACGGGACGTGTACAGGGATCTTGTCGACCTCTCTCTCCTGTGGTGAAGGCACTGGCCTAGACCCCGAGACTGCCTGAGCACCGGAGCAAAAGGCAACGCCTTACCTACCCCAGGAGATGGCAATAGGCATAGAGTGCCATGCTAAGACACACACGCTCCTGCAGGGTTGTGACTGTGTCTGCTGAATTCGGCATAGCAAGGTGAACGCCGGGCGTGAACTTGTAGCCCGGGAAAGCAAGTCCCAAGAGACACCAGCTCTCTCGCGGCTCTTGTTCCCAGCCGCGACAGAGTGAACACCCAAAGCCTTTCTGAGGAAGCAGCAGCGAATTGCGGTTCGTGCCAAGCTGAATACCTCTGCGAAAGCATAGCAGTCGCTGGGAAATCAGAGTCGGTTCTCTGGGCTGTTTTTGTTGCTTGCCTTACCCTAGTATGCGCAGCACTATGGGAGAATCCCGCATAGAGCGAAAGCCTCTTTGCCCTGGCATCCCCTCTGGGAAAGCACAGCATTCTTTGGGAAATCAGAGTCGGGTCTGAGTGATTCTCTGTTTCCTGCGCTGGTCTCCTCAGCACGATGTAATAAACCCGCATGGAGCGAAATCCTCTATGCCTGGGCATCCCCTCTGCCTGAGAGAGAAGCGCGCTTGTGCCTGTGGAATTAGCCTTAATGAATGGGACAGGTGTTTCACTGCGTTGCCCAGGAGCATGTCCGTGGAAGCGCTGCCCGTTGGGAGGAGCAAGAGCCGTTGCCCTTCTGGTCTGGAAACTGTTGCGAAGCAGGGGAGCCGGCCCTGACAGGCACAGCGGCCGGTGATAATACAAGTGTCACCTGCCCCCAGTGCAGATAGACGGAAGCCTGGCTGCTAAGGAGACAGGCGGGGAATAGTAAGGCAGGGCGCGTGCTCCACTCTTAGGAAGGAGTCAGGGTAGCAAGCATGCCTGTCCTGAGCCTGTGGGAAAAGGAGACAGCAGCTCTTTGGCCACCTGTCCCTGGGGCAGACATGCTCTAGCAACCAGGGGCCTACGCAGAACTCGCAGAAACAGCTCCCTGAAATAACGGGGAGTCAGATGCCGACCTCCTCCAGGATGTGGAAGCTTGGAGAAGGCACGGGGTTTAAGGGGCAGGAGTGGGGACAGTCCCCCAAAGCTCCCTATTCAGTGCACGGGCCGTGTGCAGGGATCCTGTCACCTCTCCTTTCCTCTGGGGAAAGCACTGGCGTAGTCCGCGAGTCCGCCTGAGCGCCAGAGTAATAGGCCAAGCGATGCCTACACCGGGAGATGGTAGTGTGCCTAGAGTGCCATACTAGGCTACGCACGCTCCAACAGGGTTGTGGCTGCGTCTGCTTAGTTCGGCCTGGCAGGGTGAACCAAGGACGCGAACATGGAGCCCGGGAAAGCAAGGCCCAAGAGGCACAAGCTCTCCCGCAGCTCTTCTTCCCTGACGCGACTGAAGCCTTGCTGAGGAAGCAGCCGCGAAGTGCTGTTCACGCCAAGCCAAAGCCTCTGCGAAAGCACAGCATTTGCTGAGAAATGTTCTGCGGGCTGCTGCAGTTTGCATGAGCCCGGTCTCGCGGTGGGAGAAACCCGCATACAGCGAAAGCCTCTTTGCCTGGGCATCTCCCCTGGGAAAGCACAGCGTTCCTTGGGAAATCAGAGTTGGGTTTGGGGATGCTGCTGCCGCTTGCCTGAGCTAGTCACCTCAGCTCAGTGGAAGATACCCGCATGGAGCTAAATACACTTTGCCCTAGCATCACCACTGCCTGAGAGAGAAGCGCGCTTGCGCCTGTGGAATTAGCCTTAAGGAATGGGACAGGTGTTTCACTGCGGGCCCCAGGAGCATGTCCGTGGGAGAGCGTGCTGCCCGTTGGGAAGAGCAGGAGCCGTTGGCCTTCTGGTCTGGAAACTGTTGCGAAGCAGGAGAGCCGGCCCTGACAGGCACAGCGGCCGGTGGTAATACAAGTGTCACCTGCACCCAGTGCAGATAGACGGAAGCCTGGCTGCTAAGGAGACAGGCGGGGATGAGTATGGCAGGGCGCGTGCTCCACTCTTAGGAAGGAGTCAGGGTAGCAAGCATGCCTGTCGTGAGCCTGTGGGAAAAGGGGACAGCAGCTCTTTGGCCACCTGTCCCTGGGGCAGACATGCTCTAGCAACCAGGGGCCTACGCAGAACTCGCAGAAACAGCTCCCTGAAATAACGGGGAGTCAGATGCCGACTTCCTCCAGGATGTGGAAGCTTGGAGAAGGCACGGGGTTTAAGGGGCAGGAGTGGGGACAGTCCCCCAAAGCTCCCTATTTAGTGCACGGGCCGTGTGCAGGGATCCTGTCACCTCTCCTTTCCTCTTGGGAAAGCACTGGCCTAGTCCGCGAGTCCGCCTGAGCGCCAGAGTAAAAGGCCAAGCGATGCCTACACTGGGAGATGGTAGTGTGCCTAGAGTGCCATACTAGGCTACGCACGCTCCAACAGGGTTGTGGCTGCGTCTGCTTAGTTCGGCCTGGCAGGGTGAACCAAGGACGCGAACATGGAGCCCGGGAAAGCAAGGCCCAAGAGGCACAAGCTCTCCCGCAGCTCTTCTTCCCTGACGCGACTGAAGCCTTGCTGAGGAAGCAGCAGCGAAGTGCTGTTCACGACAAGCCAAAGCCTCTGCGAAAGCACAGCATTTGCTGAGAAATGTTCTGTGGGCTGCTGCAGTGTGCATGAGCCCAGTCTCGCGGTGGGAGAAACCCGCATACAGCGAAAGCCTCTTTGCCTGGGCATCTCCCCTGGGAAAGCACAGCGTTCCTTGGGAAATCAGAAATCAGATGCTGCTGCTGCTTGCCTGAGCTAGTCACCGCAGCTCAGTGGAAGATACCCGCATGGAGCTAAATACACTTTGCCCTAGCATCACCACTGCCTGAGAGAGAAGCCAAGTGTGGAGATCCAGCAGCACGCCGCCCCTGGAGAACAGAAGGAAAGGTTGGCCTTGGGGTCGGGAAACGCTCGCGTCGCAGGATAGCCTGCGGTGGCACGAAGAGCAGCCCGGTGGCAAGAAAAGTGTCACCCGCTTCCTGTGCGGAGAGAGGGTAGCCTGGCTGCTAAGGAGACATGAGGGGACTACTAGGGCAGAGGCGCTTGCTCCACTCTGAGGAAGGAGTCTGGGCAGAAGGCAGGCCTGTCCTGTGCCTCTGGTCCCAAGGGGACAGCATCTCCTTGGCGACCTGTCCCAAGGGCAGACTTGGCTTGCCACCAGGTGCCATAGCCGTAACTCGGAGAACAACCCCATGTAGAAACGGGCAGTCAGATGCCGTCTATCACCAAGATGTGGCAGCGATGTGGGTGGCAGGGGGTGTGCCGGGGAAGGAATGGAGACAGTCCCCCACAGTTACCCATCCCAGTACACGGGCCGTGTACAGGGATCTTGTCGCCTACCCTCTCCTGTGGTGAAGTCACTGGCCTAGACCCCGAGACTGCCTGAAGCACCGGAGCAAAAGGCAAAGCCTTCCCTACACCAGGAGATGGCAATAGGCATAGAGTGCCATGCTAAGACACACACGCTCCTGCAGGGTTGTGACTGTCTGCTGAATTCGGCATAGCAAGGTGAACGCCGGGCGTGAACTTGGAGCCCGGGAAAGCAAGTCCCAAGAGACACCAACTCTCCCGCGGCTCTTCTTCCCAGCCGCGACAGAGTGAACACCCAAAGCCTTTCTGAGGAAGCAGCAGCGAATTGCGGTTCGTGCCAAGCTGAATACCTCTGCGAAAGCATAGCAGTCGCTGGGAAATCAGAGTCGGTTCTCTGGGCTGTTTTTGTTGCTTGCCTTACCCTAGTATGCGCAGCACTATGGGAGAATCCCGCATAGAGCGAAAGCCTCTTTGCCCTGGCATCCCCTCTGGGAAAGCACAGCATTCTTTGGGAAATCAGAGTCGGGTCTGAGGGATTCTCTGTTTCCTGTGCTGGTCTCCTAAGCACGGTGTAATAAACCCGCATGGAGCGAAATCATCTATGCCTGGGCAACCCCTCTGCCTGAGTGAGAAGCGCGCTTGCGCCTGTGGAATTAGCCTTAAGGAATGGGACAGGTATTTCACTGCGGGCCCCAGGATCATGTCTGTGGGAGAGCGTGCTGCGCGTTGGGAAGAGCAGGAGCCGTTGGCCTTCTGGTCTGGAAACTGTTGCGAAGCAGGGGAGCCGGCCCTGACAGGCACAGCGGCCGGTGATAATACAAGTGTCACCTGCCCCCAGTGCAGATAGACGGAAGCCTGGCTGCTAAGGAGACAGGCGGGGATGAGTATGGCAGGGCGCGTGCTCCACTCTTAGGAAGGAGTCAGGGTAGCAAGCATGCCTGTCCTGAGCCTGTGGGAAAAGGAGACAGCAGCTCTTTGGCCACCTGTCCCTGGGGCAGACATGCTCTAGCAACCAGGGGCCTACGCAGAACTCGCAGAAACAGCTCCCTGAAATAACAGGGAGTCAGATGCCGACTTCCTCCAGGATGTGGAAGCTTGGAGAAGGCACTGGGTTTAAGGGGCAGGAGTGGGGACAGTCCCCCAAAGCTCCCTATTCAGTGCACGGGCCGTGTGCAGGGATCCTGTCACCTCTCCTTTCCTCTGGGGAAAGCACTGGCCTAGTCCGCGAGTCCGCCTGAGCGCCAGAGTAAAAGGCCAAGCGATGCCTACACCGGGAGATGGTAGTGTGCCTAGAGTGCCATACTAGGCTACGCACGCTCCAACAGGGTTGTGGCTGCGTCTGCTTAGTTCGGCCTGGCAGGGTGAACCAAGGACGCGAACATGGAGCCCGGGAAAGCAAGGCCCAGGAGGCACAAGCTCTCCCGCAGCTCTTCTTCCCTGACGCGACTGAAGCCTTGCTGAGGAAGCAGCAGCGAAGTGCTGTTCACGCCAAGCCAAAGCCTCTGAGAAAGCAAAGCATTTGCTGAGAAATGTTCTGCGGGCTGGTGCAGTTTGCATGAGCCCAGTCTCGCGGTGGGAGAAACCCGCATACAGCGAAAGCCTCTTTGCCTGGGCATCTCCCCTGGGAAAGCACAGTGTTCCTTGGGAAATCAGAGTTGGGTTTGGGGATGCTGCTGCCGCTTGCCTGAGCTAGTCACCTCAGCTCAGTGGAAGATACCCGCATGGAGCTAAATACCCTTTGCCCTAGCATCCCCTCTGCCTGAGAGAGAAGCCAAGTTTGGGGATCCAGCAGCACGCCGCCCCCGGAGAAGAGAAGGAGAGGTTGGCCTTGGGTTCGGGAAACGCTCGCGTCGCAGGATAGCCTGCCGTGGCACGAAGAGCAGGCCGGTGGCAAGAAAAGTGTCACCCGCTTCCTGTGCGCAGAGAGGGTAGCCTGGCTGCTAAGGAGACATGAGGGGACTACTAGGGCAGAGGCGCTTGCTCCACTCTGAGGAAGGAGTCTGGGCAGAAGGCAGGCCTGTCCTGTGCCTCTGGTCCCAAGGGGACAGCATCTCCTTGGCGACCTGTCCCAAGGGCAGACTTGGCTTGCCACCAGGTGCCATAGCCGTAACTCGGAGAACAACCCCATGTAGAAACGGGCAGTCAGATGCCGTCTATCACCAAGATGTGGCAGCGATGTGGGTGGCAGGGGGTGTGCCGGGGAAGGAATGGAGACAGTCCCCCACAGTTACCCATCCCTGTGCACGGGCCGTGTACAGGGATCTTGTCGCCTACCCTCTCCTGTGGTGAAGTCACTGGCCTAGACCCCGAGACTGCCTGAAGCACCGGAGCAAAAGGCAAAGCCTTACCTACACCAGGAGATGGCAATAGGCATAGAGTGCCATGCTAAGACACACACGCTCCTGCAGGGTTGTGACTGTCTGCTGAATTCGGCATAGCAAGGTGAACGCCGGGCGTGAACTTGGAGCCCGGGAAAGCAAGTCCCAAGAGACACCAACTCTCCCGCGGCTCTTCTTCCCAGCCGCGACAGAGTGAACACCCAAAGCCTTTCTGAGGAAGCAGCAGCGAATTGCGGTTCGTGCCAAGCTGAATACCTCTGCGAAAGCATAGCAGTCGCTGGGAAATCAGAGTCGGTTCTCTGGGCTGTTTTTGTTGCTTGCCTTACCCTAGTATGCGCAGCACTATGGGAGAATCCCGCATAGAGCGAAAGCCTCTTTGCCCTGGCATCCCCTCTGGGAAAGCACAGCATTCTTTGGGAAATCAGAGTCGGGTCTGAGGGATTCTCTGTTTCCTGTGCTGGTCTCCTAAGCACGGTGTAATAAACCCGCATGGAGCGAAATCATCTATGCCTGGGCAACCCCTCTGCCTGAGTGAGAAGCGCGCTTGCGCCTGTGGAATTAGCCTTAAGGAATGGGACAGGTATTTCACTGCGGGCCCCAGGATCATGTCTGTGGGAGAGCGTGCTGCGCGTTGGGAAGAGCAGGAGCCGTTGGCCTTCTGGTCTGGAAACTGTTGCGAAGCAGGGGAGCCGGCCCTGACAGGCACAGCGGCCGGTGATAATACAAGTGTCACCTGCCCCCAGTGCAGATAGACGGAAGCCTGGCTGCTAAGGAGACAGGCGGGGATGAGTATGGCAGGGCGCGTGCTCCACTCTTAGGAAGGAGTCAGGGTAGCAAGCATGCCTGTCCTGAGCCTGTGGGAAAAGGAGACAGCAGCTCTTTGGCCACCTGTCCCTGGGGCAGACATGCTCTAGCAACCAGGGGCCTACGCAGAACTCGCAGAAACAGCTCCCTGAAATAACAGGGAGTCAGATGCCGACTTCCTCCAGGATGTGGAAGCTTGGAGAAGGCACTGGGTTTAAGGGGCAGGAGTGGGGACAGTCCCCCAAAGCTCCCTATTCAGTGCACGGGCCGTGTGCAGGGATCCTGTCACCTCTCCTTACCTCTGGGGAAAGCACTGGCCTAGTCCGCGAGTCCGCCTGAGCGCCAGAGTAAAAGGCCAAGCGATGCCTACACCGGGAGATGGTAGTGTGCCTAGAGTGCCATACTAGGCTACGCACGCTCCAACAGGGTTGTGGCTGCGTTTGCTTAGTTCGGCCTGGCAGGGTGAACCAAGGACGCGAACATGGAGCCCGGGAAAGCAAGGCCCAAGAGGCACAAGCTCTCCCGCAGCTCTTCTTCCCTGACGCGACTGAAGCCTTGCTGAGGAAGCAGCCGCGAAGTGCTGTTCACGCCAAGCCAAAGCCTCTGAGAAAGCAAAGCATTTGCTGAGAAATGTTCTGCGGGCTGCTGCAGTTTGCATGAGCCCAGTCTCGCGGTGGGAGAAACCCGCATACAGCGAAAGCCTCTTTGCCTGGGCATCTCCCCTGGGAAAGCACAGTGTTCCTTGGGAAATCAGAGTTGGGTTTGGGGATGCTGCTGCCGCTTGCCTGAGCTAGTCACCTCAGCTCAGTGGAAGATACCCGCATGGAGCTAAATACACTTTGCCCTAGCATCACCACTGCCTGAGAGAGAAGCCAAGTGTGGAGATCCAGCAGCACGCCGGCCCTGGAGAACAGAAGGAAAGGTTGGCCTTGGGGTCGGGAAACGCTCGCGTCGCAGGATAGCCTGCGGTGGCACGAAGAGCAGCCCGGTGGCAAGAAAAGTGTCACCCGCTTCCTGTGCGGAGAGAGGGTAGCCTGGCTGCTAAGGAGACATGAGGGGACTACTAGGGCAGAGGCGCTTGCTCCACTCTGAGGAAGGAGTCTGGGCAGAAGGCAGGCCTGTCCTTTGCCTCTGGTCCCAAGGGGACAGCATCTCCTTGTCCACCTGTCCCAAGGGCAGACTTGGCTTGCCACCAGGTGCCATAGCCGTAACTCGGAGAACAACCCCATGTAGAAACGGGCAGTCAGATGCCGTCTATCACGAAGATGTGGCAGCGATGTGGGTGGGAGGCGGTGTGCCGGGGAAGGAATGGAGACAGTCCTCCACAGATCCCCATCCCTTTGCACGGGCCGTGTACAGGGATCTTGTTGCCTCCTCTCTCCTGTGGTGAAGGCACTGGCCTAGACCCCGAGACTGCCTGAGCACCGGCGCAAAAGGCAAAGCCTTACCTACCCCAGGAGATGGCAATAGGCATAGAGTGCCATGCTATGACACACACGCTCCTGCAGGGTTGTGACTGTGTCTGCTGAATTCGGCATAGCAAGTTGAACGCCGGGCGTGAACTTGGAGCCCGGGAAAGCAAGTCCCAAGAGACACCAGCTCTCCCGCGGCTCTTCTTCCCAGCCGCGACAGAGTGAACACCAAAAGCCTTTCTGAGGAAGCAGCAGCGAATTGCGGTTCGTGCCAAGCTGAATACCTCTGCGAAAGCATAGCAGTCGCTGGGAAATCAGAGTCGGTTCTCTGGGCTGTTTTTGTTGCTTGCCTTACCCTAGTATGCGCAGCACTATGGGAGAATCCCGCATAGAGCGAAAGCCTCTTTGCCCTGGCATCCCCTCTGGGAAAGCACAGCATTCTTTGGGAAATCAGAGTCGGGTCTGAGGGATTCTCTGTTTCCTGAGCTTGTCTCCTCAGCACGGTGTAATAAACCCGCATGGAGCGAAATCCTCTATGCCTGGGCATCCCCTCTGCCTGAGTGAGAAGCGCGCTTGCGCCTGTGGAATTAGCCTTAAGGAATGGGACAGGTGTTTCACTGCGGGCCCCAGGAGCATGTCCGTGGGAGAGCGTGCTGCGCGTTGGGAAGAGCAGGAGCCGTTGGCCTTCTGGTCTGGAAACTGTTGCGAAACAGGAGAGCCGGCCCTGACAGGCACAGCGGCCGGTGGTAATACAAGTGTCACCTGCACCCAGTGCAGATAGACGGAAGCCTGGCTGCTAAGGAGACAGGCGGGGATGAATATGGCACGGCGCGTGCTCCACTCTTAGGAAGGAGTCAGGGTAGCAAGCATGCCTGTCGTTAGCCTGTGGGAAAAGGAGACAGCAGCTCTTTGGCCACCTGTCCCTGGGGCAGACATGCTCTAGCAACCAGGGGCCTACGCAGAACTCGCAGAAACAGCTCCCTGAAATAACGGGGAGTCAGATGCCGACTTCCTCCAGGATGTGGAAGCTTGGAGAAGGCACGGGGTTTAAGGGGCAGGAGTGGGGACAGTCCCCCAAAGCTCCCTATTTAGTGCACGGGCCGTGTGCAGGGATCCTGTCACCTCTCCTTTCCTCTGGGGAAAGCACTGGCCTAGTCCGCGAGTCCGCCTGAGCGCCAGAGTAAAAGGCCAAGCGATGCCTACACTGGGAGATGGTAGTGTGCCTAGAGTGCCATACTAGGCTACGCACGCTCCAACAGGGTTGTGGCTGCGTCTGCTTAGTTCGGCCTGGCATGGTGAACCAAGGACGCGAACATGGAGCCCGGGAAAGCAAGGCCCAAGAGGCACAAGCTCTCCCGCAGCTCTTCTTCCCTGACGCGACTGAAGCCTTGCTGAGGAAGCAGCAGCGAAGTGCTGTTCACGACAAGCCAAAGCCTCTGCGAAAGCACAGCATTCGCTGAGAAATGTTCTGCGGGCTGCTGCAGTTTGCATGAGCCCAGTCTCGCGGTGGGAGAAACCCGCATACAGCGAAAGCCTCTTTGCCTGGGCATCTCCCCTGGGAAAGCACAGCGTTCCTTGGGAAATCAGAAATCAGATGCTGCTGCTGCTTGCCTGAGCTAGTCACCGCAGCTCAGTGGAAGATACCCGCATGGAGCAAAATACACTTTGCCCTAGCATCACCACTGCCTGAGAGAGAAGCCAAGTGTGGAGATCCAGCAGCACGCCGCCCCTGGAGAACAGAAGGAAAGGTTGGCCTTGGGGTCGGGAAACGCTCGCGTCGCAGGATAGCCTGCGGTGGCACGAAGAGCAGCCCGGTGGCAAGAAAAGTGTCACCCGCTTCCTGTGCGGAGAGAGGGTAGCCTGGCTGCTAAGGAGACATGAGGGGACTACTAGGGCAGAGGCGCTTGCTCCACTCTGAGGAAGGAGTCTGGGCAGAAGGCAGGCCTGTCCTGTGCCTCTGGTCCCAAGTGGACAGCATCTCCTTGGCGACCTGTCCCAAGGGCAGACTTGGCTTGCCACCAGGTGCCATAGCCGTAACTCGGAGAACAACCCCATGTAGAAACGGGCAGTCAGATGCCGTCTATCACCAAGATGTGGCAGCGATGTGGGTGGCAGGGGGTGTGCCGGGGAAGGAATGGAGACAGTCCCCCACAGTTACCCATCCCTGTGCACGGGCCGTGTACAGGGATCTTGTCGCCTACCCTCTCCTGTGGTGAAGGCACTGGCCTAGACCCCGAGACTGCCTGAGCACCGGAGCAAAAGGCAAAGCCTTACCTACACCAGGAGATGGCAATAGGCATAGAGTGCCATGCTAAGACACACACGCTCCTGCAGGGTTGTGACTGTCTGCTGAATTCGGCATAGCAAGGTGAACGCCGGGCGTGAACTTGGAGCCCGGGAAAGCAAGTCCCAAGAGACACCAACTCTCCCGCGGCTCTTCTTCCCAGCCGCTACTGAGTGAACACCCAAAGCCTTTCTGAGGAAGCAGCAGCGAATTGCGGTTCGTGCCAAGCTGAATACCTCTGCGAAAGCATAGCAGTCGCTGGGAAATCAGAGTCGGTTCTCTGGGCTGTTTTTGTTGCTTGCCTTACCCTAGTATGCGCAGCACTATGGGAGAATGCCGCATAGAGCGAAAGCCTCTTTGCCCTGGCATCCCCTCTGGGAAAGCACAGCATTCTTTGGGAAATCAGAGTCGGGTCTGAGGGATTCTCTGTTTCCTGTGCTGGTCTCCTAAGCACGGTGTAATAAACCCGCATGGAGCGAAATCCTCTATGCCTGGGCAACCCCTCTGCCTGAGTGAGAAGCGCGCTTGCGCCTGTGGAATTAGCCTTAAGGAATGGGACAGGTATTTCACTGCGGGCCCCAGGATCATGTCTGTGGGAGAGCGTGCTGCGCGTTGGGAAGAGCAGGAGCCGTTGGCCTTCTGGTCTGGAAACTGTTGCGAAGCAGGGGAGCCGGCCCTGACAGGCACAGCGGCCGGTGATAATACAAGTGTCACCTGCCCCCAGTGCAGATAGACGGAAGCCTGGCTGCTAAGGAGACAGGCGGGGATGAGTATGGCAGGGCGCGTGCTCCACTCTTAGGAAGGAGTCAGGGTAGCAAGCATGCCTGTCCTGAGCCTGTGGGAAAAGGAGACAGCAGCTCTTTGGCCACCTGTCCCTGGGGCAGACATGCTCTAGCATCCAGGGGCCTACGCAGAACTCGCAGAAACAGCTCCCTGAAATAACAGGGAGTCAGATGCCGACTTCCTCCAGGATGTGGAAGCTTGGAGAAGGCACGGGGTTTAAGGGGCAGGAGTGGGGACAGTCCCCCAAAGCTCCCTATTCAGTGCACGGGCCGTGTGCAGGGATCCTGTCACCTCTCCTTTCCTCTGGGGAAAGCACTGGCCTAGTCCGCGAGTCCGCCTGAGCGCCAGAGTAAAAGGCCAAGCGATGCCTACACCGGGAGATGGTAGTGTGCCTAGAGTGCCATACTAGGCTACGCACGCTCCAACAGGGTTGTGGCTGCGTCTGCTTAGTTAGGCCTGGCAGGGTGAACCAAGGACGCGAACATGGAGCCCGGGAAAGCAAGGCCCAAGAGGCACAAGCTCTCCCGCAGCTCTTCTTCCCTGACGCGACTGAAGCCTTGCTGAGGAAGCAGCCGCGAAGTGCTGTTCACGACAAGCCAAAGCCTCTGAGAAAGCAAAGCATTTGCTGAGAAATGTTCTGCGGGCTGCTGCAGTTTGCATGAGCCCAGTCTCGCGGTGGGAGAAACCCGCATACAGCGAAAGCCTCTTTGCCTGGGCATCTCCCCTGGGAAAGCACAGCGTTCCTTGGGAAATCAGAGTTGGGTTTGGGGATGCTGCTGCCGCTTGCCTGAGCTAGTCACCTCAGCTCAGTGGAAGATACCCGCATGGAGCTAAATACCCTTTGCCCTAGCATCCCCTCTGCCTGAGAGAGAAGCCAAGTTTGGGGATCCAGCAGCACGCCGCCCCCGGAGAAGAGAAGGAGAGGTTGGCCTTGGGTTCGGGAAACGCTCGCGTCGCAGGATAGCCTGCCGTGGCACGAAGAGCAGCCCGGTGGCAAGAAAAGTGTCACCCGCTTCCTGTGCGGAGAGAGGGTAGCCTGGCTGCTAAGGAGACATGAGGGGACTACTAGGGCAGAGGCGCTTGCTCCACTCTGAGGAAGGAGTCTGGGCAGAAGGCAGGCCTGTCCTGTGCCTCTGGTCCCAAGGGGACAGCATCTCCTTGGCGACCTGTCCCAAGGGCAGACTTGGCTTGCCACCAGGTGCCATAGCAGTAACTCGGAGAACAACCCCATGTAGAAACGGGCAGTCAGATGCCGTCTATCACCAAGATGTGGCAGCGATGTGGGTGGCAGGGGGTGTGCCGGGGAAGGAATGGAGACAGTCCCCCACAGTTCCCCATCCCTGTGCACGGGCCGTGTACAGGGATCTTGTCGCCTACCCTCTCCTGTGGTGAAGGCACCGGCCTAGACCCCGAGACTGCCTGAGCACCGGAGCAAAAGGCAAAGCCTTACCTACACCAGGAGATGGCAATAGGCATAGAGTGCCATGCTAAGACACACACGCTCCTGCAGGGTTGTGACTGTGTTTGCTGAATTCGGCATAGCAAGGTGAACGCCGGTCGTGAACTTGGAGCCCGGGAAAGCAAGTCCCAAGAGACAACAACTCTCCCGCGGCTCTTCTTCCCAGCCGCGACAGAGTGAACACCCAAAGCCTTTCTGAGGAAGCAGCAGCGAATTGCGGTTCGTGCCAAGCTGAATACCTCTGCGAAAGCATAGCAGTCGCTGGGAAATCAGAGTCGGTTCTCTGGGCTGTTTTTGTTGCTTGCCTTACCCTAGTATGCGCAGCACTATGGGAGAATCCCGCATAGAGCGAAAGCCACTTTGCCCTGGCATCCCCTCTGGGAAAGCACAGCATTCTTTGGGAAATCAGAGTCGGGTCTGAGGGATTCTCTGTTTCCTGAGCTTGTCTCCTCAGCACGGTGTAATAAACCCGCATGGAGCGAAATCCTCTATGCCTGGGCATCCCCTCTGCCTGAGTGAGAAGCGCGCTTGCGCCTGTGGAATTAGCCTTAAGGAATGGGACAGGTGTTTCACTGCGGGCCCCAGGAGCATGTCCGTGGGAGAGCGTGCTGCCCGTTGGGAAGAGCAGGAGCCGTTGGCCTTCTGGTCTGGAAACTGTTGCGAAGCAGGGGAGCCGGCCCTGACAGGCACAGCGGCCGGTGATAATACAAGTGTCACCTGCCCCCAGTGCAGATAGACGGAAGCCTGGCTGCTAAGGAGACAGGCGGGGATGAGTATGGCAGGGCGCGTGCTCCACTCTTAGGAAGGAGTCAGGGTAGCAAGCATGCCTGTCCTGAGCCTGTGGGAAAAGGAGACAGCAGCTCTTTGGCCACCTGTCCCTGGGGCAGACATGCTCTAGCAACCAGGGGCCTACGCAGAACTCGCAGAAACAGCTCCCTGAAATAACAGGGAGTCAGATGCCGACTTCCTCCAGGATGTGGAAGCTTGGAGAAGGCACGGGGTTTAAGGGGCAGGAGTGGGGACAGTCCCCCAAAGCTCCCTATTCAGTGCACGGGCCGTGTGCAGGGATCCTGTCACCTCTCCTTTCCTCTTGGGAAAGCACTGGCCTAGTCCGCGAGTCCGCCTGAGCGCCAGAGTAAAAGGCCAAGCGATGCCTACACCGGCAGATGGTAGTGTGCCTAGAGTGCCATACTAGGCTACGCACGCTCCAACAGGGTTGTGGCTGCGTCTGCTTAGTTCGGCCTGGCAGGGTGAACCAAGGACGCGAACATGGAGCCCGGGAAAGCAAGGCCCAAGAGGCACAAGCTCTCCCGCAGCTCTTCTTCCCTGACGCGACTGAAGCCTTGCTGAGGAAGCAGCCGCGAAGTGCTGTTCACGACAAGCCAAAGCCTCTGAGAAAGCAAAGCATTTGCTGAGAAATGTTCTGCGGGCTGCTACAGTTTGCATGAGCCCAGTCTCGCGGTGGGAGAAACCCGCATACAGCGAAAGCCTCTTTGCCTGGGCATCTCCCCTGGGAAAGCACAGTGTTCCTTGGGAAATCAGAGTTGGGTTTGGGGATGCTGCTGCCGCTTGCCTGAGCTAGTCACCTCAGCTCAGTGGAAGATACCCGCATGGAGCTAAATACCCTTTGCCCTAGCATCCCCTCTGCCTGAGAGAGAAGCCAAGTTTGGGGATCCAGCAGCACGCCGCCCCCGGAGAAGAGAAGGAGAGGTTGGCCTTGGGTTCGGGAAACGCTCGCGTCGCAGGATAGCCTGCCGTGGCACGAAGAGCAGCCCGGTGGCAAGAAAAGTGTCACCCGCTTCCTGTGCGGAGAGAGGGTAGCCTGGCTGCTAAGGAGACATGAGGGGACTACTAGGGCAGAGGCGCTTGCTCCACTCTGAGGAAGGAGTCTGGGCAGAAGGCAGGCCTGTCCTGTGCCTCTGGTCCCAAGGGGACAGCATCTCCTTGGCGACCTGTCCCAAGGGCAGACTTGGCTTGCCACCAGGTGCCATAGCCGTAACTCGGAGAACAACCCCATGTAGAAACGGGCAGTCAGATGCCGTCTATCACCAAGATGTGGCAGCGATGTGGGTGGCAGGGGGTGTGCCGGGGAAGGAATGGAGACAGTCCCCCACAGTTCCCCATCCCTGTGCACGGGCCGTGTACAGGGATCTTGTCGCCTACCCTCTCCTGTGGTGAAGGCACCAGCCTAGACCCCGAGACTGCCTGAGCACCGGAGCAAAAGGCAAAGCCTTACCTACACCAGGAGATGGCAATAGGCATAGAGTGCCATGCTAAGACACACACGCTCCTGCAGGGTTGTGACTGTGTTTGCTGAATTCGGCATAGCAAGGTGAACGCCGGTCGTGAACTTGGAGCCCGGGAAAGCAAGTCCCAAGAGACAACAACTCTCCCGCGGCTCTTCTTCCCAGCCGCGACAGAGTGAACACCCAAAGCCTTTCTGAGGAAGCAGCAGTGAATTGCGGTTCGTGCCAAGCTGAATACCTCTGCGAAAGCATAGCAGTCGCTGAGAAATCAGAGTCGGTTCTCTGGGCTGTTTTTGTTGCTTGCCTTACCCTAGTATGCGCAGCACTATGGGAGAATCCCGCATAGAGCGAAAGCCTCTTTGCCCTGGCATCCCCTCTGAGAAAGCACAGCATTCTTTGGGAAAGCAGAGTCGGGTCTGAGGGATTCTCTGTTTCCTGAGCTGGTCTCCTCAGCACGGTGTAATAAACCCGCATGGAGCGAAATCCTCTATGCCTGGGCATCCCCTCTGCCTGAGTGAGAAGCGCGCTTGCGCCTGTGGAATTAGCCTTAAGGAATGGGACAGGTGTTTCACTGCGGGCCCCAGGAGCATGTCCGTGGGAGAGCGTGCTGCCCGTTGGGAAGAGCAAGAGCCGTTGGCCTTCTGGTCTGGAAACTGTTGCGAAGCAGGAGAGCCGGCCCTGACAGGCACAGCGGCCGGTGGTAATACAAGTGTCACCTGCACCCAGTGCAGATAGACGGAAGCCTGGCTGCTAAGGAGACAGGCGGGGATGAGTATGGCAGGGCGCGTGCTCCACTCTTAGGAAGGAGTCAGGGTAGCAAGCATGCCTGTCCTGAGCCTGTGGGAAAAGGAGACAGCAGCTCTTTGGCCACCTGTCCCTGGGGCAGACATGCTCTAGCAACCAGGGGCCTACGCAGAACTCGCAGAAACAGCTCCCTGAAATAACAGGGAGTCAGATGCCGACTTCCTCCAGGATGTGGAAGCTTGGAGAAGGCACGGGGTTTAAGGGGCAGGAGTGGGGACAGTCCCCCAAAGCTCCCTATTCAGTGCACAGGCCGTGTGCAGGGATCCTGTCACCTCTCCTTTCCTCTTGGGAAAGCACTGGCCTAGTCCGCGAGTCCGCCTGAGCGCCAGAGTAAAAGGCCAAGCGATGCCTACACCGGCAGATGGTAGTGTGCCTAGAGTGCCATACTAGGCTACGCACGCTCCAACAGGGTTGTGGCTGCGTCTGCTTAGTTCGGCCTGGCAGGGTGAACCAAGGACGCGAACATGGAGCCCGGGAAAGCAAGGCCCAAGAGGCACAAGCTCTCCCGCAGCTCTTCTTCCCTGACGCGACTGAAGCCTTGCTGAGGAAGCAGCCGCGAAGTGCTGTTCACGACAAGCCAAAGCCTCTGCGAAAGCACAGCATTCGCTGAGAAATGTTCTGCGGGCTGCTGCAGTTTGCATGAGCCCAGTCTCACGGTGGGAGAAACCCGCATACAGCGAAAGCCTCTTTGCTTGGGCATCTCCCCTGGGAAAGCACAGCGTTCCTTGGGAAATCAGAAATCAGATGCTGCTGCTGCTTGCCTGAGCTAGTCACCGCAGCTCAGTGGAAGATACCCGCATGGAGCTAAATACACTTTGCCCTAGCATCACCACTGCCTGAGAGAGAAGCCAAGTGTGGAGATCCAGCAGCACGCCGCCCCTGGAGAACAGAAGGAAAGGTTGGCCTTGGGGTCGGGAAACGCTCGCGTCGCAGGATAGCCTGCGGTGGCACGAAGAGCAGCCCGGTGGCAAGAAAAGTGTCACCCGCTTCCTGTGCGGAGAGAGGGTAGCCTGGCTGCTAAGGAGACATGAGGGGACTACTAGGGCAGAGGCGCTTGCTCCACTCTGAGGAAGGAGTCTGGGCAGAAGGCAGGCCTGTCCTGTGCCTCTGGTCCCAAGGGGACAGCATCTCCTTGGCGACCTGTCCCAATGGCAGACTTGGCTTGCCACCAGGTGCCATAGCCGTAACTCGGAGAACAACCCCATGTAGAAACGGGCAGTCAGATGCCGTCTATCACGAAGATGTGGCAGCGATGTGGGTGGGAGGCGGTGTGCCGGGGAAGGAATGGAGACAGTCCTCCACAGATCCCCATCCCTTTGCACGGGCCGTGTACAGGGATCTTGTTGCCTCCTCTCTCCTGTGGTGAAGGCACTGGCCTAGACCCCGAGACTGCCTGAGCACCGGCGCAAAAGGCAAAGCCTTACCTACCCCAGGAGATGGCAATAGGCATAGAGTGCCATGCTATGACACACACGCTCCTGCAGGGTTGTGACTGTGTCTGCTGAATTCGGCATAGCAAGTTGAACGCCGGGCGTGAACTTGGAGCCCGGGAAAGCAAGTCCCAAGAGACACCAGCTCTCCCGCGGCTCTTCTTCCCAGCCGCGACAGAGTGAACACCAAAAGCCTTTCTGAGGAAGCAGCAGCGAATTGCGGTTCGTGCCAAGCTGAATACCTCTGCGAAAGCATAGCAGTCGCTGGGAAATCAGAGTCGGTTCTCTGGGCTGTTTTTGTTGCTTGCCTTACCCTAGTATGCGCAGCACTATGGGAGAATCCCGCATAGAGCGAAAGCCTCTTTGCCCTGGCATCCCCTCTGGGAAAGCACAGCATTCTTTGGGAAATCAGAGTCGGGTCTGAGGGATTCTCTGTTTCCTGAGCTTGTCTCCTCAGCACGGTGTAATAAACCCGCATGGAGCGAAATCCTCTATGCCTGGGCATCCCCTCTGCCTGAGTGAGAAGCGCGCTTGCGCCTGTGGAATTAGCCTTAAGGAATGGGACAGGTGTTTCACTGCGGGCCCCAGGAGCATGTCCGTGGGAGAGCGTGCTGCGCGTTGGGAAGAGCAGGAGCCGTTGGCCTTCTGGTCTGGAAACTGTTGCGAAACAGGAGAGCCGGCCCTGACAGGCACAGCGGCCGGTGGTAATACAAGTGTCACCTGCACCCAGTGCAGATAGACGGAAGCCTGGCTGCTAAGGAGACAGGCGGGGATGAATATGGCACGGCGCGTGCTCCACTCTTAGGAAGGAGTCAGGGTAGCAAGCATGCCTGTCGTTAGCCTGTGGGAAAAGGAGACAGCAGCTCTTTGGCCACCTGTCCCTGGGGCAGACATGCTCTAGCAACCAGGGGCCTACGCAGAACTCGCAGAAACAGCTCCCTGAAATAACGGGGAGTCAGATGCCGACTTCCTCCAGGATGTGGAAGCTTGGAGAAGGCACGGGGTTTAAGGGGCAGGAGTGGGGACAGTCCCCCAAAGCTCCCTATTTAGTGCACGGGCCGTGTGCAGGGATCCTGTCACCTCTCCTTTCCTCTGGGGAAAGCACTGGCCTAGTCCGCGAGTCCGCCTGAGCGCCAGAGTAAAAGGCCAAGCGATGCCTACACTGGGAGATGGTAGTGTGCCTAGAGTGCCATACTAGGCTACGCACGCTCCAACAGGGTTGTGGCTGCGTCTGCTTAGTTCGGCCTGGCATGGTGAACCAAGGACGCGAACATGGAGCCCGGGAAAGCAAGGCCCAAGAGGCACAAGCTCTCCCGCAGCTCTTCTTCCCTGACGCGACTGAAGCCTTGCTGAGGAAGCAGCAGCGAAGTGCTGTTCACGACAAGCCAAAGCCTCTGCGAAAGCACAGCATTCGCTGAGAAATGTTCTGCGGGCTGCTGCAGTTTGCATGAGCCCAGTCTCGCGGTGGGAGAAACCCGCATACAGCGAAAGCCTCTTTGCCTGGGCATCTCCCCTGGGAAAGCACAGCGTTCCTTGGGAAATCAGAAATCAGATGCTGCTGCTGCTTGCCTGAGCTAGTCACCGCAGCTCAGTGGAAGATACCCGCATGGAGCAAAATACACTTTGCCCTAGCATCACCACTGCCTGAGAGAGAAGCCAAGTGTGGAGATCCAGCAGCACGCCGCCCCTGGAGAACAGAAGGAAAGGTTGGCCTTGGGGTCGGGAAACGCTCGCGTCGCAGGATAGCCTGCGGTGGCACGAAGAGCAGCCCGGTGGCAAGAAAAGTGTCACCCGCTTCCTGTGCGGAGAGAGGGTAGCCTGGCTGCTAAGGAGACATGAGGGGACTACTAGGGCAGAGGCGCTTGCTCCACTCTGAGGAAGGAGTCTGGGCAGAAGGCAGGCCTGTCCTGTGCCTCTGGTCCCAAGGGGACAGCATCTCCTTGGCGACCTGTCCCAAGGGCAGACTTGGCTTGCCACCAGGTGCCATAGCCGTAACTCGGAGAACAACCCCATGTAGAAACGGGCAGTCAGATGCCGTCTATCACCAAGATGTGGCAGCGATGTGGGTGGCAGGGGGTGTGCCGGGGAAGGAATGGAGACAGTCCCCCACAGTTACCCATCCCTGTGCACGGGCCGTGTACAGGGATCTTGTCGCCTACCCTCTCCTGTGGTGAAGGCACTGGCCTAGACCCCGAGACTGCCTGAGCACCGGAGCAAAAGGCAAAGCCTTACCTACACCAGGAGATGGCAATAGGCATAGAGTGCCATGCTAAGACACACACGCTCCTGCAGGGTTGTGACTGTCTGCTGAATTCGGCATAGCAAGGTGAACGCCGGGCGTGAACTTGGAGCCCGGGAAAGCAAGTCCCAAGAGACACCAACTCTCCCGCGGCTCTTCTTCCCAGCCGCTACTGAGTGAACACCCAAAGCCTTTCTGAGGAAGCAGCAGCGAATTGCGGTTCGTGCCAAGCTGAATACCTCTGCGAAAGCATAGCAGTCGCTGGGAAATCAGAGTCGGTTCTCTGGGCTGTTTTTGTTGCTTGCCTTACCCTAGTATGCGCAGCACTATGGGAGAATGCCGCATAGAGCGAAAGCCTCTTTGCCCTGGCATCCCCTCTGGGAAAGCACAGCATTCTTTGGGAAATCAGAGTCGGGTCTGAGGGATTCTCTGTTTCCTGTGCTGGTCTCCTAAGCACGGTGTAATAAACCCGCATGGAGCGAAATCCTCTATGCCTGGGCAACCCCTCTGCCTGAGTGAGAAGCGCGCTTGCGCCTGTGGAATTAGCCTTAAGGAATGGGACAGGTATTTCACTGCGGGCCCCAGGATCATGTCTGTGGGAGAGCGTGCTGCGCGTTGGGAAGAGCAGGAGCCGTTGGCCTTCTGGTCTGGAAACTGTTGCGAAGCAGGGGAGCCGGCCCTGACAGGCACAGCGGCCGGTGATAATACAAGTGTCACCTGCCCCCAGTGCAGATAGACGGAAGCCTGGCTGCTAAGGAGACAGGCGGGGATGAGTATGGCAGGGCGCGTGCTCCACTCTGAGGAAGGAGTCTGGGCAGAAGGCAGGCCTGTCTTGTGCCTCTGGTCCCATGGGGATAGCATCTCCTTGGCCACCTGTCCCAAGGGCAGACTTGGCTTGCCACCAGGTGCCATAGCAGTAACTCGGAGAACAACCCCATGTAGAAACGGGCAGTCAGATGCCGTCTATCACCAAGATGTGGCAGCGATGTGGGTGGCAGGGGGTGTGCCGGGGAAGGAATGGAGACAGTCCCCCACAGTTCCCCATCCCTGTGCACGGGCCGTGTACAGGGATCTTGTCGCCTACCCTCTCCTGTGGTGAAGGCACCGGCCTAGACCCCGAGACTGCCTGAGCACCGGAGCAAAAGGCAAAGCCTTACCTACACCAGGAGATGGCAATAGGCATAGAGTGCCATGCTAAGACACACACGCTCCTGCAGGGTTGTGACTGTGTTTGCTGAATTCGGCATAGCAAGGTGAACGCCGGTCGTGAACTTGGAGCCCGGGAAAGCAAGTCCCAAGAGACAACAACTCTCCCGCGGCTCTTCTTCCCAGCCGCGACAGAGTGAACACCCAAAGCCTTTCTGAGGAAGCAGCAGCGAATTGCGGTTCGTGCCAAGCTGAATACCTCTGCGAAAGCATAGCAGTCGCTGGGAAATCAGAGTCGGTTCTCTGGGCTGTTTTTGTTGCTTGCCTTACCCTAGTATGCGCAGCACTATGGGAGAATCCCGCATAGAGCGAAAGCCACTTTGCCCTGGCATCCCCTCTGGGAAAGCACAGCATTCTTTGGGAAATCAGAGTCGGGTCTGAGGGATTCTCTGTTTCCTGAGCTTGTCTCCTCAGCACGGTGTAATAAACCCGCATGGAGCGAAATCCTCTATGCCTGGGCATCCCCTCTGCCTGAGTGAGAAGCGCGCTTGCGCCTGTGGAATTAGCCTTAAGGAATGGGACAGGTGTTTCACTGCGGGCCCCAGGAGCATGTCCGTGGGAGAGCGTGCTGCCCGTTGGGAAGAGCAGGAGCCGTTGGCCTTCTGGTCTGGAAACTGTTGCGAAGCAGGGGAGCCGGCCCTGACAGGCACAGCGGCCGGTGATAATACAAGTGTCACCTGCCCCCAGTGCAGATAGACGGAAGCCTGGCTGCTAAGGAGACAGGCGGGGATGAGTATGGCAGGGCGCGTGCTCCACTCTTAGGAAGGAGTCAGGGTAGCAAGCATGCCTGTCCTGAGCCTGTGGGAAAAGGAGACAGCAGCTCTTTGGCCACCTGTCCCTGGGGCAGACATGCTCTAGCAACCAGGGGCCTACGCAGAACTCGCAGAAACAGCTCCCTGAAATAACAGGGAGTCAGATGCCGACTTCCTCCAGGATGTGGAAGCTTGGAGAAGGCACGGGGTTTAAGGGGCAGGAGTGGGGACAGTCCCCCAAAGCTCCCTATTCAGTGCACGGGCCGTGTGCAGGGATCCTGTCACCTCTCCTTTCCTCTTGGGAAAGCACTGGCCTAGTCCGCGAGTCCGCCTGAGCGCCAGAGTAAAAGGCCAAGCGATGCCTACACCGGCAGATGGTAGTGTGCCTAGAGTGCCATACTAGGCTACGCACGCTCCAACAGGGTTGTGGCTGCGTCTGCTTAGTTCGGCCTGGCAGGGTGAACCAAGGACGCGAACATGGAGCCCGGGAAAGCAAGGCCCAAGAGGCACAAGCTCTCCCGCAGCTCTTCTTCCCTGACGCGACTGAAGCCTTGCTGAGGAAGCAGCCGCGAAGTGCTGTTCACGACAAGCCAAAGCCTCTGAGAAAGCAAAGCATTTGCTGAGAAATGTTCTGCGGGCTGCTACAGTTTGCATGAGCCCAGTCTCGCGGTGGGAGAAACCCGCATACAGCGAAAGCCTCTTTGCCTGGGCATCTCCCCTGGGAAAGCACAGTGTTCCTTGGGAAATCAGAGTTGGGTTTGGGGATGCTGCTGCCGCTTGCCTGAGCTAGTCACCTCAGCTCAGTGGAAGATACCCGCATGGAGCTAAATACCCTTTGCCCTAGCATCCCCTCTGCCTGAGAGAGAAGCCAAGTTTGGGGATCCAGCAGCACGCCGCCCCCGGAGAAGAGAAGGAGAGGTTGGCCTTGGGTTCGGGAAACGCTCGCGTCGCAGGATAGCCTGCCGTGGCACGAAGAGCAGCCCGGTGGCAAGAAAAGTGTCACCCGCTTCCTGTGCGGAGAGAGGGTAGCCTGGCTGCTAAGGAGACATGAGGGGACTACTAGGGCAGAGGCGCTTGCTCCACTCTGAGGAAGGAGTCTGGGCAGAAGGCAGGCCTGTCCTGTGCCTCTGGTCCCAAGGGGACAGCATCTCCTTGGCGACCTGTCCCAAGGGCAGACTTGGCTTGCCACCAGGTGCCATAGCCGTAACTCGGAGAACAACCCCATGTAGAAACGGGCAGTCAGATGCCGTCTATCACCAAGATGTGGCAGCGATGTGGGTGGCAGGGGGTGTGCCGGGGAAGGAATGGAGACAGTCCCCCACAGTTCCCCATCCCTGTGCACGGGCCGTGTACAGGGATCTTGTCGCCTACCCTCTCCTGTGGTGAAGGCACCAGCCTAGACCCCGAGACTGCCTGAGCACCGGAGCAAAAGGCAAAGCCTTACCTACACCAGGAGATGGCAATAGGCATAGAGTGCCATGCTAAGACACACACGCTCCTGCAGGGTTGTGACTGTGTTTGCTGAATTCGGCATAGCAAGGTGAACGCCGGTCGTGAACTTGGAGCCCGGGAAAGCAAGTCCCAAGAGACAACAACTCTCCCGCGGCTCTTCTTCCCAGCCGCGACAGAGTGAACACCCAAAGCCTTTCTGAGGAAGCAGCAGTGAATTGCGGTTCGTGCCAAGCTGAATACCTCTGCGAAAGCATAGCAGTCGCTGAGAAATCAGAGTCGGTTCTCTGGGCTGTTTTTGTTGCTTGCCTTACCCTAGTATGCGCAGCACTATGGGAGAATCCCGCATAGAGCGAAAGCCTCTTTGCCCTGGCATCCCCTCTGAGAAAGCACAGCATTCTTTGGGAAAGCAGAGTCGGGTCTGAGGGATTCTCTGTTTCCTGAGCTGGTCTCCTCAGCACGGTGTAATAAACCCGCATGGAGCGAAATCCTCTATGCCTGGGCATCCCCTCTGCCTGAGTGAGAAGCGCGCTTGCGCCTGTGGAATTAGCCTTAAGGAATGGGACAGGTGTTTCACTGCGGGCCCCAGGAGCATGTCCGTGGGAGAGCGTGCTGCCCGTTGGGAAGAGCAAGAGCCGTTGGCCTTCTGGTCTGGAAACTGTTGCGAAGCAGGAGAGCCGGCCCTGACAGGCACAGCGGCCGGTGGTAATACAAGTGTCACCTGCACCCAGTGCAGATAGACGGAAGCCTGGCTGCTAAGGAGACAGGCGGGGATGAGTATGGCAGGGCGCGTGCTCCACTCTTAGGAAGGAGTCAGGGTAGCAAGCATGCCTGTCCTGAGCCTGTGGGAAAAGGAGACAGCAGCTCTTTGGCCACCTGTCCCTGGGGCAGACATGCTCTAGCAACCAGGGGCCTACGCAGAACTCGCAGAAACAGCTCCCTGAAATAACAGGGAGTCAGATGCCGACTTCCTCCAGGATGTGGAAGCTTGGAGAAGGCACGGGGTTTAAGGGGCAGGAGTGGGGACAGTCCCCCAAAGCTCCCTATTCAGTGCACGGGCCGTGTGCAGGGATCCTGTCACCTCTCCTTTCCTCTTGGGAAAGCACTGGCCTAGTCCGCGAGTCCGCCTGAGCGCCAGAGTAAAAGGCCAAGCGATGCCTACACCGGCAGATGGTAGTGTGCCTAGAGTGCCATACTAGGCTACGCACGCTCCAACAGGGTTGTGGCTGCGTCTGCTTAGTTCGGCCTGGCAGGGTGAACCAAGGACGCGAACATGGAGCCCGGGAAAGCAAGGCCCAAGAGGCACAAGCTCTCCCGCAGCTCTTCTTCCCTGACGCGACTGAAGCCTTGCTGAGGAAGCAGCCGCGAAGTGCTGTTCACGACAAGCCAAAGCCTCTGCGAAAGCACAGCATTCGCTGAGAAATGTTCTGCGGGCTGCTGCAGTTTGCATGAGCCCAGTCTCACGGTGGGAGAAACCCGCATACAGCGAAAGCCTCTTTGCTTGGGCATCTCCCCTGGGAAAGCACAGCGTTCCTTGGGAAATCAGAAATCAGATGCTGCTGCTGCTTGCCTGAGCTAGTCACCGCAGCTCAGTGGAAGATACCCGCATGGAGCTAAATACACTTTGCCCTAGCATCACCACTGCCTGAGAGAGAAGCCAAGTGTGGAGATCCAGCAGCACGCCGCCCCTGGAGAACAGAAGGAAAGGTTGGCCTTGGGGTCGGGAAACGCTCGCGTCGCAGGATAGCCTGCGGTGGCACGAAGAGCAGCCCGGTGGCAAGAAAAGTGTCACCCGCTTCCTGTGCTGAGAGAGGGTAGCCTGGCTGCTAAGGAGACATGAGGGGACTACTAGGGCAGAGGCGCTTGCTCCACTCTGAGGAAGGAGTCATGGGCAGAAGGCAGGCCTGTCCTGTACCTCGGGTCCCATGGGGATAGCATCTCCTTGGCCACCTGTCCCAAGGGCAGACTTGGCTTGCCACCAGGTGCCATAGCCGTAACCTGGAGAACAACCCCATGTAGAAACGGGCAGTCAGATGCCGTCTATCACCAAGATGTGGCAGCGATATGGGTGGCAAGGGGTATGCCGGGGAAGGAATGGAGACAGTCCCCCACAGTTCCCCATCCCTGTGCACGGGCCGTGTACAGGGATCTTGTCGCCTACCCTCTCCTGTGGTGAAGGCACCGGCCTAGACCCCGAGACTGCCTGAGCACCGGAGCAAAAGGCAAAGCCTTACCTACACCAGGAGATGGCAATAGGCATAGAGTGCCATGCTAAGACACACACGCTCCTGCAGGGTTGTGACTGTGTTTGCTGAATTCGGCATAGCAAGGTGAACGCCGGTCGTGAACTTGGAGCCCGGGAAAGCAAGTCCCAAGAGACAACAACTCTCCCGCGGCTCTTCTTCCCAGCCGCGACAGAGTGAACACCCAAAGCCTTTCTGAGGAAGCAGCAGCGAATTGCGGTTCGTGCCAAGCTGAATACCTCTGCGAAAGCATAGCAGTCGCTGGGAAATCAGAGTCGGTTCTCTGGGCTGTTTTTGTTGCTTGCCTTACCCTAGTATGCGCAGCACTATGGGAGAATCCCGCATAGAGCGAAAGCAACTTTGCCCTGGCATCCCCTCTGGGAAAGCACAGCATTCTTTGGGAAATCAGAGTCGGGTCTGAGGGATTCTCTGTTTCCTGAGCTTGTCTCCTCAGCACGGTGTAATAAACCCGCATGGAGCGAAATCCTCTATGCCTGGGCATCCCCTCTGCCTGAGTGAGAAGCGCACTTGCGCCTGTGGAATTAGCCTTAAGGAATGGGACAGGTGTTTCACTGCGGGCCCCAGGAGCATGTCCGTGGGAGAGCGTGCTGCCCGTTGGGAAGAGCAGGAGCCGTTGGCCTTCTGGTCTGGAAACTGTTGCGAAGCAGGGGAGCCGGCCCTGACAGGCACAGCGGCCGGTGATAATACAAGTGTCACCTGCCCCCAGTGCAGATAGACGGAAGCCTGGCTGCTAAGGAGACAGGCGGGGATGAGTATGGCAGGGCGCGTGCTCCACTCTTAGGAAGGAGTCAGGGTAGCAAGCATGCCTGTCCTGAGCCTGTGGGAAAAGGAGACAGCAGCTCTTTGGCCACCTGTCCCTGGGGCAGACATGCTCTAGCAACCAGGGGCCTACGCAGAACTCGCAGAAACAGCTCCCTGAAATAACAGGGAGTCAGATGCCGACTTCCTCCAGGATGTGGAAGCTTGGAGAAGGCACGGGGTTTAAGGGGCAGGAGTGGGGACAGTCCCCCAAAGCTCCCTATTCAGTGCACGGGCCGTGTGCAGGGATCCTGTCACCTCTCCTTTCCTCTTGGGAAAGCACTGGCCTAGTCCGCGAGTCCGCCTGAGCGCCAGAGTAAAAGGCCAAGCGATGCCTACACCGGCAGATGGTAGTGTGCCTAGAGTGCCATACTAGGCTACGCACGCTCCAACAGGGTTGTGGCTGCGTCTGCTTAGTTCGGCCTGGCAGGGTGAACCAAGGACGCGAACATGGAGCCCGGGAAAGCAAGGCCCAAGAGGCACAAGCTCTCCCGCAGCTCTTCTTCCCTGACGCGACTGAAGCCTTGCTGAGGAAGCAGCCGCGAAGTGCTGTTCACGACAAGCCAAAGCCTCTGCGAAAGCACAGCATTCGCTGAGAAATGTTCTGCGGGCTGCTGCAGTTTGCATGAGCCCAGTCTCACGGTGGGAGAAACCCGCATACAGCGAAAGCCTCTTTGCTTGGGCATCTCCCCTGGGAAAGCACAGCGTTCCTTGGGAAATCAGAAATCAGATGCTGCTGCTGCTTGCCTGAGCTAGTCACCGCAGCTCAGTGGAAGATACCCGCATGGAGCTAAATACACTTTGCCCTAGCATCACCACTGCCTGAGAGAGAAGCCAAGTGTGGAGATCCAGCAGCACGCCGCCCCTGGAGAACAGAAGGAAAGGTTGGCCTTGGGGTCGGGAAACGCTCGCGTCGCAGGATAGCCTGCGGTGGCACGAAGAGCAGCCCGGTGGCAAGAAAAGTGTCACCCGCTTCCTGTGCTGAGAGAGGGTAGCCTGGCTGCTAAGGAGACATGAGGGGACTACTAGGGCAGAGGCGCTTGCTCCACTCTGAGGAAGGAGTCATGGGCAGAAGGCAGGCCTGTCCTGTACCTCGGGTCCCATGGGGATAGCATCTCCTTGGCCACCTGTCCCAAGGGCAGACTTGGCTTGCCACCAGGTGCCATAGCCGTAACCTGGAGAACAACCCCATGTAGAAACGGGCAGTCAGATGCCGTCTATCACCAAGATGTGGCAGCGATATGGGTGGCAAGGGGTATGCCGGGGAAGGAATGGAGACAGTCCCCCACAGTTCCCCATCCCTGTGCACGGGCCGTGTACAGGGATCTTGTCGCCTACCCTCTCCTGTGGTGAAGGCACCGGCCTAGACCCCGAGACTGCCTGAGCACCGGAGCAAAAGGCAAAGCCTTACCTACACCAGGAGATGGCAATAGGCATAGAGTGCCATGCTAAGACACACACGCTCCTGCAGGGTTGTGACTGTGTTTGCTGAATTCGGCATAGCAAGGTGAACGCCGGTCGTGAACTTGGAGCCCGGGAAAGCAAGTCCCAAGAGACAACAACTCTCCCGCGGCTCTTCTTCCCAGCCGCGACAGAGTGAACACCCAAAGCCTTTCTGAGGAAGCAGCAGCGAATTGCGGTTCGTGCCAAGCTGAATACCTCTGCGAAAGCATAGCAGTCGCTGGGAAATCAGAGTCGGTTCTCTGGGCTGTTTTTGTTGCTTGCCTTACCCTAGTATGCGCAGCACTATGGGAGAATCCCGCATAGAGCGAAAGCAACTTTGCCCTGGCATCCCCTCTGGGAAAGCACAGCATTCTTTGGGAAATCAGAGTCGGGTCTGAGGGATTCTCTGTTTCCTGAGCTTGTCTCCTCAGCACGGTGTAATAAACCCGCATGGAGCGAAATCCTCTATGCCTGGGCATCCCCTCTGCCTGAGTGAGAAGCGCGCTTGCGCCTGTGGAATTAGCCTTAAGGAATGGGACAGGTGTTTCACTGCGGGCCCCAGGAGCATGTCCGTGGGAGAGCGTGCTGCCCGTTGGGAAGAGCAGGAGCCGTTGGCCTTCTGGTCTGGAAACTGTTGCGAAGCAGGGGAGCCGGCCCTGACAGGCACAGCGGCCGGTGATAATACAAGTGTCACCTGCCCCCAGTGCAGATAGACGGAAGCCTGGCTGCTAAGGAGACAGGCGGGGATGAGTATGGCAGGGCGCGTGCTCCACTCTTAGGAAGGAGTCAGGGTAGCAAGCATGCCTGTCCTGAGCCTGTGGGAAAAGGAGACAGCAGCTCTTTGGCCACCTGTCCCTGGGGCAGACATGCTCTAGCAACCAGGGGCCTACGCAGAACTCGCAGAAACAGCTCCCTGAAATAACAGGGAGTCAGATGCCGACTTCCTCCAGGATGTGGAAGCTTGGAGAAGGCACGGGGTTTAAGGGGCAGGAGTGGGGACAGTCCCCCAAAGCTCCCTATTCAGTGCACGGGCCGTGTGCAGGGATCCTGTCACCTCTCCTTTCCTCTTGGGAAAGCACTGGCCTAGTCCGCGAGTCCGCCTGAGCGCCAGAGTAAAAGGCCAAGCGATGCCTACACCGGCAGATGGTAGTGTGCCTAGAGTGCCATACTAGGCTACGCACGCTCCAACAGGGTTGTGGCTGCGTCTGCTTAGTTCGGCCTGGCAGGGTGAACCAAGGACGCGAACATGGAGCCCGGGAAAGCAAGGCCCAAGAGGCACAAGCTCTCCCGCAGCTCTTCTTCCCTGACGCGACTGAAGCCTTGCTGAGGAAGCAGCCGCGAAGTGCTGTTCACGACAAGCCAAAGCCTCTGAGAAAGCAAAGCATTTGCTGAGAAATGTTCTGCGGGCTGCTACAGTTTGCATGAGCCCAGTCTCGCGGTGGGAGAAACCCGCATACAGCGAAAGCCTCTTTGCCTGGGCATCTCCCCTGGGAAAGCACAGTGTTCCTTGGGAAATCAGAGTTGGGTTTGGGGATGCTGCTGCCGCTTGCCTGAGCTAGTCACCTCAGCTCAGTGGAAGATACCCGCATGGAGCTAAATACCCTTTGCCCTAGCATCCCCTCTGCCTGAGAGAGAAGCCAAGTTTGGGGATCCAGCAGCACGCCGCCCCCGGAGAAGAGAAGGAGAGGTTGGCCTTGGGTTCGGGAAACGCTCGCGTCGCAGGATAGCCTGCCGTGGCACGAAGAGCAGCCCGGTGGCAAGAAAAGTGTCACCCGCTTCCTGTGCGGAGAGAGGGTAGCCTGGCTGCTAAGGAGACATGAGGGGACTACTAGGGCAGAGGCGCTTGCTCCACTCTGAGGAAGGAGTCTGGGCAGAAGGCAGGCCTGTCCTGTGCCTCTGGTCCCAAGGGGACAGCATCTCCTTGGCGACCTGTCCCAAGGGCAGACTTGGCTTGCCACCAGGTGCCATAGCCGTAACTCGGAGAACAACCCCATGTAGAAACGGGCAGTCAGATGCCGTCTATCACCAAGATGTGGCAGCGATGTGGGTGGCAGGGGGTGTGCCGGGGAAGGAATGGAGACAGTCCCCCACAGTTCCCCATCCCTGTGCACGGGCCGTGTACAGGGATCTTGTCGCCTACCCTCTCCTGTGGTGAAGGCACCAGCCTAGACCCCGAGACTGCCTGAGCACCGGAGCAAAAGGCAAAGCCTTACCTACACCAGGAGATGGCAATAGGCATAGAGTGCCATGCTAAGACACACACGCTCCTGCAGGGTTGTGACTGTGTTTGCTGAATTCGGCATAGCAAGGTGAACGCCGGTCGTGAACTTGGAGCCCGGGAAAGCAAGTCCCAAGAGACAACAACTCTCCCGCGGCTCTTCTTCCCAGCCGCGACAGAGTGAACACCCAAAGCCTTTCTGAGGAAGCAGCAGTGAATTGCGGTTCGTGCCAAGCTGAATACCTCTGCGAAAGCATAGCAGTCGCTGAGAAATCAGAGTCGGTTCTCTGGGCTGTTTTTGTTGCTTGCCTTACCCTAGTATGCGCAGCACTATGGGAGAATCCCGCATAGAGCGAAAGCCTCTTTGCCCTGGCATCCCCTCTGAGAAAGCACAGCATTCTTTGGGAAAGCAGAGTCGGGTCTGAGGGATTCTCTGTTTCCTGAGCTGGTCTCCTCAGCACGGTGTAATAAACCCGCATGGAGCGAAATCCTCTATGCCTGGGCATCCCCTCTGCCTGAGTGAGAAGCGCGCTTGCGCCTGTGGAATTAGCCTTAAGGAATGGGACAGGTGTTTCACTGCGGGCCCCAGGAGCATGTCCGTGGGAGAGCGTGCTGCCCGTTGGGAAGAGCAAGAGCCGTTGGCCTTCTGGTCTGGAAACTGTTGCGAAGCAGGAGAGCCGGCCCTGACAGGCACAGCGGCCGGTGGTAATACAAGTGTCACCTGCACCCAGTGCAGATAGACGGAAGCCTGGCTGCTAAGGAGACAGGCGGGGATGAGTATGGCAGGGCGCGTGCTCCACTCTTAGGAAGGAGTCAGGGTAGCAAGCATGCCTGTCCTGAGCCTGTGGGAAAAGGAGACAGCAGCTCTTTGGCCACCTGTCCCTGGGGCAGACATGCTCTAGCAACCAGGGGCCTACGCAGAACTCGCAGAAACAGCTCCCTGAAATAACAGGGAGTCAGATGCCGACTTCCTCCAGGATGTGGAAGCTTGGAGAAGGCACGGGGTTTAAGGGGCAGGAGTGGGGACAGTCCCCCAAAGCTCCCTATTCAGTGCACGGGCCGTGTGCAGGGATCCTGTCACCTCTCCTTTCCTCTGGGGAAAGCACTGGCCTAGTCCGCGAGTCCGCCTGAGCGCCAGAGTAAAAGGCCAAGCGATGCCTACACCGGCAGATGGTAGTGTGCCTAGAGTGCCATACTAGGCTACGCACGCTCCAACAGGGTTGTGGCTGCGTCTGCTTAGTTCGGCCTGGCAGGGTGAACCAAGGACGCGAACATGGAGCCCGGGAAAGCAAGGCCCAAGAGGCACAAGCTCTCCCGCAGCTCTTCTTCCCTGACGCGACTGAAGCCTTGCTGAGGAAGCAGCCGCGAAGTGCTGTTCACGACAAGCCAAAGCCTCTGCGAAAGCACAGCATTCGCTGAGAAATGTTCTGCGGGCTGCTGCAGTTTGCATGAGCCCAGTCTCACGGTGGGAGAAACCCGCATACAGCGAAAGCCTCTTTGCTTGGGCATCTCCCCTGGGAAAGCACAGCGTTCCTTGGGAAATCAGAAATCAGATGCTGCTGCTGCTTGCCTGAGCTAGTCACCGCAGCTCAGTGGAAGATACCCGCATGGAGCTAAATACACTTTGCCCTAGCATCACCACTGCCTGAGAGAGAAGCCAAGTGTGGAGATCCAGCAGCACGCCGCCCCTGGAGAACAGAAGGAAAGGTTGGCCTTGGGGTCGGGAAACGCTCGCGTCGCAGGATAGCCTGCGGTGGCACGAAGAGCAGCCCGGTGGCAAGAAAAGTGTCACCCGCTTCCTGTGCTGAGAGAGGGTAGCCTGGCTGCTAAGGAGACATGAGGGGACTACTAGGGCAGAGGCGCTTGCTCCACTCTGAGGAAGGAGTCATGGGCAGAAGGCAGGCCTGTCCTGTACCTCGGGTCCCATGGGGATAGCATCTCCTTGGCCACCTGTCCCAAGGGCAGACTTGGCTTGCCACCAGGTGCCATAGCCGTAACCTGGAGAACAACCCCATGTAGAAACGGGCAGTCAGATGCCGTCTATCACCAAGATGTGGCAGCGATATGGGTGGCAAGGGGTATGCCGGGGAAGGAATGGAGACAGTCCCCCACAGTTCCCCATCCCTGTGCACGGGCCGTGTACAGGGATCTTGTCGCCTACCCTCTCCTGTGGTGAAGGCACCGGCCTAGACCCCGAGACTGCCTGAGCACCGGAGCAAAAGGCAAAGCCTTACCTACACCAGGAGATGGCAATAGGCATAGAGTGCCATGCTAAGACACACACGCTCCTGCAGGGTTGTGACTGTGTTTGCTGAATTCGGCATAGCAAGGTGAACGCCGGTCGTGAACTTGGAGCCCGGGAAAGCAAGTCCCAAGAGACAACAACTCTCCCGCGGCTCTTCTTCCCAGCCGCGACAGAGTGAACACCCAAAGCCTTTCTGAGGAAGCAGCAGCGAATTGCGGTTCGTGCCAAGCTGAATACCTCTGCGAAAGCATAGCAGTCGCTGGGAAATCAGAGTCGGTTCTCTGGGCTGTTTTTGTTGCTTGCCTTACCCTAGTATGCGCAGCACTATGGGAGAATCCCGCATAGAGCGAAAGCAACTTTGCCCTGGCATCCCCTCTGGGAAAGCACAGCATTCTTTGGGAAATCAGAGTCGGGTCTGAGGGATTCTCTGTTTCCTGAGCTTGTCTCCTCAGC
The DNA here is from genome assembly GCF_030435805.1 of Mustela lutreola. NCBI lineage: Eukaryota > Metazoa > Chordata > Mammalia > Carnivora > Mustelidae > Mustela > Mustela lutreola. Next base: position 87,715,380 of record NC_081302.1, on the reverse strand, counting down.
ACGGTGTAATAAACCCGCATGGAGCGAAATCCTCTATGCCTGGGCATCCCCTCTGCCTGAGTGAGAAGCGCGCTTGCGCCTGTGGAATTAGCCTTAAGGAATGGGACAGGTGTTTCACTGCGGGCCCCAGGAGCATGTCCGTGGGAGAGCGTGCTGCCCGTTGGGAAGAGCAGGAGCCGTTGGCCTTCTGGTCTGGAAACTGTTGCGAAGCAGGGGAGCCGGCCCTGACAGGCACAGCGGCCGGTGATAATACAAGTGTCACCTGCCCCCAGTGCAGATAGACGGAAGCCTGGCTGCTAAGGAGACAGGCGGGGATGAGTATGGCAGGGCGCGTGCTCCACTCTTAGGAAGGAGTCAGGGTAGCAAGCATGCCTGTCCTGAGCCTGTGGGAAAAGGAGACAGCAGCTCTTTGGCCACCTGTCCCTGGGGCAGACATGCTCTAGCAACCAGGGGCCTACGCAGAACTCGCAGAAACAGCTCCCTGAAATAACAGGGAGTCAGATGCCGACTTCCTCCAGGATGTGGAAGCTTGGAGAAGGCACGGGGTTTAAGGGGCAGGAGTGGGGACAGTCCCCCAAAGCTCCCTATTCAGTGCACGGGCCGTGTGCAGGGATCCTGTCACCTCTCCTTTCCTCTTGGGAAAGCACTGGCCTAGTCCGCGAGTCCGCCTGAGCGCCAGAGTAAAAGGCCAAGCGATGCCTACACCGGCAGATGGTAGTGTGCCTAGAGTGCCATACTAGGCTACGCACGCTCCAACAGGGTTGTGGCTGCGTCTGCTTAGTTCGGCCTGGCAGGGTGAACCAAGGACGCGAACATGGAGCCCGGGAAAGCAAGGCCCAAGAGGCACAAGCTCTCCCGCAGCTCTTCTTCCCTGACGCGACTGAAGCCTTGCTGAGGAAGCAGCCGCGAAGTGCTGTTCACGACAAGCCAAAGCCTCTGCGAAAGCACAGCATTCGCTGAGAAATGTTCTGCGGGCTGCTGCAGTTTGCATGAGCCCAGTCTCACGGTGGGAGAAACCCGCATACAGCGAAAGCCTCTTTGCTTGGGCATCTCCCCTGGGAAAGCACAGCGTTCCTTGGGAAATCAGAAATCAGATGCTGCTGCTGCTTGCCTGAGCTAGTCACCGCAGCTCAGTGGAAGATACCCGCATGGAGCTAAATACACTTTGCCCTAGCATCACCACTGCCTGAGAGAGAAGCCAAGTGTGGAGATCCAGCAGCACGCCGCCCCTGGAGAACAGAAGGAAAGGTTGGCCTTGGGGTCGGGAAACGCTCGCGTCGCAGGATAGCCTGCGGTGGCACGAAGAGCAGCCCGGTGGCAAGAAAAGTGTCACCCGCTTCCTGTGCTGAGAGAGGGTAGCCTGGCTGCTAAGGAGACATGAGGGGACTACTAGGGCAGAGGCGCTTGCTCCACTCTGAGGAAGGAGTCATGGGCAGAAGGCAGGCCTGTCCTGTACCTCGGGTCCCATGGGGATAGCATCTCCTTGGCCACCTGTCCCAAGGGCAGACTTGGCTTGCCACCAGGTGCCATAGCCGTAACCTGGAGAACAACCCCATGTAGAAACGGGCAGTCAGATGCCGTCTATCACCAAGATGTGGCAGCGATATGGGTGGCAAGGGGTATGCCGGGGAAGGAATGGAGACAGTCCCCCACAGTTCCCCATCCCTGTGCACGGGCCGTGTACAGGGATCTTGTCGCCTACCCTCTCCTGTGGTGAAGGCACCGGCCTAGACCCCGAGACTGCCTGAGCACCGGAGCAAAAGGCAAAGCCTTACCTACACCAGGAGATGGCAATAGGCATAGAGTGCCATGCTAAGACACACACGCTCCTGCAGGGTTGTGACTGTGTTTGCTGAATTCGGCATAGCAAGGTGAACGCCGGTCGTGAACTTGGAGCCCGGGAAAGCAAGTCCCAAGAGACAACAACTCTCCCGCGGCTCTTCTTCCCAGCCGCGACAGAGTGAACACCCAAAGCCTTTCTGAGGAAGCAGCAGCGAATTGCGGTTCGTGCCAAGCTGAATACCTCTGCGAAAGCATAGCAGTCGCTGGGAAATCAGAGTCGGTTCTCTGGGCTGTTTTTGTTGCTTGCCTTACCCTAGTATGCGCAGCACTATGGGAGAATCCCGCATAGAGCGAAAGCCACTTTGCCCTGGCATCCCCTCTGGGAAAGCACAGCATTCTTTGGGAAATCAGAGTCGGGTCTGAGGGATTCTCTGTTTCCTGAGCTTGTCTCCTCAGCACGGTGTAATAAACCCGCATGGAGCGAAATCCTCTATGCCTGGGCATCCCCTCTGCCTGAGTGAGAAGCGCGCTTGCGCCTGTGGAATTAGCCTTAAGGAATGGGACAGGTGTTTCACTGCGGGCCCCAGGAGCATGTCCGTGGGAGAGCGTGCTGCCCGTTGGGAAGAGCAGGAGCCGTTGGCCTTCTGGTCTGGAAACTGTTGCGAAGCAGGGGAGCCGGCCCTGACAGGCACAGCGGCCGGTGATAATACAAGTGTCACCTGCCCCCAGTGCAGATAGACGGAAGCCTGGCTGCTAAGGAGACAGGCGGGGATGAGTATGGCAGGGCGCGTGCTCCACTCTTAGGAAGGAGTCAGGGTAGCAAGCATGCCTGTCCTGAGCCTGTGGGAAAAGGAGACAGCAGCTCTTTGGCCACCTGTCCCTGGGGCAGACATGCTCTAGCAACCAGGGGCCTACGCAGAACTCGCAGAAACAGCTCCCTGAAATAACAGGGAGTCAGATGCCGACTTCCTCCAGGATGTGGAAGCTTGGAGAAGGCACGGGGTTTAAGGGGCAGGAGTGGGGACAGTCCCCCAAAGCTCCCTATTCAGTGCACGGGCCGTGTGCAGGGATCCTGTCACCTCTCCTTTCCTCTTGGGAAAGCACTGGCCTAGTCCGCGAGTCCGCCTGAGCGCCAGAGTAAAAGGCCAAGCGATGCCTACACCGGCAGATGGTAGTGTGCCTAGAGTGCCATACTAGGCTACGCACGCTCCAACAGGGTTGTGGCTGCGTCTGCTTAGTTCGGCCTGGCAGGGTGAACCAAGGACGCGAACATGGAGCCCGGGAAAGCAAGGCCCAAGAGGCACAAGCTCTCCCGCAGCTCTTCTTCCCTGACGCGACTGAAGCCTTGCTGAGGAAGCAGCCGCGAAGTGCTGTTCACGACAAGCCAAAGCCTCTGAGAAAGCAAAGCATTTGCTGAGAAATGTTCTGCGGGCTGCTACAGTTTGCATGAGCCCAGTCTCGCGGTGGGAGAAACCCGCATACAGCGAAAGCCTCTTTGCCTGGGCATCTCCCCTGGGAAAGCACAGTGTTCCTTGGGAAATCAGAGTTGGGTTTGGGGATGCTGCTGCCGCTTGCCTGAGCTAGTCACCTCAGCTCAGTGGAAGATACCCGCATGGAGCTAAATACCCTTTGCCCTAGCATCCCCTCTGCCTGAGAGAGAAGCCAAGTTTGGGGATCCAGCAGCACGCCGCCCCCGGAGAAGAGAAGGAGAGGTTGGCCTTGGGTTCGGGAAACGCTCGCGTCGCAGGATAGCCTGCCGTGGCACGAAGAGCAGCCCGGTGGCAAGAAAAGTGTCACCCGCTTCCTGTGCGGAGAGAGGGTAGCCTGGCTGCTAAGGAGACATGAGGGGACTACTAGGGCAGAGGCGCTTGCTCCACTCTGAGGAAGGAGTCTGGGCAGAAGGCAGGCCTGTCCTGTGCCTCTGGTCCCAAGGGGACAGCATCTCCTTGGCGACCTGTCCCAAGGGCAGACTTGGCTTGCCACCAGGTGCCATAGCCGTAACTCGGAGAACAACCCCATGTAGAAACGGGCAGTCAGATGCCGTCTATCACCAAGATGTGGCAGCGATGTGGGTGGCAGGGGGTGTGCCGGGGAAGGAATGGAGACAGTCCCCCACAGTTCCCCATCCCTGTGCACGGGCCGTGTACAGGGATCTTGTCGCCTACCCTCTCCTGTGGTGAAGGCACCGGCCTAGACCCCGAGACTGCCTGAGCACCGGAGCAAAAGGCAAAGCCTTACCTACACCAGGAGATGGCAATAGGCATAGAGTGCCATGCTAAGACACACACGCTCCTGCAGGGTTGTGACTGTGTTTGCTGAATTCGGCATAGCAAGGTGAACGCCGGGCGTGAACTTGGAGCCCGGGAAAGCAAGTCCCAAGAGACACCAACTCTCCCGCGGCTCTTCTTCCCAGCCGCGACAGAGTGAACACCCAAAGCCTTTCTGAGGAAGCAGCAGCGAATTGCGGTTCGTGCCAAGCTGAATACCTCTGCGAAAGCATAGCAGTCGCTGAGAAATCAGAGTCGGTTCTCTGGGCTGTTTTTGTTGCTTGCCTTACCCTAGTATGCGCAGCACTATGGGAGAATCCCGCATAGAGCGAAAGCCTCTTTGCCCTGGCATCCCCTCTGAGAAAGCACAGCATTCTTTGGGAAAGCAGAGTCGGGTCTGAGGGATTCTCTGTTTCCTGAGCTGGTCTCCTCAGCACGGTGTAATAAACCCGCATGGAGCGAAATCCTCTATGCCTGGGCATCCCCTCTGCCTGAGTGAGAAGCGCGCTTGCGCCTGTGGAATTAGCCTTAAGGAATGGGACAGGTGTTTCACTGCGGGCCCCAGGAGCATGTCCGTGGGAGAGCGTGCTGCCCGTTGGGAAGAGCAAGAGCCGTTGGCCTTCTGGTCTGGAAACTGTTGCGAAGCAGGAGAGCCGGCCCTGACAGGCACAGCGGCCGGTGGTAATACAAGTGTCACCTGCACCCAGTGCAGATAGACGGAAGCCTGGCTGCTAAGGAGACAGGCGGGGATGAATATGGCACGGCGCGTGCTCCACTCTTAGGAAGGAGTCAGGGTAGCAAGCATGCCTGTCGTTAGCCTGTGGGAAAAGGAGACAGGAGCTCTTTGGCCACCTGTCCCTGGGGCAGACATGCTCTAGCAACCAGGGGCCTACGCAGAACTCGCAGAAACAGCTCCCTGAAATAACGGGGAGTCAGATGCCGACTTCCTCCAGGATGTGGAAGCTTGGGGATGGCACGGGGTGTAAGGGGCAGGAGTGGGGACAGTCCCCCAAAGCTCCCTATTCAGTGCACGGGCCGTGTGCAGGGATCCTGTCACCTCTCCTTTCCTCTGGGGAAAGCACTGGCCTAGTCCGCGAGTCCGCCTGAGCGCCAGAGTAAAAGGCCAAGCGATGCCGACACTGGGAGATGGTAGTGTGCCTAGAGTGCCATACTAGGCTACGCACGCTCCAACAGGGTTGTGGCTGCGTCTGCTTAGTTCGGCCTGGCATGGTGAACCAAGGACGCGAACATGGAGCCCGGGAAAGCAAGGCCCAAGAGGCACAAGCTCTCCCGCAGCTCTTCTTCCCTGACGCGACTGAAGCCTTGCTGAGGAAGCAGCAGCGAAGTGCTGTTCACGACAAGCCAAAGCCTCTGCGAAAGCACAGCATTCGCTGAGAAATGTTCTGCGGGCTGCTGCAGTTTGCATGAGCCCAGTCTCGCGGTGGGAGAAACCCGCATACAGCGAAAGCCTCTTTGCCTGGGCATCTCCCCTGGGAAAGCACAGCGTTCCTTGGGAAATCAGAAATCAGATGCTGCTGCTGCTTGCCTGAGCTAGTCACCGCAGCTCAGTGGAAGATACCCGCATGGAGCTAAATACACTTTGCCCTAGCATCCCCACTGCCTGAGAGAGAAGCCAAGTGTGGAGATCCAGCAGCACGCCGCCCCTGGAGAACAGAAGGAAAGGTTGGCCTTGGGGTCGGGAAACGCTCGCGTCGCAGGATAGCCTGCGGTGGCACGAAGAGCAGCCCGGTGGCAAGAAAAGTGTCACCCGCTTCCTGTGCGGAGAGAGGGTAGCCTGGCTGCTAAGGAGACATGAGGGGACTACTAGGGCAGAGGCGCTTGCTCCACTCTGAGGAAGGAGTCTGGGCAGAAGGCAGGCCTGTCCTGTGCCTCTGGTCCCAAGGGGACAGCATCTCCTTGGCGACCTGTCCCAAGGCCAGACTTGGCTTGCCACCAGGTGCCATAGCCGTAACTCGGAGAACAACCCCATGTAGAAACGGGCAGTCAGATGCCGTCTATCACCAAGATGTGGCAGCGATGTGGGTGGCAGGGGGTGTGCCGGGGAAGGAATGGAGACAGTCCCCCACAGTTACCCATCCCTGTGCACGGGCCGTGTACAGGGATCTTGTCGCCTACCCTCTCCTGTGGTGAAGGCACCGGCCTAGACCCCGAGACTGCCTGAGCACCGGAGCAAAAGGCAAAGCCTTACCTACACCAGGAGATGGCAATAGGCATAGAGTGCCATGCTAAGACACACACGCTCCTGCAGGGTTGTGACTGTCTGCTGAATTCGGCATAGCAAGGTGAACGCCGGGCGTGAACTTGGAGCCCGGGAAAGCAAGTCCCAAGAGACACCAACTCTCCCGCGGCTCTTCTTCCCAGCCGCGACTGAGTGAACACCCAAAGCCTTTCTGAGGAAGCAGCAGCGAATTGCGGTTCGTGCCAAGCTGAATACCTCTGCGAAAGCATAGCAGTCGCTGGGAAATCAGAGTCGGTTCTCTGGGCTGTTTTTGTTGCTTGCCTTACCCTAGTATGCGCAGCACTATGGGAGAATCCCGCATAGAGCGAAAGCCTCTTTGCCCTGGCATCCCCTCTGGGAAAGCACAGCATTCTTTGGGAAATCAGAGTCGGGTCTGAGGGATTCTCTGTTTCCTGTGCTGGTCTCCTAAGCACGGTGTAATAAACCCGCATGGAGCGAAATCATCTATGCCTGGGCAACCCCTCTGCCTGAGTGAGAAGCGCGCTTGCGCCTGTGGAATTAGCCTTAAGGAATGGGACAGGTATTTCACTGCGGGCCCCAGGATCATGTCTGTGGGAGAGCGTGCTGCGCGTTGGGAAGAGCAGGAGCCGTTGGCCTTCTGGTCTGGAAACTGTTGCGAAGCAGGGGAGCCGGCCCTGACAGGCACAGCGGCCGGTGATAATACAAGTGTCACCTGCCCCCATTGCAGATAGACGGAAGCCTGGCTGCTAAGGAGACAGGCGGGGATGAGTATGGCAGGGCGCGTGCTCCACTCTTAGGAAGGAGTCAGGGTAGCAAGCATGCCTGTCCTGAGCCTGTGGGAAAAGGAGACAGCAGCTCTTTGGCCACCTGTCCCTGGGGCAGACATGCTCTAGCAACCAGGGGCCTACGCAGAACTCGCAGAAACAGCTCCCTGAAATAACAGGGAGTCAGATGCCGACTTCCTCCAGGATGTGGAAGCTTGGAGAAGGCACGGGGTTTAAGGGGCAGGAGTGGGGACAGTCCCCCAAAGCTCCCTATTCAGTGCACGGGCCGTGTGCAGGGATCCTGTCACCTCTCCTTTCCTCTGGGGAAAGCACTGGCCTAGTCCGCGAGTCCGCCTGAGCGCCAGAGTAAAAGGCCAAGCGATGCCTACACCGGCAGATGGTAGTGTGCCTAGAGTGCCATACTAGGCTACGCACGCTCCAACAGGGTTGTGGCTGCGTCTGCTTAGTTAGGCCTGGCAGGGTGAACCAAGGACGCGAACATGGAGCCCGGGAAAGCAAGGCCCAAGAGGCACAAGCTCTCCCGCAGCTCTTCTTCCCTGACGCGACTGAAGCCTTGCTGAGGAAGCAGCCGCGAAGTGCTGTTCACGCCAAGCCAAAGCCTCTGAGAAAGCAAAGCATTTGCTGAGAAATGTTCTGCGGGCTGCTGCAGTTTGCATGAGCCCAGTCTCGCGGTGGGAGAAACCCGCATACAGCGAAAGCCTCTTTGCCTGGGCATCTCCCCTGGGAAAGCACAGCGTTCCTTGGGAAATCAGAGTTGGGTTTGGGGATGCTGCTGCCGCTTGCCTGAGCTAGTCACCTCAGCTCAGTGGAAGATACCCGCATGGAGCTAAATACCCTTTGCCCTAGCATCCCCTCTGCCTGAGAGAGAAGCCAAGTTTGGGGATCCAGCAGCACGCCGCCCCCGGAGAAGAGAAGGAGAGGTTGGCCTTGGGTTCGGGAAACGCTCGCGTCGCAGGATAGCCTGCCGTGGCACGAAGAGCAGCCCGGTGGCAAGAAAAGTGTCACCCGCTTCCTGTGCGGAGAGAGGGTAGCCTGGCTGCTAAGGAGACATGAGGGGACTACTAGGGCAGAGGCGCTTGCTCCACTCTGAGGAAGGAGTCTGGGCAGAAGGCAGGCCTGTCCTGTGCCTCTGGTCCCAAGGGGACAGCATCTCCTTGGCGACCTGTCCCAAGGGCAGACTTGGCTTGCCACCAGGTGCCATAGCCGTAACTCGGAGAACAACCCCATGTAGAAACGGGCAGTCAGATGCCGTCTATCACCAAGATGTGGCAGCGATGTGGGTGGCAGGGGGTGTGCCGGGGAAGGAATGGAGACAGTCCCCCACAATTCCCCATCCCTGTGCACGGGCCGTGTACAGGGATCTTGTCGCCTACCCTCTCCTGTGGTGAAGGCACCGGCCTAGACCCCGAGACTGCCTGAGCACCGGAGCAAAAGGCAAAGCTTTACCTACACCAGGAGATGGCAATAGGCATAGAGTGCCATGCTAAGACACACACGCTCCTGCAGGGTTGTGACTGTGTTTGCTGAATTCGGCATAGCAAGGTGAACGCCGGGCGTGAACTTGGAGCCCGGGAAAGCAAGTCCCAAGAGACACCAACTCTCCCGCGGCTCTTCTTCCCAGCCGCGACAGAGTGAACACCCAAAGCCTTTCTGAGGAAGCAGCAGCGAATTGCGGTTCGTGCCAAGCTGAATACCTCTGCGAAAGCATAGCAGTCGCTGGGAAATCAGAGTCGGTTCTCTGGGCTGTTTTTGTTGCTTGCCTTACCCTAGTATGCGCAGCACTATGGGAGAATCCCGCATAGAGCGAAAGCCTCTTTGCCCTGGCATCCCCTCTGGGAAAGCACAGCATTCTTTGGGAAATCAGAGTCGGGTCTGAGGGATTCTCTGTTTCCTGAGCTTGTCTCCTCAGCACGGTGTAATAAACCCGCATGGAGCGAAATCCTCTATGCCTGGGCATCCCCTCTGCCTGAGTGAGAAGCGCGCTTGCGCCTGTGGAATTAGCCTTAAGGAATGGGACAGGTGTTTCACTGCGGGCCCCAGGAGCATGTCCGTGGGAGAGCGTGCTGCGCGTTGGGAAGAGCAGGAGCCGTTGGCCTTCTGGTCTGGAAACTGTTGCGAAGAAGGAGAGCCGGCCCTGACAGGCACAGCGGCCGGTGGTAATACAAGTGTCACCTGCCCCCAGTGCAGATAGACGGAAGCCTGGCTGCTAAGGAGACAGGCGGGGATGAATATGGCACGGCGCGTGCTCCACTCTTAGGAAGGAGTCAGGGTAGCAAGCATGCCTGTCGTTAGCCTGTGGGAAAAGGAGACAGCAGCTCTTTGGCCACCTGTCCCTGGGGCAGACATGCTCTAGCAACCAGGGGCCTACGCAGAACTCGCAGAAACAGCTCCCTGAAATAACGGGGAGTCAGATGCCGACTTCCTCCAGGATGTGGAAGCTTGGAGAAGGCACGGGGTTTAAGGGGCAGGAGTGGGGACAGTCCCCCAAAGCTCCCTATTTAGTGCACGGGCCGTGTGCAGGGATCCTGTCACCTCTCCTTTCCTCTGGGGAAAGCACAGGCCTAGTCCGCGAGTCCGCCTGAGCGCCAGAGTAAAAGGCCAAGCGATGCCTACACTGGGAGATGGTAGTGTGCCTAGAGTGCCATACTAGGCTACGCACGCTCCAACAGGGTTGTGGCTGCGTCTGCTTAGTTCGGCCTGGCATGGTGAACCAAGGACGCGAACATGGAGCCCGGGAAAGCAAGGCCCAAGAGGCACAAGCTCTCCCGCAGCTCTTCTTCCCTGACGCGACTGAAGCCTTTCTGAGGAAGCAGCAGCGAAGTGCTGTTCACGACAAGCCAAAGCCTCTGCGAAAGCACAGCATTCGCTGAGAAATGTTCTGCGGGCTGCTGCAGTTTGCATGAGCCCAGTCTCGCGGTGGGAGAAACCCGCATACAGCGAAAGCCTCTTTGCCTGGGCATCTCCCCTGGGAAAGCACAGCGTTCCTTGGGAAATCAGAAATCAGATGCTGCTGCTGCTTGCCTGAGCTAGTCACCGCAGCTCAGTGGAAGATACCCGCATGGAGCTAAATACACTTTGCCCTAGCATCACCACTGCCTGAGAGAGAAGCCACGTGTGGAGATCCAGCAGCACGCCGCCCCTGGAGAACAGAAGGAAAGGTTGGCCTTGGGGTCGGGAAACGCTCGCGTCGCAGGATAGCCTGCGGTGGCACGAAGAGCAGCCCGGTGGCAAGAAAAGTGTCACCCGCTTCCTGTGCGGAGAGAGGGTAGCCTGGCTGCTAAGGAGACATGAGGGGACTACTAGGGCAGAGGCGCTTGCTCCACTCTGAGGAAGGAGTCTGGGCAGAAGGCAGGCCTGTCCTGTGCCTCTGGTCCCAAGGGGACAGCATCTCCTTGGCGACCTGTCCCAAGGGCAGACTTGGCTTGCCACCAGGTGCCATAGCCGTAACTCGGAGAACAACCCCATGTAGAAACGGGCAGTCAGATGCCGTCTATCACCAAGATGTGGCAGCGATGTGGGTGGCAGGGGGTGTGCCGGGGAAGGAATGGAGACAGTCCCCCACAGTTACCCATCCCTGTGCACGGGCCGTGTACAGGGATCTTGTCGCCTACCCTCTCCTGTGGTGAAGGCACTGGCCTAGACCCCGAGACTGCCTGAGCACCGGAGCAAAAGGCAAAGCCTTACCTACACCAGGAGATGGCAATAGGCATAGAGTGCCATGCTAAGACACACACGCTCCTGCAGGGTTGTGACTGTCTGCTGAATTCGGCATAGCAAGGTGAACGCCGGGCGTGAACTTGTAGCCCGGGAAAGCAAGTCCCAAGAGACACCAACTCTCCCGCGGCTCTTCTTCCCAGCCGCTACTGAGTGAACACCCAAAGCCTTTCTGAGGAAGCAGCAGCGAATTGCGGTTCGTGCCAAGCTGAATACCTCTGCGAAAGCATAGCAGTCGCTGGGAAATCAGAGTCGGTTCTCTGGGCTGTTTTTGTTGCTTGCCTTACCCTAGTATGCGCAGCACTATGGGAGAATGCCGCATAGAGCGAAAGCCTCTTTGCCCTGGCATCCCCTCTGGGAAAGCACAGCATTCTTTGGGAAATCAGAGTCGGGTCTGAGGGATTCTCTGTTTCCTGTGCTGGTCTCCTAAGCACGGTGTAATAAACCCGCATGGAGCGAAATCCTCTATGCCTGGGCAACCCCTCTGCCTGAGTGAGAAGCGCGCTTGCGCCTGTGGAATTAGCCTTAAGGAATGGGACAGGTATTTCACTGCGGGCCCCAGGATCATGTCTGTGGGAGAGCGTGCTGCGCGTTGGGAAGAGCAGGAGCCGTTGGCCTTCTGGTCTGGAAACTGTTGCGAAGCAGGGGAGCCGGCCCTGACAGGCACAGCGGCCGGTGATAATACAAGTGTCACCTGCCCCCAGTGCAGATAGACGGAAGCCTGGCTGCTAAGGAGACAGGCGGGGATGAGTATGGCAGGGCGCGTGCTCCACTCTTAGGAAGGAGTCAGGGTAGCAAGCATGCCTGTCCTGAGCCTGTGGGAAAAGGAGACAGCAGCTCTTTGGCCACCTGTCCCTGGGGCAGACATGCTCTAGCAACCAGGGGCCTACGCAGAACTCGCAGAAACAGCTCCCTGAAATAACAGGGAGTCAGATGCCGACTTCCTCCAGGATGTGGAAGCTTGGAGAAGGCACGGGGTTTAAGGGGCAGGAGTGGGACAGTCCCCCAAAGCTCCCTATTCAGTGCACGGGCCGTGTGCAGGGATCCTGTCACCTCTCCTTTCCTCTGGGGAAAGCACTGGCCTAGTCCGCGAGTCCGCCTGAGCGCCAGAGTAAAAGGCCAAGCGATGCCTACACCGGGAGATGGTCGTGTGCCTAGAGTGCCATACTAGGCTACGCACGCTCCAACAGGGTTGTGGCTGCGTCTGCTTAGTTAGGCCTGGCAGGGTGAACCAAGGACGCGAACATGGAGCCCGGGAAAGCAAGGCCCAAGAGGCACAAGCTCTCCCGCAGCTCTTCTTCCCTGACGCGACTGAAGCCTTGCTGAGGAAGCAGCCGCGAAGTGCTGTTCACGCCAAGCCAAAGCCTCTGAGAAAGCAAAGCATTTGCTGAGAAATGTTCTGCGGGCTGCTGCAGTTTGCATGAGCCCAGTCTCGCGGTGGGAGAAACCCGCATACAGCGAAAGCCTCTTTGCCTGGGCATCTCCCCTGGGAAAGCACAGCGTTCCTTGGGAAATCAGAGTTGGGTTTGGGGATGCTGCTGCCGCTTGCCTGAGCTAGTCACCTCAGCTCAGTGGAAGATACCCGCATGGAGCTAAATACCCTTTGCCCTAGCATCCCCTCTGCCTGAGAGAGAAGCCAAGTTTGGGGATCCAGCAGCACGCCGCCCCCGGAGAAGAGAAGGAGAGGTTGGCCTTGGGTTCGGGAAACGCTCGCGTCGCAGGATAGCCTGCCGTGGCACGAAGAGCAGCCCGGTGGCAAGAAAAGTGTCACCCGCTTCCTGTGCGGAGAGAGGGTAGCCTGGCTGCTAAGGAGACATGAGGGGACTACTAGGGCAGAGGCGCTTGCTCCACTCTGAGGAAGGAGTCTGGGCAGAAGGCAGGCCTGTCCTGTGCCTCTGGTCCCAAGGGGACAGCATCTCCTTGGCGACCTGTCCCAAGGGCAGACTTGGCTTGCCACCAGGTGCCATAGCAGTAACTCGGAGAACAACCCCATGTAGAAACGGGCAGTCAGATGCCGTCTATCACCAAGATGTGGCAGCGATGTGGGTGGCAGGGGGTGTGCCGGGGAAGGAATGGAGACAGTCCCCCACAGTTCCCCATCCCTGTGCACGGGCCGTGTACAGGGATCTTGTCGCCTACCCTCTCCTGTGGTGAAGGCACCGGCCTAGACCCCGAGACTGCCTGAGCACCGGAGCAAAAGGCAAAGCCTTACCTACACCAGGAGATGGCAATAGGCATAGAGTGCCATGCTAAGACACACACGCTCCTGCAGGGTTGTGACTGTGTTTGCTGAATTCGGCATAGCAAGGTGAACGCCGGTCGTGAACTTGGAGCCCGGGAAAGCAAGTCCCAAGAGACAACAACTCTCCCGCGGCTCTTCTTCCCAGCCGCGACAGAGTGAACACCCAAAGCCTTTCTGAGGAAGCAGCAGCGAATTGCGGTTCGTGCCAAGCTGAATACCTCTGCGAAAGCATAGCAGTCGCTGGGAAATCAGAGTCGGTTCTCTGGGCTGTTTTTGTTGCTTGCCTTACCCTAGTATGCGCAGCACTATGGGAGAATCCCGCATAGAGCGAAAGCCACTTTGCCCTGGCATCCCCTCTGGGAAAGCACAGCATTCTTTGGGAAATCAGAGTCGGGTCTGAGGGATTCTCTGTTTCCTGAGCTTGTCTCCTCAGCACGGTGTAATAAACCCGCATGGAGCGAAATCCTCTATGCCTGGGCATCCCCTCTGCCTGAGTGAGAAGCGCGCTTGCGCCTGTGGAATTAGCCTTAAGGAATGGGACAGGTGTTTCACTGCGGGCCCCAGGAGCATGTCCGTGGGAGAGCGTGCTGCCCGTTGGGAAGAGCAGGAGCCGTTGGCCTTCTGGTCTGGAAACTGTTGCGAAGCAGGGGAGCCGGCCCTGACAGGCACAGCGGCCGGTGATAATACAAGTGTCACCTGCCCCCAGTGCAGATAGACGGAAGCCTGGCTGCTAAGGAGACAGGCGGGGATGAGTATGGCAGGGCGCGTGCTCCACTCTTAGGAAGGAGTCAGGGTAGCAAGCATGCCTGTCCTGAGCCTGTGGGAAAAGGAGACAGCAGCTCTTTGGCCACCTGTCCCTGGGGCAGACATGCTCTAGCAACCAGGGGCCTACGCAGAACTCGCAGAAACAGCTCCCTGAAATAACAGGGAGTCAGATGCCGACTTCCTCCAGGATGTGGAAGCTTGGAGAAGGCACGGGGTTTAAGGGGCAGGAGTGGGGACAGTCCCCCAAAGCTCCCTATTCAGTGCACGGGCCGTGTGCAGGGATCCTGTCACCTCTCCTTTCCTCTTGGGAAAGCACTGGCCTAGTCCGCGAGTCCGCCTGAGCGCCAGAGTAAAAGGCCAAGCGATGCCTACACCGGCAGATGGTAGTGTGCCTAGAGTGCCATACTAGGCTACGCACGCTCCAACAGGGTTGTGGCTGCGTCTGCTTAGTTCGGCCTGGCAGGGTGAACCAAGGACGCGAACATGGAGCCCGGGAAAGCAAGGCCCAAGAGGCACAAGCTCTCCCGCAGCTCTTCTTCCCTGACGCGACTGAAGCCTTGCTGAGGAAGCAGCCGCGAAGTGCTGTTCACGACAAGCCAAAGCCTCTGAGAAAGCAAAGCATTTGCTGAGAAATGTTCTGCGGGCTGCTACAGTTTGCATGAGCCCAGTCTCGCGGTGGGAGAAACCCGCATACAGCGAAAGCCTCTTTGCCTGGGCATCTCCCCTGGGAAAGCACAGTGTTCCTTGGGAAATCAGAGTTGGGTTTGGGGATGCTGCTGCCGCTTGCCTGAGCTAGTCACCTCAGCTCAGTGGAAGATACCCGCATGGAGCTAAATACCCTTTGCCCTAGCATCCCCTCTGCCTGAGAGAGAAGCCAAGTTTGGGGATCCAGCAGCACGCCGCCCCCGGAGAAGAGAAGGAGAGGTTGGCCTTGGGTTCGGGAAACGCTCGCGTCGCAGGATAGCCTGCCGTGGCACGAAGAGCAGCCCGGTGGCAAGAAAAGTGTCACCCGCTTCCTGTGCGGAGAGAGGGTAGCCTGGCTGCTAAGGAGACATGAGGGGACTACTAGGGCAGAGGCGCTTGCTCCACTCTGAGGAAGGAGTCTGGGCAGAAGGCAGGCCTGTCCTGTGCCTCTGGTCCCAAGGGGACAGCATCTCCTTGGCGACCTGTCCCAAGGGCAGACTTGGCTTGCCACCAGGTGCCATAGCCGTAACTCGGAGAACAACCCCATGTAGAAACGGGCAGTCAGATGCCGTCTATCACCAAGATGTGGCAGCGATGTGGGTGGCAGGGGGTGTGCCGGGGAAGGAATGGAGACAGTCCCCCACAGTTCCCCATCCCTGTGCACGGGCCGTGTACAGGGATCTTGTCGCCTACCCTCTCCTGTGGTGAAGGCACCGGCCTAGACCCCGAGACTGCCTGAGCACCGGAGCAAAAGGCAAAGCCTTACCTACACCAGGAGATGGCAATAGGCATAGAGTGCCATGCTAAGACACACACGCTCCTGCAGGGTTGTGACTGTGTTTGCTGAATTCGGCATAGCAAGGTGAACGCCGGGCGTGAACTTGGAGCCCGGGAAAGCAAGTCCCAAGAGACACCAACTCTCCCGCGGCTCTTCTTCCCAGCCGCGACAGAGTGAACACCCAAAGCCTTTCTGAGGAAGCAGCAGCGAATTGCGGTTCGTGCCAAGCTGAATACCTCTGCGAAAGCATAGCAGTCGCTGAGAAATCAGAGTCGGTTCTCTGGGCTGTTTTTGTTGCTTGCCTTACCCTAGTATGCGCAGCACTATGGGAGAATCCCGCATAGAGCGAAAGCCTCTTTGCCCTGGCATCCCCTCTGAGAAAGCACAGCATTCTTTGGGAAAGCAGAGTCGGGTCTGAGGGATTCTCTGTTTCCTGAGCTGGTCTCCTCAGCACGGTGTAATAAACCCGCATGGAGCGAAATCCTCTATGCCTGGGCATCCCCTCTGCCTGAGTGAGAAGCGCGCTTGCGCCTGTGGAATTAGCCTTAAGGAATGGGACAGGTGTTTCACTGCGGGCCCCAGGAGCATGTCCGTGGGAGAGCGTGCTGCCCGTTGGGAAGAGCAAGAGCCGTTGGCCTTCTGGTCTGGAAACTGTTGCGAAGCAGGAGAGCCGGCCCTGACAGGCACAGCGGCCGGTGGTAATACAAGTGTCACCTGCACCCAGTGCAGATAGACGGAAGCCTGGCTGCTAAGGAGACAGGCGGGGATGAATATGGCACGGCGCGTGCTCCACTCTTAGGAAGGAGTCAGGGTAGCAAGCATGCCTGTCGTTAGCCTGTGGGAAAAGGAGACAGGAGCTCTTTGGCCACCTGTCCCTGGGGCAGACATGCTCTAGCAACCAGGGGCCTACGCAGAACTCGCAGAAACAGCTCCCTGAAATAACGGGGAGTCAGATGCCGACTTCCTCCAGGATGTGGAAGCTTGGAGATGGCACGGGGTGTAAGGGGCAGGAGTGGGGACAGTCCCCCAAAGCTCCCTATTCAGTGCACGGGCCGTGTGCAGGGATCCTGTCACCTCTCCTTTCCTCTGGGGAAAGCACTGGCCTAGTCCGCGAGTCCGCCTGAGCGCCAGAGTAAAAGGCCAAGCGATGCCTACACTGGGAGATGGTAGTGTGCCTAGAGTGCCATACTAGGCTACGCACGCTCCAACAGGGTTGTGGCTGCGTCTGCTTAGTTCGGCCTGGCATGGTGAACCAAGGACGCGAACATGGAGCCCGGGAAAGCAAGGCCCAAGAGGCACAAGCTCTCCCGCAGCTCTTCTTCCCTGACGCGACTGAAGCCTTGCTGAGGAAGCAGCAGCGAAGTGCTGTTCACGACAAGCCAAAGCCTCTGCGAAAGCACAGCATTCGCTGAGAAATGTTCTGCGGGCTGCTGCAGTTTGCATGAGCCCAGTCTCGCGGTGGGAGAAACCCGCATACAGCGAAAGCCTCTTTGCCTGGGCATCTCCCCTGGGAAAGCACAGCGTTCCTTGGGAAATCAGAAATCAGATGCTGCTGCTGCTTGCCTGAGCTAGTCACCGCAGCTCAGTGGAAGATACCCGCATGGAGCTAAATACACTTTGCCCTAGCATCCCCACTGCCTGAGAGAGAAGCCAAGTGTGGAGATCCAGCAGCACGCCGCCCCTGGAGAACAGAAGGAAAGGTTGGCCTTGGGGTCGGGAAACGCTCGCGTCGCAGGATAGCCTGCGGTGGCACGAAGAGCAGCCCGGTGGCAAGACAAGTGTCACCCGCTTCCTGTGCGGAGAGAGGGTAGCCTGGCTGCTAAGGAGACATGAGGGGACTACTAGGGCAGAGGCGCTTGCTCCACTCTGAGGAAGGAGTCTGGGCAGAAGGCAGGCCTGTCCTGTGCCTCTGGTCCCAAGGGGACAGCATCTCCTTGGCGACCTGTCCCAAGGCCAGACTTGGCTTGCCACCAGGTGCCATAGCCGTAACTCGGAGAACAACCCCATGTAGAAACGGGCAGTCAGATGCCGTCTATCACCAAGATGTGGCAGCGATGTGGGTGGCAGGGGGTGTGCCGGGGAAGGAATGGAGACAGTCCCCCACAGTTACCCATCCCTGTGCACGGGCCGTGTACAGGGATCTTGTCGCCTACCCTCTCCTGTGGTGAAGGCACTGGCCTAGACCCCGAGACTGCCTGAGCACCGGAGCAAAAGGCAAAGCCTTACCTACACCAGGAGATGGCAATAGGCATAGAGTGCCATGCTAAGACACACACGCTCCTGCAGGGTTGTGACTGTCTGCTGAATTCGGCATAGCAAGGTGAACGCCGGGCGTGAACTTGGAGCCCGGGAAAGCAAGTCCCAAGAGACACCAACTCTCCCGCGGCTCTTCTTCCCAGCCGCGACTGAGTGAACACCCAAAGCCTTTCTGAGGAAGCAGCAGCGAATTGCGGTTCGTGCCAAGCTGAATACCTCTGCGAAAGCATAGCAGTCGCTGGGAAATCAGAGTCGGTTCTCTGGGCTGTTTTTGTTGCTTGCCTTACCCTAGTATGCGCAGCACTATGGGAGAATCCCGCATAGAGCGAAAGCCTCTTTGCCCTGGCATCCCCTCTGGGAAAGCACAGCATTCTTTGGGAAATCAGAGTCGGGTCTGAGGGATTCTCTGTTTCCTGTGCTGGTCTCCTAAGCACGGTGTAATAAACCCGCATGGAGCGAAATCATCTATGCCTGGGCAACCCCTCTGCCTGAGTGAGAAGCGCGCTTGCGCCTGTGGAATTAGCCTTAAGGAATGGGACAGGTATTTCACTGCGGGCCCCAGGATCATGTCTGTGGGAGAGCGTGCTGCGCGTTGGGAAGAGCAGGAGCCGTTGGCCTTCTGGTCTGGAAACTGTTGCGAAGCAGGGGAGCCGGCCCTGACAGGCACAGCGGCCGGTGATAATACAAGTGTCACCTGCCCCCAGTGCAGATAGACGGAAGCCTGGCTGCTAAGGAGACAGGCGGGGATGAGTATGGCAGGGCGCGTGCTCCACTCTTAGGAAGGAGTCAGGGTAGCAAGCATGCCTGTCCTGAGCCTGTGGGAAAAGGAGACAGCAGCTCTTTGGCCACCTGTCCCTGGGGCAGACATGCTCTAGCAACCAGGGGCCTACGCAGAACTCGCAGAAACAGCTCCCTGAAATAACAGGGAGTCAGATGCCGACTTCCTCCAGGATGTGGAAGCTTGGAGAAGGCACGGGGTTTAAGGGGCAGGAGTGGGGACAGTCCCCCAAAGCTCCCTATTCAGTGCACGGGCCGTGTGCAGGGATCCTGTCACCTCTCCTTTCCTCTGGGGAAAGCACTGGCCTAGTCCGCGAGTCCGCCTGAGCGCCAGAGTAAAAGGCCAAGCGATGCCTACACCGGCAGATGGTAGTGTGCCTAGAGTGCCATACTAGGCTACGCACGCTCCAACAGGGTTGTGGCTGCGTCTGCTTAGTTAGGCCTGGCAGGGTGAACCAAGGACGCGAACATGGAGCCCGGGAAAGCAAGGCCCAAGAGGCACAAGCTCTCCCGCAGCTCTTCTTCCCTGACGCGACTGAAGCCTTGCTGAGGAAGCAGCCGCGAAGTGCTGTTCACGCCAAGCCAAAGCCTCTGAGAAAGCAAAGCATTTGCTGAGAAATGTTCTGCGGGCTGCTGCAGTTTGCATGAGCCCAGTCTCGCGGTGGGAGAAACCCGCATACAGCGAAAGCCTCTTTGCCTGGGCATCTCCCCTGGGAAAGCACAGCGTTCCTTGGGAAATCAGAGTTGGGTTTGGGGATGCTGCTGCCGCTTGCCTGAGCTAGTCACCTCAGCTCAGTGGAAGATACCCGCATGGAGCTAAATACCCTTTGCCCTAGCATCCCCTCTGCCTGAGAGAGAAGCCAAGTTTGGGGATCCAGCAGCACGCCGCCCCCGGAGAAGAGAAGGAGAGGTTGGCCTTGGGTTCGGGAAACGCTCGCGTCGCAGGATAGCCTGCCGTGGCACGAAGAGCAGCCCGGTGGCAAGAAAAGTGTCACCCGCTTCCTGTGCGGAGAGAGGGTAGCCTGGCTGCTAAGGAGACATGAGGGGACTACTAGGGCAGAGGCGCTTGCTCCACTCTGAGGAAGGAGTCTGGGCAGAAGGCAGGCCTGTCCTGTGCCTCTGGTCCCAAGGGGACAGCATCTCCTTGGCGACCTGTCCCAAGGGCAGACTTGGCTTGCCACCAGGTGCCATAGCCGTAACTCGGAGAACAACCCCATGTAGAAACGGGCAGTCAGATGCCGTCTATCACCAAGATGTGGCAGCGATGTGGGTGGCAGGGGGTGTGCCGGGGAAGGAATGGAGACAGTCCCCCACAATTCCCCATCCCTGTGCACGGGCCGTGTACAGGGATCTTGTCGCCTACCCTCTCCTGTGGTGAAGGCACCGGCCTAGACCCCGAGACTGCCTGAGCACCGGAGCAAAAGGCAAAGCTTTACCTACACCAGGAGATGGCAATAGGCATAGAGTGCCATGCTAAGACACACACGCTCCTGCAGGGTTGTGACTGTGTTTGCTGAATTCGGCATAGCAAGGTGAACGCCGGGCGTGAACTTGGAGCCCGGGAAAGCAAGTCCCAAGAGACACCAACTCTCCCGCGGCTCTTCTTCCCAGCCGCGACAGAGTGAACACCCAAAGCCTTTCTGAGGAAGCAGCAGCGAATTGCGGTTCGTGCCAAGCTGAATACCTCTGCGAAAGCATAGCAGTCGCTGGGAAATCAGAGTCGGTTCTCTGGGCTGTTTTTGTTGCTTGCCTTACCCTAGTATGCGCAGCACTATGGGAGAATCCCGCATAGAGCGAAAGCCTCTTTGCCCTGGCATCCCCTCTGGGAAAGCACAGCATTCTTTGGGAAATCAGAGTCGGGTCTGAGGGATTCTCTGTTTCCTGAGCTTGTCTCCTCAGCACGGTGTAATAAACCCGCATGGAGCGAAATCCTCTATGCCTGGGCATCCCCTCTGCCTGAGTGAGAAGCGCGCTTGCGCCTGTGGAATTAGCCTTAAGGAATGGGACAGGTGTTTCACTGCGGGCCCCAGGAGCATGTCCGTGGGAGAGCGTGCTGCGCGTTGGGAAGAGCAGGAGCCGTTGGCCTTCTGGTCTGGAAACTGTTGCGAAGAAGGAGAGCCGGCCCTGACAGGCACAGCGGCCGGTGGTAATACAAGTGTCACCTGCCCCCAGTGCAGATAGACGGAAGCCTGGCTGCTAAGGAGACAGGCGGGGATGAATATGGCACGGCGCGTGCTCCACTCTTAGGAAGGAGTCAGGGTAGCAAGCATGCCTGTCGTTAGCCTGTGGGAAAAGGAGACAGCAGCTCTTTGGCCACCTGTCCCTGGGGCAGACATGCTCTAGCAACCAGGGGCCTACGCAGAACTCGCAGAAACAGCTCCCTGAAATAACGGGGAGTCAGATGCCGACTTCCTCCAGGATGTGGAAGCTTGGAGAAGGCACGGGGTTTAAGGGGCAGGAGTGGGGACAGTCCCCCAAAGCTCCCTATTCAGTGCACGGGCCGTGTGCAGGGATCCTGTCACCTCTCCTTTCCTCTGGGGAAAGCACAGGCCTAGTCCGCGAGTCCGCCTGAGCGCCAGAGTAAAAGGCCAAGCGATGCCTACACTGGGAGATGGTAGTGTGCCTAGAGTGCCATACTAGGCTACGCACGCTCCAACAGGGTTGTGGCTGCGTCTGCTTAGTTCGGCCTGGCATGGTGAACCAAGGACGCGAACATGGAGCCCGGGAAAGCAAGGCCCAAGAGGCACAAGCTCTCCCGCAGCTCTTCTTCCCTGACGCGACTGAAGCCTTTCTGAGGAAGCAGCAGCGAAGTGCTGTTCACGACAAGCCAAAGCCTCTGCGAAAGCACAGCATTCGCTGAGAAATGTTCTGCGGGCTGCTGCAGTTTGCATGAGCCCAGTCTCGCGGTGGGAGAAACCCGCATACAGCGAAAGCCTCTTTGCCTGGGCATCTCCCCTGGGAAAGCACAGCGTTCCTTGGGAAATCAGAAATCAGATGCTGCTGCTGCTTGCCTGAGCTAGTCACCGCAGCTCAGTGGAAGATACCCGCATGGAGCTAAATACACTTTGCCCTAGCATCACCACTGCCTGAGAGAGAAGCCACGTGTGGAGATCCAGCAGCACGCCGCCCCTGGAGAACAGAAGGAAAGGTTGGCCTTGGGGTCGGGAAACGCTCGCGTCGCAGGATAGCCTGCGGTGGCACGAAGAGCAGCCCGGTGGCAAGAAAAGTGTCACCCGCTTCCTGTGCGGAGAGAGGGTAGCCTGGCTGCTAAGGAGACATGAGGGGACTACTAGGGCAGAGGCGCTTGCTCCACTCTGAGGAAGGAGTCTGGGCAGAAGGCAGGCCTGTCCTGTGCCTCTGGTCCCAAGGGGACAGCATCTCCTTGGCGACCTGTCCCAAGGGCAGACTTGGCTTGCCACCAGGTGCCATAGCCGTAACTCGGAGAACAACCCCATGTAGAAACGGGCAGTCAGATGCCGTCTATCACCAAGATGTGGCAGCGATGTGGGTGGCAGGGGGTGTGCCGGGGAAGGAATGGAGACAGTCCCCCACAGTTACCCATCCCTGTGCACGGGCCGTGTACAGGGATCTTGTCGCCTACCCTCTCCTGTGGTGAAGGCACTGGCCTAGACCCCGAGACTGCCTGAGCACCGGAGCAAAAGGCAAAGCCTTACCTACACCAGGAGATGGCAATAGGCATAGAGTGCCATGCTAAGACACACACGCTCCTGCAGGGTTGTGACTGTCTGCTGAATTCGGCATAGCAAGGTGAACGCCGGGCGTGAACTTGTAGCCCGGGAAAGCAAGTCCCAAGAGACACCAACTCTCCCGCGGCTCTTCTTCCCAGCCGCTACTGAGTGAACACCCAAAGCCTTTCTGAGGAAGCAGCAGCGAATTGCGGTTCGTGCCAAGCTGAATACCTCTGCGAAAGCATAGCAGTCGCTGGGAAATCAGAGTCGGTTCTCTGGGCTGTTTTTGTTGCTTGCCTTACCCTAGTATGCGCAGCACTATGGGAGAATGCCGCATAGAGCGAAAGCCTCTTTGCCCTGGCATCCCCTCTGGGAAAGCACAGCATTCTTTGGGAAATCAGAGTCGGGTCTGAGGGATTCTCTGTTTCCTGTGCTGGTCTCCTAAGCACGGTGTAATAAACCCGCATGGAGCGAAATCCTCTATGCCTGGGCAACCCCTCTGCCTGAGTGAGAAGCGCGCTTGCGCCTGTGGAATTAGCCTTAAGGAATGGGACAGGTATTTCACTGCGGGCCCCAGGATCATGTCTGTGGGAGAGCGTGCTGCGCGTTGGGAAGAGCAGGAGCCGTTGGCCTTCTGGTCTGGAAACTGTTGCGAAGCAGGGGAGCCGGCCCTGACAGGCACAGCGGCCGGTGATAATACAAGTGTCACCTGCCCCCAGTGCAGATAGACGGAAGCCTGGCTGCTAAGGAGACAGGCGGGGATGAGTATGGCAGGGCGCGTGCTCCACTCTTAGGAAGGAGTCAGGGTAGCAAGCATGCCTGTCCTGAGCCTGTGGGAAAAGGAGACAGCAGCTCTTTGGCCACCTGTCCCTGGGGCAGACATGCTCTAGCAACCAGGGGCCTACGCAGAACTCGCAGAAACAGCTCCCTGAAATAACAGGGAGTCAGATGCCGACTTCCTCCAGGATGTGGAAGCTTGGAGAAGGCACGGGGTTTAAGGGGCAGGAGTGGGACAGTCCCCCAAAGCTCCCTATTCAGTGCACGGGCCGTGTGCAGGGATCCTGTCACCTCTCCTTTCCTCTGGGGAAAGCACTGGCCTAGTCCGCGAGTCCGCCTGAGCGCCAGAGTAAAAGGCCAAGCGATGCCTACACCGGGAGATGGTCGTGTGCCTAGAGTGCCATACTAGGCTACGCACGCTCCAACAGGGTTGTGGCTGCGTCTGCTTAGTTAGGCCTGGCAGGGTGAACCAAGGACGCGAACATGGAGCCCGGGAAAGCAAGGCCCAAGAGGCACAAGCTCTCCCGCAGCTCTTCTTCCCTGACGCGACTGAAGCCTTGCTGAGGAAGCAGCCGCGAAGTGCTGTTCACGCCAAGCCAAAGCCTCTGAGAAAGCAAAGCATTTGCTGAGAAATGTTCTGCGGGCTGCTGCAGTTTGCATGAGCCCAGTCTCGCGGTGGGAGAAACCCGCATACAGCGAAAGCCTCTTTGCCTGGGCATCTCCCCTGGGAAAGCACAGCGTTCCTTGGGAAATCAGAGTTGGGTTTGGGGATGCTGCTGCCGCTTGCCTGAGCTAGTCACCTCAGCTCAGTGGAAGATACCCGCATGGAGCTAAATACCCTTTGCCCTAGCATCCCCTCTGCCTGAGAGAGAAGCCAAGTTTGGGGATCCAGCAGCACGCCGCCCCCGGAGAAGAGAAGGAGAGGTTGGCCTTGGGTTCGGGAAACGCTCGCGTCGCAGGATAGCCTGCCGTGGCACGAAGAGCAGCCCGGTGGCAAGAAAAGTGTCACCCGCTTCCTGTGCGGAGAGAGGGTAGCCTGGCTGCTAAGGAGACATGAGGGGACTACTAGGGCAGAGGCGCTTGCTCCACTCTGAGGAAGGAGTCTGGGCAGAAGGCAGGCCTGTCCTGTGCCTCTGGTCCCAAGGGGACAGCATCTCCTTGGCGACCTGTCCCAAGGGCAGACTTGGCTTGCCACCAGGTGCCATAGCAGTAACTCGGAGAACAACCCCATGTAGAAACGGGCAGTCAGATGCCGTCTATCACCAAGATGTGGCAGCGATGTGGGTGGCAGGGGGTGTGCCGGGGAAGGAATGGAGACAGTCCCCCACAGTTCCCCATCCCTGTGCACGGGCCGTGTACAGGGATCTTGTCGCCTACCCTCTCCTGTGGTGAAGGCACCGGCCTAGACCCCGAGACTGCCTGAGCACCGGAGCAAAAGGCAAAGCCTTACCTACACCAGGAGATGGCAATAGGCATAGAGTGCCATGCTAAGACACACACGCTCCTGCAGGGTTGTGACTGTGTTTGCTGAATTCGGCATAGCAAGGTGAACGCCGGTCGTGAACTTGGAGCCCGGGAAAGCAAGTCCCAAGAGACAACAACTCTCCCGCGGCTCTTCTTCCCAGCCGCGACAGAGTGAACACCCAAAGCCTTTCTGAGGAAGCAGCAGCGAATTGCGGTTCGTGCCAAGCTGAATACCTCTGCGAAAGCATAGCAGTCGCTGGGAAATCAGAGTCGGTTCTCTGGGCTGTTTTTGTTGCTTGCCTTACCCTAGTATGCGCAGCACTATGGGAGAATCCCGCATAGAGCGAAAGCCACTTTGCCCTGGCATCCCCTCTGGGAAAGCACAGCATTCTTTGGGAAATCAGAGTCGGGTCTGAGGGATTCTCTGTTTCCTGAGCTTGTCTCCTCAGCACGGTGTAATAAACCCGCATGGAGCGAAATCCTCTATGCCTGGGCATCCCCTCTGCCTGAGTGAGAAGCGCGCTTGCGCCTGTGGAATTAGCCTTAAGGAATGGGACAGGTGTTTCACTGCGGGCCCCAGGAGCATGTCCGTGGGAGAGCGTGCTGCCCGTTGGGAAGAGCAGGAGCCGTTGGCCTTCTGGTCTGGAAACTGTTGCGAAGCAGGGGAGCCGGCCCTGACAGGCACAGCGGCCGGTGATAATACAAGTGTCACCTGCCCCCAGTGCAGATAGACGGAAGCCTGGCTGCTAAGGAGACAGGCGGGGATGAGTATGGCAGGGCGCGTGCTCCACTCTTAGGAAGGAGTCAGGGTAGCAAGCATGCCTGTCCTGAGCCTGTGGGAAAAGGAGACAGCAGCTCTTTGGCCACCTGTCCCTGGGGCAGACATGCTCTAGCAACCAGGGGCCTACGCAGAACTCGCAGAAACAGCTCCCTGAAATAACAGGGAGTCAGATGCCGACTTCCTCCAGGATGTGGAAGCTTGGAGAAGGCACGGGGTTTAAGGGGCAGGAGTGGGGACAGTCCCCCAAAGCTCCCTATTCAGTGCACGGGCCGTGTGCAGGGATCCTGTCACCTCTCCTTTCCTCTTGGGAAAGCACTGGCCTAGTCCGCGAGTCCGCCTGAGCGCCAGAGTAAAAGGCCAAGCGATGCCTACACCGGCAGATGGTAGTGTGCCTAGAGTGCCATACTAGGCTACGCACGCTCCAACAGGGTTGTGGCTGCGTCTGCTTAGTTCGGCCTGGCAGGGTGAACCAAGGACGCGAACATGGAGCCCGGGAAAGCAAGGCCCAAGAGGCACAAGCTCTCCCGCAGCTCTTCTTCCCTGACGCGACTGAAGCCTTGCTGAGGAAGCAGCCGCGAAGTGCTGTTCACGACAAGCCAAAGCCTCTGAGAAAGCAAAGCATTTGCTGAGAAATGTTCTGCGGGCTGCTACAGTTTGCATGAGCCCAGTCTCGCGGTGGGAGAAACCCGCATACAGCGAAAGCCTCTTTGCCTGGGCATCTCCCCTGGGAAAGCACAGTGTTCCTTGGGAAATCAGAGTTGGGTTTGGGGATGCTGCTGCCGCTTGCCTGAGCTAGTCACCTCAGCTCAGTGGAAGATACCCGCATGGAGCTAAATACCCTTTGCCCTAGCATCCCCTCTGCCTGAGAGAGAAGCCAAGTTTGGGGATCCAGCAGCACGCCGCCCCCGGAGAAGAGAAGGAGAGGTTGGCCTTGGGTTCGGGAAACGCTCGCGTCGCAGGATAGCCTGCCGTGGCACGAAGAGCAGCCCGGTGGCAAGAAAAGTGTCACCCGCTTCCTGTGCGGAGAGAGGGTAGCCTGGCTGCTAAGGAGACATGAGGGGACTACTAGGGCAGAGGCGCTTGCTCCACTCTGAGGAAGGAGTCTGGGCAGAAGGCAGGCCTGTCCTGTGCCTCTGGTCCCAAGGGGACAGCATCTCCTTGGCGACCTGTCCCAAGGGCAGACTTGGCTTGCCACCAGGTGCCATAGCCGTAACTCGGAGAACAACCCCATGTAGAAACGGGCAGTCAGATGCCGTCTATCACCAAGATGTGGCAGCGATGTGGGTGGCAGGGGGTGTGCCGGGGAAGGAATGGAGACAGTCCCCCACAGTTCCCCATCCCTGTGCACGGGCCGTGTACAGGGATCTTGTCGCCTACCCTCTCCTGTGGTGAAGGCACCGGCCTAGACCCCGAGACTGCCTGAGCACCGGAGCAAAAGGCAAAGCCTTACCTACACCAGGAGATGGCAATAGGCATAGAGTGCCATGCTAAGACACACACGCTCCTGCAGGGTTGTGACTGTGTTTGCTGAATTCGGCATAGCAAGGTGAACGCCGGGCGTGAACTTGGAGCCCGGGAAAGCAAGTCCCAAGAGACACCAACTCTCCCGCGGCTCTTCTTCCCAGCCGCGACAGAGTGAACACCCAAAGCCTTTCTGAGGAAGCAGCAGCGAATTGCGGTTCGTGCCAAGCTGAATACCTCTGCGAAAGCATAGCAGTCGCTGAGAAATCAGAGTCGGTTCTCTGGGCTGTTTTTGTTGCTTGCCTTACCCTAGTATGCGCAGCACTATGGGAGAATCCCGCATAGAGCGAAAGCCTCTTTGCCCTGGCATCCCCTCTGAGAAAGCACAGCATTCTTTGGGAAAGCAGAGTCGGGTCTGAGGGATTCTCTGTTTCCTGAGCTGGTCTCCTCAGCACGGTGTAATAAACCCGCATGGAGCGAAATCCTCTATGCCTGGGCATCCCCTCTGCCTGAGTGAGAAGCGCGCTTGCGCCTGTGGAATTAGCCTTAAGGAATGGGACAGGTGTTTCACTGCGGGCCCCAGGAGCATGTCCGTGGGAGAGCGTGCTGCCCGTTGGGAAGAGCAAGAGCCGTTGGCCTTCTGGTCTGGAAACTGTTGCGAAGCAGGAGAGCCGGCCCTGACAGGCACAGCGGCCGGTGGTAATACAAGTGTCACCTGCACCCAGTGCAGATAGACGGAAGCCTGGCTGCTAAGGAGACAGGCGGGGATGAATATGGCACGGCGCGTGCTCCACTCTTAGGAAGGAGTCAGGGTAGCAAGCATGCCTGTCGTTAGCCTGTGGGAAAAGGAGACAGGAGCTCTTTGGCCACCTGTCCCTGGGGCAGACATGCTCTAGCAACCAGGGGCCTACGCAGAACTCGCAGAAACAGCTCCCTGAAATAACGGGGAGTCAGATGCCGACTTCCTCCAGGATGTGGAAGCTTGGAGATGGCACGGGGTGTAAGGGGCAGGAGTGGGGACAGTCCCCCAAAGCTCCCTATTCAGTGCACGGGCCGTGTGCAGGGATCCTGTCACCTCTCCTTTCCTCTGGGGAAAGCACTGGCCTAGTCCGCGAGTCCGCCTGAGCGCCAGAGTAAAAGGCCAAGCGATGCCTACACTGGGAGATGGTAGTGTGCCTAGAGTGCCATACTAGGCTACGCACGCTCCAACAGGGTTGTGGCTGCGTCTGCTTAGTTCGGCCTGGCATGGTGAACCAAGGACGCGAACATGGAGCCCGGGAAAGCAAGGCCCAAGAGGCACAAGCTCTCCCGCAGCTCTTCTTCCCTGACGCGACTGAAGCCTTGCTGAGGAAGCAGCAGCGAAGTGCTGTTCACGACAAGCCAAAGCCTCTGCGAAAGCACAGCATTCGCTGAGAAATGTTCTGCGGGCTGCTGCAGTTTGCATGAGCCCAGTCTCACGGTGGGAGAAACCCGCATACAGCGAAAGCCTCTTTGCCTGGGCATCTCCCCTGGGAAAGCACAGCGTTCCTTGGGAAATCAGAAATCAGATGCTGCTGCTGCTTGCCTGAGCTAGTCACCGCAGCTCAGTGGAAGATACCCGCATGGAGCTAAATACACTTTGCCCTAGCATCACCACTGCCTGAGAGAGAAGCCAAGTGTGGAGATCCAGCAGCACGCCGCCCCTGGAGAACAGAAGGAAAGGTTGGCCTTGGGGTCGGGAAACGCTCGCGTCGCAGGATAGCCTGCGGTGGCACGAAGAGCAGCCCGGTGGCAAGAAAAGTGTCACCCGCTTCCTGTGCGGAGAGAGGGTAGCCTGGCTGCTAAGGAGACATGAGGGGACTACTAGGGCAGAGGCGCTTGCTCCACTCTGAGGAAGGAGTCATGGGCAGAAGGCAGGCCTGTCCTGTACCTCGGGTCCCATGGGGATAGCATCTCCTTGGCCACCTGTCCCAAGGGCAGACTTGGCTTGCCACCAGGTGCCATAGCAGTAACTCGGAGAACAACCCCATGTAGAAACGGGCAGTCAGATGCCGTCTATCACCAAGATGTGGCAGCGATGTGGGTGGCAGGGGGTGTGCCGGGGAAGGAATGGAGACAGTCCCCCACAGTTCCCCATCCCTGTGCACGGGCCGTGTACAGGGATCTTGTCGCCTACCCTCTCCTGTGGTGAAGGCACCGGCCTAGACCCCGAGACTGCCTGAGCACCGGAGCAAAAGGCAAAGCTTTACCTACACCAGGAGATGGCAATAGGCATAGAGTGCCATGCTAAGACACACACGCTCCTGCAGGGTTGTGACTGTGTTTGCTGAATTCGGCATAGCAAGGTGAACGCCGGTCGTGAACTTGGAGCCCGGGAAAGCAAGTCCCAAGAGACAACAACTCTCCCGCGGCTCTTCTTCCCAGCCGCGACAGAGTGAACACCCAAAGCCTTTCTGAGGAAGCAGCAGCGAATTGCGGTTCGTGCCAAGCTGAATACCTCTGCGAAAGCATAGCAGTCGCTGGGAAATCAGAGTCGGTTCTCTGGGCTGTTTTTGTTGCTTGCCTTACCCTAGTATGCGCAGCACTATGGGAGAATCCCGCATAGAGCGAAAGCCACTTTGCCCTGGCATCCCCTCTGGGAAAGCACAGCATTCTTTGGGAAATCAGAGTCGGGTCTGAGGGATTCTCTGTTTCCTGAGCTTGTCTCCTCAGCACGGTGTAATAAACCCGCATGGAGCGAAATCCTCTATGCCTGGGCATCCCCTCTGCCTGAGTGAGAAGCGCGCTTGCGCCTGTGGAATTAGCCTTAAGGAATGGGACAGGTGTTTCACTGCGGGCCCCAGGAGCATGTCCGTGGGAGAGCGTGCTGCCCGTTGGGAAGAGCAGGAGCCGTTGGCCTTCTGGTCTGGAAACTGTTGCGAAGCAGGGGAGCCGGCCCTGACAGGCACAGCGGCCGGTGATAATACAAGTGTCACCTGCCCCCAGTGCAGATAGACGGAAGCCTGGCTGCTAAGGAGACAGGCGGGGATGAGTATGGCAGGGCGCGTGCTCCACTCTTAGGAAGGAGTCAGGGTAGCAAGCATGCCTGTCCTGAGCCTGTGGGAAAAGGAGACAGCAGCTCTTTGGCCACCTGTCCCTGGGGCAGACATGCTCTAGCAACCAGGGGCCTACGCAGAACTCGCAGAAACAGCTCCCTGAAATAACAGGGAGTCAGATGCCGACTTCCTCCAGGATGTGGAAGCTTGGAGAAGGCACGGGGTTTAAGGGGCAGGAGTGGGGACAGTCCCCCAAAGCTCCCTATTCAGTGCACGGGCCGTGTGCAGGGATCCTGTCACCTCTCCTTTCCTCTTGGGAAAGCACTGGCCTAGTCCGCGAGTCCGCCTGAGCGCCAGAGTAAAAGGCCAAGCGATGCCTACACCGGCAGATGGTAGTGTGCCTAGAGTGCCATACTAGGCTACGCACGCTCCAACAGGTTTGTGGCTGCGTCTGCTTAGTTCGGCCTGGCAGGGTGAACCAAGGACGCGAACATGGAGCCCGGGAAAGCAAGGCCCAAGAGGCACAAGCTCTCCCGCAGCTCTTCTTCCCTGACGCGACTGAAGCCTTGCTGAGGAAGCAGCCGCGAAGTGCTGTTCACGACAAGCCAAAGCCTCTGAGAAAGCAAAGCATTTGCTGAGAAATGTTCTGCGGGCTGCTACAGTTTGCATGAGCCCAGTCTCGCGGTGGGAGAAACCCGCATACAGCGAAAGCCTCTTTGCCTGGGCATCTCCCCTGGGAAAGCACAGTGTTCCTTGGGAAATCAGAGTTGGGTTTGGGGATGCTGCTGCCGCTTGCCTGAGCTAGTCACCTCAGCTCAGTGGAAGATACCCGCATGGAGCTAAATACCCTTTGCCCTAGCATCCCCTCTGCCTGAGAGAGAAGCCAAGTTTGGGGATCCAGCAGCACGCCGCCCCCGGAGAAGAGAAGGAGAGGTTGGCCTTGGGTTCGGGAAACGCTCGCGTCGCAGGATAGCCTGCCGTGGCACGAAGAGCAGCCCGGTGGCAAGAAAAGTGTCACCCGCTTCCTGTGCGGAGAGAGGGTAGCCTGGCTGCTAAGGAGACATGAGGGGACTACTAGGGCAGAGGCGCTTGCTCCACTCTGAGGAAGGAGTCTGGGCAGAAGGCAGGCCTGTCCTGTGCCTCTGGTCCCAAGGGGACAGCATCTCCTTGGCGACCTGTCCCAAGGGCAGACTTGGCTTGCCACCAGGTGCCATAGCCGTAACTCGGAGAACAACCCCATGTAGAAACGGGCAGTCAGATGCCGTCTATCACCAAGATGTGGCAGCGATGTGGGTGGCAGGGGGTGTGCCGGGGAAGGAATGGAGACAGTCCCCCACAGTTCCCCATCCCTGTGCACGGGCCGTGTACAGGGATCTTGTCGCCTACCCTCTCCTGTGGTGAAGGCACCGGCCTAGACCCCGAGACTGCCTGAGCACCGGAGCAAAAGGCAAAGCCTTACCTACACCAGGAGATGGCAATAGGCATAGAGTGCCATGCTAAGACACACACGCTCCTGCAGGGTTGTGACTGTGTTTGCTGAATTCGGCATAGCAAGGTGAACGCCGGGCGTGAACTTGGAGCCCGGGAAAGCAAGTCCCAAGAGACACCAACTCTCCCGCGGCTCTTCTTCCCAGCCGCGACAGAGTGAACACCCAAAGCCTTTCTGAGGAAGCAGCAGCGAATTGCGGTTCGTGCCAAGCTGAATACCTCTGCGAAAGCATAGCAGTCGCTGGGAAATCAGAGTCGGTTCTCTGGGCTGTTTTTGTTGCTTGCCTTACCCTAGTATGCGCAGCACTATGGGAGAATCCCGCATAGAGCGAAAGCCTCTTTGCCCTGGCATCCCCTCTGAGAAAGCACAGCATTCTTTGGGAAAGCAGAGTCGGGTCTGAGGGATTCTCTGTTTCCTGAGCTGGTCTCCTCAGCACGGTGTAATAAACCCGCATGGAGCGAAATCCTCTATGCCTGGGCATCCCCTCTGCCTGAGTGAGAAGCGCGCTTGCGCCTGTGGAATTAGCCTTAAGGAATGGGACAGGTGTTTCACTGCGGGCCCCAGGAGCATGTCCGTGGGAGAGCGTGCTGCCCGTTGGGAAGAGCAAGAGCCGTTGGCCTTCTGGTCTGGAAACTGTTGCGAAGCAGGAGAGCCGGCCCTGACAGGCACAGCGGCCGGTGGTAATACAAGTGTCACCTGCACCCAGTGCAGATAGACGGAAGCCTGGCTGCTAAGGAGACAGGCGGGGATGAATATGGCACGGCGCGTGCTCCACTCTTAGGAAGGAGTCAGGGTAGCAAGCATGCCTGTCGTTAGCCTGTGGGAAAAGGAGACAGGAGCTCTTTGGCCACCTGTCCCTGGGGCAGACATGCTCTAGCAACCAGGGGCCTACGCAGAACTCGCAGAAACAGCTCCCTGAAATAACGGGGAGTCAGATGCCGACTTCCTCCAGGATGTGGAAGCTTGGAGATGGCACGGGGTGTAAGGGGCAGGAGTGGGGACAGTCCCCCAAAGCTCCCTATTCAGTGCACGGGCCGTGTGCAGGGATCCTGTCACCTCTCCTTTCCTCTGGGGAAAGCACTGGCCTAGTCCGCGAGTCCGCCTGAGCGCCAGAGTAAAAGGCCAAGCGATGCCTACACTGGGAGATGGTAGTGTGCCTAGAGTGCCATACTAGGCTACGCACGCTCCAACAGGGTTGTGGCTGCGTCTGCTTAGTTCGGCCTGGCATGGTGAACCAAGGACGCGAACATGGAGCCCGGGAAAGCAAGGCCCAAGAGGCACAAGCTCTCCCGCAGCTCTTCTTCCCTGACGCGACTGAAGCCTTGCTGAGGAAGCAGCAGCGAAGTGCTGTTCACGACAAGCCAAAGCCTCTGCGAAAGCACAGCATTCGCTGAGAAATGTTCTGCGGGCTGCTGCAGTTTGCATGAGCCCAGTCTCACGGTGGGAGAAACCCGCATACAGCGAAAGCCTCTTTGCCTGGGCATCTCCCCTGGGAAAGCACAGCGTTCCTTGGGAAATCAGAAATCAGATGCTGCTGCTGCTTGCCTGAGCTAGTCACCGCAGCTCAGTGGAAGATACCCGCATGGAGCTAAATACACTTTGCCCTAGCATCACCACTGCCTGAGAGAGAAGCCAAGTGTGGAGATCCAGCAGCACGCCGCCCCTGGAGAACAGAAGGAAAGGTTGGCCTTGGGGTCGGGAAACGCTCGCGTCGCAGGATAGCCTGCGGTGGCACGAAGAGCAGCCCGGTGGCAAGAAAAGTGTCACCCGCTTCCTGTGCGGAGAGAGGGTAGCCTGGCTGCTAAGGAGACATGAGGGGACTACTAGGGCAGAGGCGCTTGCTCCACTCTGAGGAAGGAGTCATGGGCAGAAGGCAGGCCTGTCCTGTACCTCGGGTCCCATGGGGATAGCATCTCCTTGGCCACCTGTCCCAAGGGCAGACTTGGCTTGCCACCAGGTGCCATAGCCGTAACCTGGAGAACAACCCCATGTAGAAACGGGCAGTCAGATGCCGTCTATCACCAAGATGTGGCAGCGATATGGGTGGCAAGGGGTATGCCGGGGAAGGAATGGAGACAGTCCCCCACAGTTCCCCATCCCTGTGCACGGGCCGTGTACAGGGATCTTGTCGCCTACCCTCTCCTGTGGTGAAGGCACCGGCCTAGACCCCGAGACTGCCTGAGCACCGGAGCAAAAGGCAAAGCCTTACCTACACCAGGAGATGGCAATAGGCATAGAGTGCCATGCTAAGACACACACGCTCCTGCAGGGTTGTGACTGTGTTTGCTGAATTCGGCATAGCAAGGTGAACGCCGGTCGTGAACTTGGAGCCCGGGAAAGCAAGTCCCAAGAGACAACAACTCTCCCGCGGCTCTTCTTCCCAGCCGCGACAGAGTGAACACCCAAAGCCTTTCTGAGGAAGCAGCAGCGAATTGCGGTTCGTGCCAAGCTGAATACCTCTGCGAAAGCATAGCAGTCGCTGGGAAATCAGAGTCGGTTCTCTGGGCTGTTTTTGTTGCTTGCCTTACCCTAGTATGCGCAGCACTATGGGAGAATCCCGCATAGAGCGAAAGCCACTTTGCCCTGGCATCCCCTCTGGGAAAGCACAGCATTCTTTGGGAAATCAGAGTCGGGTCTGAGGGATTCTCTGTTTCCTGAGCTTGTCTCCTCAGCACGGTGTAATAAACCCGCATGGAGCGAAATCCTCTATGCCTGGGCATCCCCTCTGCCTGAGTGAGAAGCGCGCTTGCGCCTGTGGAATTAGCCTTAAGGAATGGGACAGGTGTTTCACTGCGGGCCCCAGGAGCATGTCCGTGGGAGAGCGTGCTGCCCGTTGGGAAGAGCAGGAGCCGTTGGCCTTCTGGTCTGGAAACTGTTGCGAAGCAGGGGAGCCGGCCCTGACAGGCACAGCGGCCGGTGATAATACAAGTGTCACCTGCCCCCAGTGCAGATAGACGGAAGCCTGGCTGCTAAGGAGACAGGCGGGGATGAGTATGGCAGGGCGCGTGCTCCACTCTTAGGAAGGAGTCAGGGTAGCAAGCATGCCTGTCGTTAGCCTGTGGGAAAAGGAGACAGGAGCTCTTTGGCCACCTGTCCCTGGGGCAGACATGCTCTAGCAACCAGGGGCCTACGCAGAACTCGCAGAAACAGCTCCCTGAAATAACGGGGAGTCAGATGCCGACTTCCTCCAGGATGTGGAAGCTTGGAGATGGCACGGGGTGTAAGGGGCAGGAGTGGGGACAGTCCCCCAAAGCTCCCTATTCAGTGCACGGGCCGTGTGCAGGGATCCTGTCACCTCTCCTTTCCTCTGGGGAAAGCACTGGCCTAGTCCGCGAGTCCGCCTGAGCGCCAGAGTAAAAGGCCAAGCGATGCCTACACTGGGAGATGGTAGTGTGCCTAGAGTGCCATACTAGGCTACGCACGCTCCAACAGGGTTGTGGCTGCGTCTGCTTAGTTCGGCCTGGCAGGGTGAACCAAGGACGCGAACATGGAGCCCGGGAAAGCAAGGCCCAAGAGGCACAAGCTCTCCCGCAGCTCTTCTTCCCTGACGCGACTGAAGCCTTGCTGAGGAAGCAGCAGCGAAGTGCTGTTCACGACAAGCCAAAGCCTCTGCGAAAGCACAGCATTCGCTGAGAAATGTTCTGCGGGCTGCTGCAGTTTGCATGAGCCCAGTCTCGCGGTGGGAGAAACCCGCATACAGCGAAAGCCTCTTTGCCTGGGCATCTCCCCTGGGAAAGCACAGCGTTCCTTGGGAAATCAGAAATCAGATGCTGCTGCTGCTTGCCTGAGCTAGTCACCGCAGCTCAGTGGAAGATACCCGCATGGAGCTAAATACACTTTGCCCTAGCATCACCACTGCCTGAGAGAGAAGCCAAGTGTGGAGATCCAGCAGCACGCCGCCCCTGGAGAACAGAAGGAAAGGTTGGCCTTGGGGTCGGGAAACGCTCGCGTCGCAGGATAGCCTGCGGTGGCACGAAGAGCAGCCCGGTGGCAAGAAAAGTGTCACCCGCTTCCTGTGCGGAGAGAGGGTAGCCTGGCTGCTAAGGAGACATGAGGGGACTACTAGGGCAGAGGCGCTTGCTCCACTCTGAGGAAGGAGTCTGGGCAGAAGGCAGGCCTGTCCTGTGCCTCTGGTCCCAAGGGGACAGCATCTCCTTGGCGACCTGTCCCAAGGGCAGACTTGGCTTGCCACCAGGTGCCATAGCCGTAACTCGGAGAACAACCCCATGTAGAAACGGGCAGTCAGATGCCGTCTATCACCAAGATGTGGCAGCGATGTGGGTGGCAGGGGGTGTGCCGGGGAAGGAATGGAGACAGTCCCCCACAGTTACCCATCCCTGTGCACGGGCCGTGTACAGGGATCTTGTCGCCTACCCTCTCCTGTGGTGAAGGCACTGGCCTAGACCCCGAGACTGCCTGAGCACCGGAGCAAAAGGCAAAGCCTTACCTACACCAGGAGATGGCAATAGGCATAGAGTGCCATGCTAAGACACACACGCTCCTGCAGGGTTGTGACTGTCTGCTGAATTCGGCATAGCAAGGTGAACGCCGGGCGTGAACTTGGAGCCCGGGAAAGCAAGTCCCAAGAGACACCAACTCTCCCGCGGCTCTTCTTCCCAGCCGCGACTGAGTGAACACCCAAAGCCTTTCTGAGGAAGCAGCAGCGAATTGCGGTTCGTGCCAAGCTGAATACCTCTGCGAAAGCATAGCAGTCGCTGGGAAATCAGAGTCGGTTCTCTGGGCTGTTTTTGTTGCTTGCCTTACCCTAGTATGCGCAGCACTATGGGAGAATCCCGCATAGAGCGAAAGCCTCTTTGCCCTGGCATCCCCTCTGGGAAAGCACAGCATTCTTTGGGAAATCAGAGTCGGGTCTGAGGGATTCTCTGTTTCCTGTGCTGGTCTCCTAAGCACGGTGTAATAAACCCGCATGGAGCGAAATCATCTATGCCTGGGCAACCCCTCTGCCTGAGTGAGAAGCGCGCTTGCGCCTGTGGAATTAGCCTTAAGGAATGGGACAGGTATTTCACTGCGGGCCCCAGGATCATGTCTGTGGGAGAGCGTGCTGCGCGTTGGGAAGAGCAGGAGCCGTTGGCCTTCTGGTCTGGAAACTGTTGCGAAGCAGGGGAGCCGGCCCTGACAGGCACAGCGGCCGGTGATAATACAAGTGTCACCTGCCCCCAGTGCAGATAGACGGAAGCCTGGCTGCTAAGGAGACAGGCGGGGATGAGTATGGCAGGGCGCGTGCTCCACTCTTAGGAAGGAGTCAGGGTAGCAAGCATGCCTGTCCTGAGCCTGTGGGAAAAGGAGACAGCAGCTCTTTGGCCACCTGTCCCTGGGGCAGACATGCTCTAGCAACCAGGGGCCTACGCAGAACTCGCAGATACAGCTCCCTGAAATAACAGGGAGTCAGATGCCGACTTCCTCCAGGATGTGGAAGCTTGGAGAAGGCACGGGGTTTAAGGGGCAGGAGTGGGGACAGTCCCCCAAAGCTCCCTATTCAGTGCACGGGCCGTGTGCAGGGATCCTGTCACCTCTCCTTTCCTCTGGGGAAAGCACTGGCCTAGTCCGCGAGTCCGCCTGAGCGCCAGAGTAAAAGGCCAAGCGATGCCTACACCGGCAGATGGTAGTGTGCCTAGAGTGCCATACTAGGCTACGCACGCTCCAACAGGGTTGTGGCTGCGTCTGCTTAGTTAGGCCTGGCAGGGTGAACCAAGGACGCGAACATGGAGCCCGGGAAAGCAAGGCCCAAGAGGCACAAGCTCTCCCGCAGCTCTTCTTCCCTGACGCGACTGAAGCCTTGCTGAGGAAGCAGCCGCGAAGTGCTGTTCACGCCAAGCCAAAGCCTCTGAGAAAGCAAAGCATTTGCTGAGAAATGTTCTGCGGGCTGCTGCAGTTTGCATGAGCCCAGTCTCGCGGTGGGAGAAACCCGCATACAGCGAAAGCCTCTTTGCCTGGGCATCTCCCCTGGGAAAGCACAGCGTTCCTTGGGAAATCAGAGTTGGGTTTGGGGATGCTGCTGCCGCTTGCCTGAGCTAGTCACCTCAGCTCAGTGGAAGATACCCGCATGGAGCTAAATACCCTTTGCCCTAGCATCCCCTCTGCCTGAGAGAGAAGCCAAGTTTGGGGATCCAGCAGCACGCCGCCCCCGGAGAAGAGAAGGAGAGGTTGGCCTTGGGTTCGGGAAACGCTCGCGTCGCAGGATAGCCTGCCGTGGCACGAAGAGCAGCCCGGTGGCAAGAAAAGTGTCACCCGCTTCCTGTGCGGAGAGAGGGTAGCCTGGCTGCTAAGGAGACATGAGGGGACTACTAGGGCAGAGGCGCTTGCTCCACTCTGAGGAAGGAGTCTGGGCAGAAGGCAGGCCTGTCCTGTGCCTCTGGTCCCAAGGGGACAGCATCTCCTTGGCGACCTGTCCCAAGGGCAGACTTGGCTTGCCACCAGGTGCCATAGCCGTAAGTCGGAGAACAACCCCATGTAGAAACGGGCAGTCAGATGCCGTCTATCACCAAGATGTGGCAGCGATGTGGGTGGGAGGCGGTGTGCCGGGGAAGGAATGGAGACAGTCCCCCACAGTTCCCCATCCCTGTGCACGGGCCGTGTACAGGGATCTTGTCGCCTACCCTCTCCTGTGGTGAAGGCACCGGCCTAGACCCCGAGACTGCCTGAGCACCGGAGCAAAGGGCAAAGCTTTACCTACACCAGGAGAAGGCAATAGGCATAGAGTGCCATGCTAAGACACACACGCTCCTGCAGGGTTGTGACTGTGTTTGCTGAATTCGGCATAGCAAGGTGAACGCCGGGCGTGAACTTGGAGCCCGGGAAAGCAAGTCCCAAGAGACACCAACTCTCCCGCGGCTCTTCTTCCCAGCCGCGACTGAGTGAACACCCAAAGCCTTTCTGAGGAAGCAGCAGCGAATTGCGGTTCGTGCCAAGCTGAATACCTCTGCGAAAGCATAGCAGTCGCTGGGAAATCAGAGTCGGTTCTCTGGGCTGTTTTTGTTGCTTGCCTTACCCTAGTATGCGCAGCACTATGGGAGAATCCCGCATAGAGCGAAAGCCTCTTTGCCCTGGCATCCCCTCTGGGAAAGCACAGCATTCTTTGGGAAATCATAGTCGGGTCTTAGGGATTCTCTGTTTCCTGAGCTTGTCTCCTCAGCACGGTGTAATAAACCCCCATGGAGCGAAATCCTCTATGCCTGGGCATCCCCTCTGCCTGAGTGAGAAGCGCGCTTGCGCCTGTGGAATTAGCCTTAAGGAATGGGACAGGTGTTTCACTGCGGGCCCCAGGAGCATGTCCGTGGGAGAGCGTGCTGCCCGTTGGGAAGAGCAGGAGCCGTTGGCCTTCTGGTCTGGAAACTGTTGCGAAGCAGGAGAGCCGGCCCTGACAGGCACAGCGGCCGGTGGTAATACAAGTGTCACCTGCACCCAGTGCAGATAGACGGAAGCCTGGCTGCTAAGGAGACAGGCGGGGATGAGTATGGCAGGGCGCGTGCTCCACTCTTAGGAAGGAGTCAGGGTAGCAAGCATGCCTGTCGTGAGCCTGTGGGAAAAGGAGACAGCAGCTCTTTGGCCACCTGTCCCTGGGGCAGACATGCTCTAGCAACCAGGGGCCTACGCAGAACTCGCAGAAACAGCTCCCTGAAATAACGGGGAGTCAGATGCCGACTTCCTCCAGGATGTGGAAGCTTGGAGAAGGCACGGGGTTTAAGGGGCAGGAGTGGGGACAGTCCCCCAAAGCTCCCTATTTAGTGCACGGGCCGTGTGCAGGGATCCTGTCACCTCTCCTTTCCTCTGGGGAAAGCACTGGCCTAGTCCGCGAGTCCGCCTGAGCGCCAGAGTAAAAGGCCAAGCGATGCCTACACTGGGAGATGGTAGTGTGCCTAGAGTGCCATACTAGGCTACGCACGCTCCAACAGGGTTGTGGCTGCGTCTGCTTAGTTCGGCCTGGCATGGTGAACCAAGGACGCGAACATGGAGCCCGGGAAAGCAAGGCCCAAGAGGCACAAGCTCTCCCGCAGCTCTTCTTCCCTGACGCGACTGAAGCCTTGCTGAGGAAGCAGCAGCGAAGTGCTGTTCACGACAAGCCAAAGCCTCTGCGAAAGCACAGCATTCGCTGAGAAATGTTCTGCGGGCTGCTGCAGTTTGCATGAGCCCAGTCTCGCGGTGGGAGAAACCCGCATACAGCGAAAGCCTCTTTGCCTGGGCATCTCCCCTGGGAAAGCACAGCGTTCCTTGGGAAATCAGAAATCAGATGCTGCTGCTGCTTGCCTGAGCTAGTCACCGCAGCTCAGTGGAAGATACCCGCATGGAGCTAAATACACTTTGCCCTAGCATCACCACTGCCTGAGAGAGAAGCCAAGTGTGGAGATCCAGCAGCATGCCGGCCCTGGAGAACAGAAGGAAAGGTTGGCCTTGGGGTCGGGAAACGCTCGCGTCGCAGGATAGCCTGCGGTGGCACGAAGAGCAGCCCGGTGGCAAGAAAAGTGTCACCCGCTTCCTGTGCCGAGAGAGGGTAGCCTGGCTGCTAAGGAGACATGAGGGGACTACTAGGGCAGAGGCGCTTGCTCCACTCTGAGGAAGGAGTCTGGGCAGAAGGCAGGCCTGTCCTGTGCCTCTGGTCCCAAGGGGACAGCATCTCCTTGGCGACCTGTCCCAAGGGCAGACTTGGCTTGCCACCAGGTGCCATAGCCGTAACTCGGAGAACAACCCCATGTACAAACGGGCAGTCAGATGCCGTCTATCACCAAGATGTGGCAGCGATGTGGGTGGCAGGGGGTGTGCCGGGGAAGGAATGGAGACAGTCCCCCACAGTTACCCATCCCTGTGCACGGGCCGTGTACAGGGATCTTGTCGCCTACCCTCTCCTGTGGTGAAGGCACTGGCCTAGACCCCGAGACTGCCTGAGCACCGGAGCAAAAGGCAAAGCCTTACCTACACCAGGAGATGGCAATAGGCATAGAGTGCCATGCTAAGACACACACGCTCCTGCAGGGTTGTGACTGTGTTTGCTGAATTCGGCATAGCAAGGTGAACGCCGGGCGTGAACTTGTAGCCCGGGAAAGCAAGTCCCAAGAGACACCAACTCTCCCGCGGCTCTTCTTTCCAGCCGCGACTGAGTGAACACCCAAAGCCTTTCTGAGGAAGCAGCAGCGAATTGCGGTTCGTGCCAAGCTGAATACCTCTGCGAAAGCATAGCAGTCGCTGGGAAATCAGAGTCGGTTCTCTGGGCTGTTTTTGTTGCTTGCCTTACCCTAGTATGCGCAGCACTATGGGAGAATGCCGCATAGAGCGAAAGCCTCTTTGCCCTGGCATCCCCTCTGGGAAAGCACAGCATTCTTTGGGAAATCAGAGTCGGGTCTGAGGGATTCTCTGTTTCCTGTGCTGGTCTCCTAAGCACGGTGTAATAAACCCGCATGGAGCGAAATCATCTATGCCTGGGCAACCCCTCTGCCTGAGTGAGAAGCGTGCTTGCGCCTGTGGAATTAGCCTTAAGGAATGGGAAAGGTATTTCACTGCGGGCCCCAGGATCATGTCTGTGGGAGAGCGTGCTGCGCGTTGGGAAGAGCAGGAGCCGTTGGCCTTCTGGTCTGGAAACTGTTGCGAAGCAGGGGAGCCGGCCCTGACAGGCACAGCGGCCGGTGATAATACAAGTGTCACCTGCCCCCAGTGCAGATAGACGGAAGCCTGGCTGCTAAGGAGACAGGCGGGGATGAGTATGGCAGGGCGCGTGCTCCACTCTTAGGAAGGAGTCAGGGTAGCAAGCATGCCTGTCCTGAGCCTGTGGGAAAAGGAGACAGCAGCTCTTTGGCCACCTGTCCCTGGGGCAGACATGCTCTAGCAACCAGGGGCCTACGCAGAACTCGCAGAAACAGCTCCCTGAAATAACAGGGAGTCAGATGCCGACTTCCTCCAGGATGTGGAAGCTTGGAGAAGGCACTGGGTTTAAGGGGCAGGAGTGGGGACAGTCCCCCAAAGCTCCCTATTCAGTGCACGGGCCGTGTGCAGGGATCCTGTCACCTCTCCTTTCCTCTGGGGAAAGCACTGGCCTAGTCCGCGAGTCCGCCTGAGCGCCAGAGTAAAAGGCCAAGCGATGCCTACAACGGGAGATGGTAGTGTGCCTAGAGTGCCATACTAGGCTACGCACGCTCCAACAGGGTTGTGGCTGCGTCTGCTTAGTTCGGCCTGGCAGGGTGAACCAAGGACGCGAACATGGAGCCCGGGAAAGCAAGGCCCAAGAGGCACAAGCTCTCCCGCAGCTCTTCTTCCCTGACGCGACTGAAGCCTTGCTGAGGAAGCAGCCGCGAAGTGCTGTTCACGCCAAGCCAAAGCCTCTGAGAAAGCAAAGCATTTGCTGAGAAATGTTCTGCGGGCTGCTGCAGTTTGCATGAGCCCAGTCTCGCGGTGGGAGAAACCCGCATACAGCGAAAGCCTCTTTGCCTGGGCATCTCCCCTGGGAAAGCACAGCGTTCCTTGGGAAATCAGAGTTGGGTTTGGGGATGCTGCTGCCGCTTGCCTGAGCTAGTCACCTCAGCTCAGTGGAAGATACCCGCATGGAGCTAAATACCCTTTGCCCTAGCATCCCCTCTGCCTGAGAGAGAAGCCAAGTTTGGGGATCCAGCAGCACGCCGCCCCAGGAGAAGAGAAGGAGAGGTTGACCTTGGGTTCGGGAAACGCTCGCGTCGCAGGATAGCCTGCCGTGGCACGAAGAGCAGCCCGGTGGCAAGAAAAGTGTCACCCGCTTCCTGTGCGGAGAGAGGGTAGCCTGGCTGCTAAGGAGACATGAGGGGACTACTAGGGCAGAGGCGCTTGCTCCACTCTGAGGAAGGAGTCTGGGCAGAAGGCAGGCCTGTCCTGTGCCTCTGGTCCCAAGGGGACAGCATCTCCTTGGCGACCTGTCCCAAGGGCAGACTTGGCTTGCCACCAGGTGCCATAGCAGTAACTCGGAGAACAACCCCATGTAGAAACGGGCAGTCAGATGCCGTCTATCACCAAGATGTGGCAGCGATGTGGGTGGCAGGGGGTGTGCCGGGGAAGGAATGGAGACAGTCCCCCACAGTTCCCCATCCCTGTGCACGGGCCGTGTACAGGGATCTTGTCGCCTACCCTCTCCTGTGGTGAAGGCACCGGCCTAGACCCCGAGACTGCCTGAGCACCGGAGCAAAAGGCAAAGCCTTACCTACACCAGGACATGGCAATAGGCATAGAGTGCCATGCTAAGACACACACGCTCCTGCAGGGTTGTGACTGTGTTTGCTGAATTCGGCATAGCAAGGTGAACGCCGGTCGTGAACTTGGAGCCCGGGAAAGCAAGTCCCAAGAGACAACAACTCTCCCGCGGCTCTTCTTCCCAGCCGCGACAGAGTGAACACCCAAAGCCTTTCTGAGGAAGCAGCAGCGAATTGCGGTTCGTGCCAAGCTGAATACCTCTGCGAAAGCATAGCAGTCGCTGGGAAATCAGAGTCGGTTCTCTGGGCTGTTTTTGTTGCTTGCCTTACCCTAGTATGCGCAGCACTATGGGAGAATCCCGCATAGAGCGAAAGCCTCTTTGCCCTGGCATCCGCTCTGGGAAAGCACAGCATTCTTTGGGAAATCAGAGTCGGGTCTGAGGGATTCTCTGTTTCCTGAGCTTGTCTCCTCAGCACGGTGTAATAAACCCGCATGGAGCGAAATCCTCTATGCCTGGGCATCCCCTCTGCCTGAGTGAGAAGCGCGCTTGCGCCTGTGGAATTAGCCTTAAGGAATGGGACAGGTGTTTCACTGCGGGCCCCAGGAGCATGTCCGTGGGAGAGCGTGCTGCCCGTTGGGAAGAGCAGGAGCCGTTGGCCTTCTGGTCTGGAAACTGTTGCGAAGCAGGGGAGCCGGCCCTGACAGGCACAGCGGCCGGTGATAATACAAGTGTCACCTGCCCCCAGTGCAGATAGACGGAAGCCTGGCTGCTAAGGAGACAGGCGGGGATGAGTATGGCAGGGCGCGTGCTCCACTCTTAGGAAGGAGTCAGGGTAGCAAGCATGCCTGTCCTGAGCCTGTGGGAAAAGGAGACAGCAGCTCTTTGGCCACCTGTCCCTGGGGCAGACATGCTCTAGCAACCAGGGGCCTACGCAGAACTCGCAGAAACAGCTCCCTGAAATAACAGGGAGTCAGATGCCGACTTCCTCCAGGATGTGGAAGCTTGGAGAAGGCACGGGGTTTAAGGGGCAGGAGTGGAGACAGTCCCCCAAAGCTCCCTATTCAGTGCACGGGCCGTGTGCAGGGATCCTGTCACCTCTCCTTTCCTCTTGGGAAAGCACTGGCCTAGTCCGCGAGTCCGCCTGAGCGCCAGAGTAAAAGGCCAAGCGATGCCTACACCGGCAGATGGTAGTGTGCCTAGAGTGCCATACTAGGCTACGCACGCTCCAACAGGTTTGTGGCTGCGTCTGCTTAGTTCGGCCTGGCAGGGTGAACCAAGGACGCGAACATGGAGCCCGGGAAAGCAAGGCCCAAGAGGCACAAGCTCTCCCGCAGCTCTTCTTCCCTGACGCGACTGAAGCCTTGCTGAGGAAGCAGCCGCGAAGTGCTGTTCACGACAAGCCAAAGCCTCTGAGAAAGCAAAGCATTTGCTGAGAAATGTTCTGCGGGCTGCTACAGTTTGCATGAGCCCAGTCTCGCGGTGGGAGAAACCCGCATACAGCGAAAGCCTCTTTGCCTGGGCATCTCCCCTGGGAAAGCACAGTGTTCCTTGGGAAATCAGAGTTGGGTTTGGGGATGCTGCTGCCGCTTGCCTGAGCTAGTCACCTCAGCTCAGTGGAAGATACCCGCATGGAGCTAAATACCCTTTGCCCTAGCATCCCCTCTGCCTGAGAGAGAAGCCAAGTTTGGGGATCCAGCAGCACGCCGCCCCCGGAGAAGAGAAGGAGAGGTTGGCCTTGGGTTCGGGAAACGCTCGCGTCGCAGGATAGCCTGCCGTGGCACGAAGAGCAGCCCGGTGGCAAGAAAAGTGTCACCCGCTTCCTGTGCGGAGAGAGGGTAGCCTGGCTGCTAAGGAGACATGAGGGGACTACTAGGGCAGAGGCGCTTGCTCCACTCTGAGGAAGGAGTCTGGGCAGAAGGCAGTCCTGTCCTGTGCCTCTGGTCCCAAGGGGACAGCATCTCCTTGGCGACCTGTCCCAAGGGCAGACTTGGCTTGCCACCAGGTGCCATAGCCGTAACTCGGAGAACAACCCCATGTAGAAACGGGCAGTCAGATGCCGTCTATCACCAAGATGTGGCAGCGATGTGGGTGGCAGGGGGTGTGCCGGGGAAGGAATGGAGACAGTCCCCCACAGTTCCCCATCCCTGTGCACGGGCCGTGTACAGGGATCTTGTCGCCTACCCT
Source organism: Mustela lutreola (assembly GCF_030435805.1). Classification (NCBI taxonomy): domain Eukaryota; kingdom Metazoa; phylum Chordata; class Mammalia; order Carnivora; family Mustelidae; genus Mustela; species Mustela lutreola. Next base: position 87,671,086 of record NC_081302.1, on the reverse strand, counting down.
CTCCTGTGGTGAAGGCACCGGCCTAGACCCCGAGACTGCCTGAGCACCGGAGCAAAAGGCAAAGCCTTACCTACACCAGGAGATGGCAATAGGCATAGAGTGCCATGCTAAGACACACACGCTCCTGCAGGGTTGTGACTGTGTTTGCTGAATTCGGCATAGCAAGGTGAACGCCGGGCGTGAACTTGGAGCCCGGGAAAGCAAGTCCCAAGAGACACCAACTCTCCCGCGGCTCTTCTTCCCAGCCGCGACAGAGTGAACACCCAAAGCCTTTCTGAGGAAGCAGCAGCGAATTGCGGTTCGTGCCAAGCTGAATACCTCTGCGAAAGCATAGCAGTCGCTGGGAAATCAGAGTCGGTTCTCTGGGCTGTTTTTGTTGCTTGCCTTACCCTAGTATGCGCAGCACTATGGGAGAATCCCGCATAGAGCGAAAGCCTCTTTGCCCTGGCATCCCCTCTGAGAAAGCACAGCATTCTTTGGGAAAGCAGAGTCGGGTCTGAGGGATTCTCTGTTTCCTGAGCTGGTCTCCTCAGCACGGTGTAATAAACCCGCATGGAGCGAAATCCTCTATGCCTGGGCATCCCCTCTGCCTGAGTGAGAAGCGCGCTTGCGCCTGTGGAATTAGCCTTAAGGAATGGGACAGGTGTTTCACTGCGGGCCCCAGGAGCATGTCCGTGGGAGAGCGTGCTGCCCGTTGGGAAGAGCAAGAGCCGTTGGCCTTCTGGTCTGGAAACTGTTGCGAAGCAGGAGAGCCGGCCCTGACAGGCACAGCGGCCGGTGGTAATACAAGTGTCACCTGCACCCAGTGCAGATAGACGGAAGCCTGGCTGCTAAGGAGACAGGCGGGGATGAATATGGCACGGCGCGTGCTCCACTCTTAGGAAGGAGTCAGGGTAGCAAGCATGCCTGTCGTTAGCCTGTGGGAAAAGGAGACAGGAGCTCTTTGGCCACCTGTCCCTGGGGCAGACATGCTCTAGCAACCAGGGGCCTACGCAGAACTCGCAGAAACAGCTCCCTGAAATAACGGGGAGTCAGATGCCGACTTCCTCCAGGATGTGGAAGCTTGGAGATGGCACGGGGTGTAAGGGGCAGGAGTGGGGACAGTCCCCCAAAGCTCCCTATTCAGTGCACGGGCCGTGTGCAGGGATCCTGTCACCTCTCCTTTCCTCTGGGGAAAGCACTGGCCTAGTCCGCGAGTCCGCCTGAGCGCCAGAGTAAAAGGCCAAGCGATGCCTACACTGGGAGATGGTAGTGTGCCTAGAGTGCCATACTAGGCTACGCACGCTCCAACAGGGTTGTGGCTGCGTCTGCTTAGTTCGGCCTGGCATGGTGAACCAAGGACGCGAACATGGAGCCCGGGAAAGCAAGGCCCAAGAGGCACAAGCTCTCCCGCAGCTCTTCTTCCCTGACGCGACTGAAGCCTTGCTGAGGAAGCAGCAGCGAAGTGCTGTTCACGACAAGCCAAAGCCTCTGCGAAAGCACAGCATTCGCTGAGAAATGTTCTGCGGGCTGCTGCAGTTTGCATGAGCCCAGTCTCACGGTGGGAGAAACCCGCATACAGCGAAAGCCTCTTTGCCTGGGCATCTCCCCTGGGAAAGCACAGCGTTCCTTGGGAAATCAGAAATCAGATGCTGCTGCTGCTTGCCTGAGCTAGTCACCGCAGCTCAGTGGAAGATACCCGCATGGAGCTAAATACACTTTGCCCTAGCATCACCACTGCCTGAGAGAGAAGCCAAGTGTGGAGATCCAGCAGCACGCCGCCCCTGGAGAACAGAAGGAAAGGTTGGCCTTGGTGTCGGGAAACGCTCGTGTCGCAGGATAGCCTGCGGTGGCACGAAGAGCAGCCCAGTGGCAAGAAAAGTGTCACCCGCTTCCTGTGCGGAGAGAGGGTAGCCTGGCTGCTAAGGAGACATGAGGGGACTACTAGGGCAGAGGCGCTTGCTCCACTCTGAGGAAGGAGTCATGGGCAGAAGGCAGGCCTGTCCTGTACCTCGGGTCCCATGGGGATAGCATCTCCTTGGCCACCTGTCCCAAGGGCAGACTTGGCTTGCCACCAGGTGCCATAGCCGTAACCTGGAGAACAACCCCATGTAGAAACGGGCAGTCAGATGCCGTCTATCACCAAGATGTGGCAGCGATATGGGTGGCAAGGGGTATGCCGGGGAAGGAATGGAGACAGTCCCCCACAGTTCCCCATCCCTGTGCACGGGCCGTGTACAGGGATCTTGTCGCCTACCCTCTCCTGTGGTGAAGGCACCGGCCTAGACCCCGAGACTGCCTGAGCACCGGAGCAAAAGGCAAAGCCTTACCTACACCAGGAGATGGCAATAGGCATAGAGTGCCATGCTAAGACACACACGCTCCTGCAGGGTTGTGACTGTGTTTGCTGAATTCGGCATAGCAAGGTGAACGCCGGTCGTGAACTTGGAGCCCGGGAAAGCAAGTCCCAAGAGACAACAACTCTCCCGCGGCTCTTCTTCCCAGCCGCGACAGAGTGAACACCCAAAGCCTTTCTGAGGAAGCAGCAGCGAATTGCGGTTCGTGCCAAGCTGAATACCTCTGCGAAAGCATAGCAGTCGCTGGGAAATCAGAGTCGGTTCTCTGGGCTGTTTTTGTTGCTTGCCTTACCCTAGTATGCGCAGCACTATGGGAGAATCCCTCATAGAGCGAAAGCCACTTTGCCCTGGCATCCCCTCTGGGAAAGCACAGCATTCTTTGGGAAATCAGAGTCGGGTCTGAGGGATTCTCTGTTTCCTGAGCTTGTCTCCTCAGCACGGTGTAATAAACCCGCATGGAGCGAAATCCTCTATGCCTGGGCATCCCCTCTGCCTGAGTGAGAAGCGCGCTTGCGCCTGTGGAATTAGCCTTAAGGAATGGGACAGGTGTTTCACTGCGGGCCCCAGGAGCATGTCCGTGGGAGAGCGTGCTGCCCGTTGGGAAGAGCAGGAGCCGTTGGCCTTCTGGTCTGGAAACTGTTGCGAAGCAGGGGAGCCGGCCCTGACAGGCACAGCGGCCGGTGATAATACAAGTGTCACCTGCCCCCAGTGCAGATAGACGGAAGCCTGGCTGCTAAGGAGACAGGCGGGGATGAGTATGGCAGGGCGCGTGCTCCACTCTTAGGAAGGAGTCAGGGTAGCAAGCATGCCTGTCGTTAGCCTGTGGGAAAAGGAGACAGGAGCTCTTTGGCCACCTGTCCCTGGGGCAGACATGCTCTAGCAACCAGGGGCCTACGCAGAACTCGCAGAAACAGCTCCCTGAAATAACGGGGAGTCAGATGCCGACTTCCTCCAGGATGTGGAAGCTTGGAGATGGCACGGGGTGTAAGGGGCAGGAGTGGGGACAGTCCCCCAAAGCTCCCTATTCAGTGCACGGGCCGTGTGCAGGGATCCTGTCACCTCTCCTTTCCTCTGGGGAAAGCACTGGCCTAGTCCGCGAGTCCGCCTGAGCGCCAGAGTAAAAGGCCAAGCGATGCCTACACTGGGAGATGGTAGTGTGCCTAGAGTGCCATACTAGGCTACGCACGCTCCAACAGGGTTGTGGCTGCGTCTGCTTAGTTCGGCCTGGCAGGGTGAACCAAGGACGCGAACATGGAGCCCGGGAAAGCAAGGCCCAAGAGGCACAAGCTCTCCCGCAGCTCTTCTTCCCTGACGCGACTGAAGCCTTGCTGAGGAAGCAGCAGCGAAGTGCTGTTCACGACAAGCCAAAGCCTCTGCGAAAGCACAGCATTCGCTGAGAAATGTTCTGCGGGCTGCTGCAGTTTGCATGAGCCCAGTCTCGCGGTGGGAGAAACCCGCATACAGCGAAAGCCTCTTTGCCTGGGCATCTCCCCTGGGAAAGCACAGCGTTCCTTGGGAAATCAGAAATCAGATGCTGCTGCTGCTTGCCTGAGCTAGTCACCGCAGCTCAGTGGAAGATACCCGCATGGAGCTAAATACACTTTGCCCTAGCATCACCACTGCCTGAGAGAGAAGCCAAGTGTGGAGATCCAGCAGCACGCCGCCCCTGGAGAACAGAAGGAAAGGTTGGCCTTGGGGTCGGGAAACGCTCGCGTCGCAGGATAGCCTGCGGTGGCACGAAGAGCAGCCCGGTGGCAAGAAAAGTGTCACCCGCTTCCTGTGCGGAGAGAGGGTAGCCTGGCTGCTAAGGAGACATGAGGGGACTACTAGGGCAGAGGCGCTTGCTCCACTCTGAGGAAGGAGTCTGGGCAGAAGGCAGGCCTGTCCTGTGCCTCTGGTCCCAAGGGGACAGCATCTCCTTGGCGACCTGTCCCAAGGGCAGACTTGGCTTGCCACCAGGTGCCATAGCCGTAACTCGGAGAACAACCCCATGTAGAAACGGGCAGTCAGATGCCGTCTATCACCAAGATGTGGCAGCGATGTGGGTGGCAGGGGGTGTGCCGGGGAAGGAATGGAGACAGTCCCCCACAGTTACCCATCCCTGTGCACGGGCCGTGTACAGGGATCTTGTCGCCTACCCTCTCCTGTGGTGAAGGCACTGGCCTAGACCCCGAGACTGCCTGAGCACCGGAGCAAAAGGCAAAGCCTTACCTACACCAGGAGATGGCAATAGGCATAGAGTGCCATGCTAAGACACACACGCTCCTGCAGGGTTGTGACTGTCTGCTGAATTCGGCATAGCAAGGTGAACGCCGGGCGTGAACTTGGAGCCCGGGAAAGCAAGTCCCAAGAGACACCAACTCTCCCGCGGCTCTTCTTCCCAGCCGCGACTGAGTGAACACCCAAAGCCTTTCTGAGGAAGCAGCAGCGAATTGCGGTTCGTGCCAAGCTGAATACCTCTGCGAAAGCATAGCAGTCGCTGGGAAATCAGAGTCGGTTCTCTGGGCTGTTTTTGTTGCTTGCCTTACCCTAGTATGCGCAGCACTATGGGAGAATCCCGCATAGAGCGAAAGCCTCTTTGCCCTGGCATCCCCTCTGGGAAAGCACAGCATTCTTTGGGAAATCAGAGTCGGGTCTGAGGGATTCTCTGTTTCCTGTGCTGGTCTCCTAAGCACGGTGTAATAAACCCGCATGGAGCGAAATCATCTATGCCTGGGCAACCCCTCTGCCTGAGTGAGAAGCGCGCTTGCGCCTGTGGAATTAGCCTTAAGGAATGGGACAGGTATTTCACTGCGGGCCCCAGGATCATGTCTGTGGGAGAGCGTGCTGCGCGTTGGGAAGAGCAGGAGCCGTTGGCCTTCTGGTCTGGAAACTGTTGCGAAGCAGGGGAGCCGGCCCTGACAGGCACAGCGGCCGGTGATAATACAAGTGTCACCTGCCCCCAGTGCAGATAGACGGAAGCCTGGCTGCTAAGGAGACAGGCGGGGATGAGTATGGCAGGGCGCGTGCTCCACTCTTAGGAAGGAGTCAGGGTAGCAAGCATGCCTGTCCTGAGCCTGTGGGAAAAGGAGACAGCAGCTCTTTGGCCACCTGTCCCTGGGGCAGACATGCTCTAGCAACCAGGGGCCTACGCAGAACTCGCAGAAACAGCTCCCTGAAATAACAGGGAGTCAGATGCCGACTTCCTCCAGGATGTGGAAGCTTGGAGAAGGCACGGGGTTTAAGGGGCAGGAGTGGGGACAGTCCCCCAAAGCTCCCTATTCAGTGCACGGGCCGTGTGCAGGGATCCTGTCACCTCTCCTTTCCTCTGGGGAAAGCACTGGCCTAGTCCGCGAGTCCGCCTGAGCGCCAGAGTAAAAGGCCAAGCGATGCCTACACCGGCAGATGGTAGTGTGCCTAGAGTGCCATACTAGGCTACGCACGCTCCAACAGGGTTGTGGCTGCGTCTGCTTAGTTAGGCCTGGCAGGGTGAACCAAGGACGCGAACATGGAGCCCGGGAAAGCAAGGCCCAAGAGGCACAAGCTCTCCCGCAGCTCTTCTTCCCTGACGCGACTGAAGCCTTGCTGAGGAAGCAGCCGCGAAGTGCTGTTCACGCCAAGCCAAAGCCTCTGAGAAAGCAAAGCATTTGCTGAGAAATGTTCTGCGGGCTGCTGCAGTTTGCATGAGCCCAGTCTCGCGGTGGGAGAAACCCGCATACAGCGAAAGCCTCTTTGCCTGGGCATCTCCCCTGGGAAAGCACAGCGTTCCTTGGGAAATCAGAGTTGGGTTTGGGGATGCTGCTGCCGCTTGCCTGAGCTAGTCACCTCAGCTCAGTGGAAGATACCCGCATGGAGCTAAATACCCTTTGCCCTAGCATCCCCTCTGCCTGAGAGAGAAGCCAAGTTTGGGGATCCAGCAGCACGCCGCCCCCGGAGAAGAGAAGGAGAGGTTGGCCTTGGGTTCGGGAAACGCTCGCGTCGCAGGATAGCCTGCCGTGGCACGAAGAGCAGCCCGGTGGCAAGAAAAGTGTCACCCGCTTCCTGTGCGGAGAGAGGGTAGCCTGGCTGCTAAGGAGACATGAGGGGACTACTAGGGCAGAGGCGCTTGCTCCACTCTGAGGAAGGAGTCTGGGCAGAAGGCAGGCCTGTCCTGTGCCTCTGGTCCCAAGGGGACAGCATCTCCTTGGCGACCTGTCCCAAGGGCAGACTTGGCTTGCCACCAGGTGCCATAGCCGTAACTCGGAGAACAACCCCATGTAGAAACGGGCAGTCAGATGCCGTCTATCACCAAGATGTGGCAGCGATGTGGGTGGGAGGCGGTGTGCCGGGGAAGGAATGGAGACAGTCCCCCACAGTTCCCCATCCCTGTGCACGGGCCGTGTACAGGGATCTTGTCGCCTACCCTCTCCTGTGGTGAAGGCACCGGCCTAGACCCCGAGACTGCCTGAGCACCGGAGCAAAGGGCAAAGCTTTACCTACACCAGGAGAAGGCAATAGGCATAGAGTGCCATGCTAAGACACACACGCTCCTGCAGGGTTGTGACTGTGTTTGCTGAATTCGGCATAGCAAGGTGAACGCCGGGCGTGAACTTGGAGCCCGGGAAAGCAAGTCCCAAGAGACACCAACTCTCCCGCGGCTCTTCTTCCCAGCCGCGACTGAGTGAACACCCAAAGCCTTTCTGAGGAAGCAGCAGCGAATTGCGGTTCGTGCCAAGCTGAATACCTCTGCGAAAGCATAGCAGTCGCTGGGAAATCAGAGTCGGTTCTCTGGGCTGTTTTTGTTGCTTGCCTTACCCTAGTATGCGCAGCACTATGGGAGAATCCCGCATAGAGCGAAAGCCTCTTTGCCCTGGCATCCCCTCTGGGAAAGCACAGCATTCTTTGGGAAATCATAGTCGGGTCTTAGGGATTCTCTGTTTCCTGAGCTTGTCTCCTCAGCACGGTGTAATAAACCCCCATGGAGCGAAATCCTCTATGCCTGGGCATCCCCTCTGCCTGAGTGAGAAGCGCGCTTGCGCCTGTGGAATTAGCCTTAAGGAATGGGACAGGTGTTTCACTGCGGGCCCCAGGAGCATGTCCGTGGGAGAGCGTGCTGCCCGTTGGGAAGAGCAGGAGCCGTTGGCCTTCTGGTCTGGAAACTGTTGCGAAGCAGGAGAGCCGGCCCTGACAGGCACAGCGGCCGGTGGTAATACAAGTGTCACCTGCACCCAGTGCAGATAGACGGAAGCCTGGCTGCTAAGGAGACAGGCGGGGATGAGTATGGCAGGGCGCGTGCTCCACTCTTAGGAAGGAGTCAGGGTAGCAAGCATGCCTGTCGTGAGCCTGTGGGAAAAGGAGACAGCAGCTCTTTGGCCACCTGTCCCTGGGGCAGACATGCTCTAGCAACCAGGGGCCTACGCAGAACTCGCAGAAACAGCTCCCTGAAATAACGGGGAGTCAGATGCCGACTTCCTCCAGGATGTGGAAGCTTGGAGAAGGCACGGGGTTTAAGGGGCAGGAGTGGGGACAGTCCCCCAAAGCTCCCTATTTAGTGCACGGGCCGTGTGCAGGGATCCTGTCACCTCTCCTTTCCTCTGGGGAAAGCACTGGCCTAGTCCGCGAGTCCGCCTGAGCGCCAGAGTAAAAGGCCAAGCGATGCCTACACTGGGAGATGGTAGTGTGCCTAGAGTGCCATACTAGGCTACGCACGCTCCAACAGGGTTGTGGCTGCGTCTGCTTAGTTCGGCCTGGCAGGGTGAACCAAGGACGCGAACATGGAGCCCGGGAAAGCAAGGCCCAAGAGGCACAAGCTCTCCCGCAGCTCTTCTTCCCTGACGCGACTGAAGCCTTGCTGAGGAAGCAGCAGCGAAGTGCTGTTCACGACAAGCCAAAGCCTCTGCGAAAGCACAGCATTCGCTGAGAAATGTTCTGCGGGCTGCTGCAGTTTGCATGAGCCCAGTCTCGCGGTGGGAGAAACCCGCATACAGCGAAAGCCTCTTTGCCTGGGCATCTCCCCTGGGAAAGCACAGCGTTCCTTGGGAAATCAGAAATCAGATGCTGCTGCTGCTTGCCTGAGCTAGTCACCGCAGCTCAGTGGAAGATACCCGCATGGAGCTAAATACACTTTGCCCTAGCATCACCACTGCCTGAGAGAGAAGCCAAGTGTGGAGATCCAGCAGCACGCCGCCCCTGGAGAACAGAAGGAAAGGTTGGCCTTGGGGTCGGGAAACGCTCGCGTCGCAGGATAGCCTGCGGTGGCACGAAGAGCAGCCCGGTGGCAAGAAAAGTGTCACCCGCTTCCTGTGCGGAGAGAGGGTAGCCTGGCTGCTAAGGAGACATGAGGGGACTACTAGGGCAGAGGCGCTTGCTCCACTCTGAGGAAGGAGTCTGGGCAGAAGGCAGGCCTGTCCTGTGCCTCTGGTCCCAAGGGGACAGCATCTCCTTGGCGACCTGTCCCAATGGCAGACTTGGCTTGCCACCAGGTGCCATAGCCGTAACTCGAACAACCCCATGTAGAAACGGGCAGTCAGATGCCGTCTATCACCAAGATGTGGCAGCGATGTGGGTGGGAGGCGGTGTGCCGGGGAAGGAATGGAGACAGTCCTCCACAGATCCCCATCCCTTTGCACGGGCCGTGTACAGGGATCTTGTTGCCTCCTCTCTCCTGTGGTGAAGGCACTGGCCTAGACCCCGAGACTGCCTGAGCACCGGAGCAAAAGGCAAAGCCTTACCTACCCCAGGAGATGGCAATAGGCATAGAGTGCCATGCTATGACACACACGCTCCTGCAGGGTTGTGACTGTGTCTGCTGAATTCGGCATAGCAAGTTGAACGCCGGGCGTGAACTTGGAGCCCGGGAAAGCAAGTCCCAAGAGACACCAGCTCTCCCGCGGCTCTTCTTCCCAGCCGCGAGAGAGTGAACACCAAAAGCCTTTCTGAGGAAGCAGCAGCGAATTGCGGTTCGTGCCAAGCTGAATACCTCTGCGAAAGCATAGCAGTCGCTGGGAAATCAGAGTCGGTTCTCTGGGCTGTTTTTGTTGCTTGCCTTACCCGAGTATGCGCAGCACTATGGGAGAATCCCGCATAGAGCGAAAGCCTCTTTGCCCTGGCATCCCCTCAGGGAAAGCACAGCATTCTTTGGGAAATCAGAGTCGGGTCTGAGGGATTCTCTGTTTCCTGAGCTTGTCTCCTCAGCACGGTGTAATAAACCCGCATGGAGCGAAATCCTCTATGCCTGGGCATCCCCTCTGCCTGAGTGAGAAGCGCGCTTGCGCCTGTGGAATTAGCCTTAAGGAATGGGACAGGTGTTTCACTGCGGGCCCCAGGAGCATGTCCGTGGGAGAGCGTGCTGCGCGTTGGGAAGAGCAGGAGCCGGTGGCCTTCTGGTCTGGAAACTGTTGCGAAGCAGGAGAGCCGGCCCTGACAGGCACAGCGGCCGGTGGTAATACAAGTGTCACCTGCACCCAGTGCAGATAGACGGAAGCCTGGCTGCTAAGGAGACAGGCGGGGATGAGTATGGCACGGCGCGTGCTCCACTCTTAGGAAGGAGTCAGGGTAGCAAGCATGCCTGTCGTGAGCCTGTGGGAAAAGGAGACAGCAGCTCTTTGGCCACCTGTCCCTGGGGCAGACATGCTCTAGCAACCAGGGGCCTACGCAGAACTCGCAGAAACAGCTCCCTGAAATAACGGGGAGTCAGATGCCGACTTCCTCCAGGATGTGGAAGCTTGGAGAAGGCACGGGGTTTAAGGGGCAGGAGTGGGGACAGTCCCCCAAAGCTCCCTATTTAGTGCACGGGCCGTGTGCAGGGATCCTGTCACCTCTCCTTTCCTCTGGGGAAAGCACTGGCCTAGTCCGCGAGTCCGCCTGAGCGCCAGAGTAAAAGGCCAAGCGATGCCTACACTGGGAGATGGTAGTGTGCCTAGAGTGCCATACTAGGCTACGCACGCTCCAACAGGGTTGTGGCTGCGTCTGCTTAGTTCGGCCTGGCAGGGTGAACCAAGGACGCGAACATGGAGCCCGGGAAAGCAAGGCCCAAGAGGCACAAGCTCTCCCGCAGCTCTTCTTCCCTGACGCGACTGAAGCCTTGCTGAGGAAGCAGCAGCGAAGTGCTGTTCACGACAAGCCAAAGCCTCTGCGAAAGCACAGCATTCGCTGAGAAATGTTCTGCGGGCTGCTGCAGTTTGAATGAGCCCAGTCTCGCGGTGGGAGAAACCCGCATACAGCGAAAGCCTCTTTGCCTGGGCATCTCCCCTGGGAAAGCACAGCGTTCCTTGGGAAATCAGAAATCAGATGCTGCTGCTGCTTGCCTGAGCTAGTCACCGCAGCTCAGTGGAAGATACCCGCATGGAGCTAAATACACTTTGCCCTAGCATCACCACTGCCTGAGAGAGAAGCCAAGTGTGGAGATCCAGCAGCATGCCGGCCCTGGAGAACAGAAGGAAAGGTTGGCCTTGGGGTCGGGAAACGCTCGCGTCGCAGGATAGCCTGCGGTGGCACGAAGAGCAGCCCGGTGGCAAGAAAAGTGTCACCCGCTTCCTGTGCCGAGAGAGGGTAGCCTGGCTGCTAAGGAGACATGAGGGGACTACTAGGGCAGAGGCGCTTGCTCCACTCTGAGGAAGGAGTCTGGGCAGAAGGCAGGCCTGTCCTGTGCCTCTGGTCCCAAGGGGACAGCATCTCCTTGGCGACCTGTCCCAAGGGCAGACTTGGCTTGCCACCAGGTGCCATAGCCGTAACTCGGAGAACAACCCCATGTACAAACGGGCAGTCAGATGCCGTCTATCACCAAGATGTGGCAGCGATGTGGGTGGCAGGGGGTGTGCCGGGGAAGGAATGGAGACAGTCCCCCACAGTTACCCATCCCTGTGCACGGGCCGTGTACAGGGATCTTGTCGCCTACCCTCTTCTGTGGTGAAGGCACTGGCCTAGACCCCGAGACTGCCTGAGCACCGGAGCAAAAGGCAAAGCCTTACCTACACCAGGAGATGGCAATAGGCATAGAGTGCCATGCTAAGACACACACGCTCCTGCAGGGTTGTGACTGTGTTTGCTGAATTCGGCATAGCAAGGTGAACGCCGGGCGTGAACTTGTAGCCCGGGAAAGCAAGTCCCAAGAGACACCAACTCTCCCGCGGCTCTTCTTTCCAGCCGCGACTGAGTGAACACCCAAAGCCTTTCTGAGGAAGCAGCAGCGAATTGCGGTTCGTGCCAAGCTGAATACCTCTGCGAAAGCATAGCAGTCGCTGGGAAATCAGAGTCGGTTCTCTGGGCTGTTTTTGTTGCTTGCCTTACCCTAGTATGCGCAGCACTATGGGAGAATGCCGCATAGAGCGAAAGCCTCTTTGCCCTGGCATCCCCTCTGGGAAAGCACAGCATTCTTTGGGAAATCAGAGTCGGGTCTGAGGGATTCTCTGTTTCCTGTGCTGGTCTCCTAAGCACGGTGTAATAAACCCGCATGGAGCGAAATCATCTATGCCTGGGCAACCCCTCTGCCTGAGTGAGAAGCGTGCTTGCGCCTGTGGAATTAGCCTTAAGGAATGGGAAAGGTATTTCACTGCGGGCCCCAGGATCATGTCTGTGGGAGAGCGTGCTGCGCGTTGGGAAGAGCAGGAGCCGTTGGCCTTCTGGTCTGGAAACTGTTGCGAAGCAGGGGAGCCGGCCCTGACAGGCACAGCGGCCGGTGATAATACAAGTGTCACCTGCCCCCAGTGCAGATAGACGGAAGCCTGGCTGCTAAGGAGACAGGCGGGGATGAGTATGGCAGGGCGCGTGCTCCACTCTTAGGAAGGAGTCAGGGTAGCAAGCATGCCTGTCCTGAGCCTGTGGGAAAAGGAGACAGCAGCTCTTTGGCCACCTGTCCCTGGGGCAGACATGCTCTAGCAACCAGGGGCCTACGCAGAACTCGCAGAAACAGCTCCCTGAAATAACAGGGAGTCAGATGCCGACTTCCTCCAGGATGTGGAAGCTTGGAGAAGGCACTGGGTTTAAGGGGCAGGAGTGGGGACAGTCCCCCAAAGCTCCCTATTCAGTGCACGGGCCGTGTGCAGGGATCCTGTCACCTCTCCTTTCCTCTGGGGAAAGCACTGGCCTAGTCCGCGAGTCCGCCTGAGCGCCAGAGTAAAAGGCCAAGCGATGCCTACAACGGGAGATGGTAGTGTGCCTAGAGTGCCATACTAGGCTACGCACGCTCCAACAGGGTTGTGGCTGCGTCTGCTTAGTTCGGCCTGGCAGGGTGAACCAAGGACGCGAACATGGAGCCCGGGAAAGCAAGGCCCAAGAGGCACAAGCTCTCCCGCAGCTCTTCTTCCCTGACGCGACTGAAGCCTTGCTGAGGAAGCAGCCGCGAAGTGCTGTTCACGCCAAGCCAAAGCCTCTGAGAAAGCAAAGCATTTGCTGAGAAATGTTCTGCGGGCTGCTGCAGTTTGCATGAGCCCAGTCTCGCGGTGGGAGAAACCCGCATACAGCGAAAGCCTCTTTGCCTGGGCATCTCCCCTGGGAAAGCACAGCGTTCCTTGGGAAATCAGAGTTGGGTTTGGGGATGCTGCTGCCGCTTGCCTGAGCTAGTCACCTCAGCTCAGTGGAAGATACCCGCATGGAGCTAAATACCCTTTGCCCTAGCATCCCCTCTGCCTGAGAGAGAAGCCAAGTTTGGGGATCCAGCAGCACGCCGCCCCAGGAGAAGAGAAGGAGAGGTTGACCTTGGGTTCGGGAAACGCTCGCGTCGCAGGATAGCCTGCCGTGGCACGAAGAGCAGCCCGGTGGCAAGAAAAGTGTCACCCGCTTCCTGTGCGGAGAGAGGGTAGCCTGGCTGCTAAGGAGACATGAGGGGACTACTAGGGCAGAGGCGCTTGCTCCACTCTGAGGAAGGAGTCTGGGCAGAAGGCAGGCCTGTCCTGTGCCTCTGGTCCCAAGGGGACAGCATCTCCTTGGCGACCTGTCCCAAGGGCAGACTTGGCTTGCCACCAGGTGCCATAGCAGTAACTCGGAGAACAACCCCATGTAGAAACGGGCAGTCAGATGCCGTCTATCACCAAGATGTGGCAGCGATGTGGGTGGCAGGGGGTGTGCCGGGGAAGGAATGGAGACAGTCCCCCACAGTTCCCAATCCCTGTGCACGGGCCGTGTACAGGGATCTTGTCGCCTACCCTCTCCTGTGGTGAAGGCACCGGCCTAGACCCCGAGACTGCCTGAGCACCGGAGCAAAAGGCAAAGCCTTACCTACACCAGGACATGGCAATAGGCATAGAGTGCCATGCTAAGACACACACGCTCCTGCAGGGTTGTGACTGTGTTTGCTGAATTCGGCATAGCAAGGTGAACGCCGGTCGTGAACTTGGAGCCCGGGAAAGCAAGTCCCAAGAGACAACAACTCTCCCGCGGCTCTTCTTCCCAGCCGCGACAGAGTGAACACCCAAAGCCTTTCTGAGGAAGCAGCAGCGAATTGCGGTTCGTGCCAAGCTGAATACCTCTGCGAAAGCATAGCAGTCGCTGGGAAATCAGAGTCGGTTCTCTGGGCTGTTTTTGTTGCTTGCCTTACCCTAGTATGCGCAGCACTATGGGAGAATCCCGCATAGAGCGAAAGCCTCTTTGCCCTGGCATCCGCTCTGGGAAAGCACAGCATTCTTTGGGAAATCAGAGTCGGGTCTGAGGGATTCTCTGTTTCCTGAGCTTGTCTCCTCAGCACGGTGTAATAAACCCGCATGGAGCGAAATCCTCTATGCCTGGGCATCCCCTCTGCCTGAGTGAGAAGCGCGCTTGCGCCTGTGGAATTAGCCTTAAGGAATGGGACAGGTGTTTCACTGCGGGCCCCAGGAGCATGTCCGTGGGAGAGCGTGCTGCCCGTTGGGAAGAGCAGGAGCCGTTGGCCTTCTGGTCTGGAAACTGTTGCGAAGCAGGGGAGCCGGCCCTGACAGGCACAGCGGCCGGTGATAATACAAGTGTCACCTGCCCCCAGTGCAGATAGACGGAAGCCTGGCTGCTAAGGAGACAGGCGGGGATGAGTATGGCAGGGCGCGTGCTCCACTCTTAGGAAGGAGTCAGGGTAGCAAGCATGCCTGTCCTGAGCCTGTGGGAAAAGGAGACAGCAGCTCTTTGGCCACCTGTCCCTGGGGCAGACATGCTCTAGCAACCAGGGGCCTACGCAGAACTCGCAGAAACAGCTCCCTGAAATAACAGGGAGTCAGATGCCGACTTCCTCCAGGATGTGGAAGCTTGGAGAAGGCACGGGGTTTAAGGGGCAGGAGTGGGGACAGTCCCCCAAAGCTCCCTATTCAGTGCACGGGCCGTGTGCAGGGATCCTGTCACCTCTCCTTTCCTCTGGGGAAAGCACTGGCCTAGTCCGCGAGTCCGCCTGAGCGCCAGAGTAAAAGGCCAAGCGATGCCTACACCGGCAGATGGTAGTGTGCCTAGAGTGCCATACTAGGCTACGCACGCTCCAACAGGGTTGTGGCTGCGTCTGCTTAGTTCGGCCTGGCAGGGTGAACCAAGGACGCGAACATGGAGCCCGGGAAAGCAAGGCCCAAGAGGCACAAGCTCTCCCGCAGCTCTTCTTCCCTGACGCGACTGAAGCCTTGCTGAGGAAGCAGCCGCGAAGTGCTGTTCACGACAAGCCAAAGCCTCTGAGAAAGCAAAGCATTTGCTGAGAAATGTTCTGCGGGCTGCTACAGTTTGCATGAGCCCAGTCTCGCGGTGGGAGAAACCCGCATACAGCGAAAGCCTCTTTGCCTGGGCATCTCCCCTGGGAAAGCACAGTGTTCCTTGGGAAATCAGAGTTGGGTTTGGGGATGCTGCTGCCGCTTGCCTGAGCTAGTCACCTCAGCTCAGTGGAAGATACCCGCATGGAGCTAAATACCCTTTGCCCTAGCATCCCCTCTGCCTGAGAGAGAAGCCAAGTTTGGGGATCCAGCAGCACGCCGCCCCCGGAGAAGAGAAGGAGAGGTTGGCCTTGGGTTCGGGAAACGCTCGCGTCGCAGGATAGCCTGCCGTGGCACGAAGAGCAGCCCGGTGGCAAGAAAAGTGTCACCCGCTTCCTGTGCGGAGAGAGGGTAGCCTGGCTGCTAAGGAGACATGAGGGGACTACTAGGGCAGAGGCGCTTGCTCCACTCTGAGGAAGGAGTCTGGGCAGAAGGCAGGCCTGTCCTGTGCCTCTGGTCCCAAGGGGACAGCATCTCCTTGGCGACCTGTCCCAAGGGCAGACTTGGCTTGCCACCAGGTGCCATAGCCGTAACTCGGAGAACAACCCCATGTAGAAACGGGCAGTCAGATGCCGTCTATCACCAAGATGTGGCAGCGATGTGGGTGGCAGGGGGTGTGCCGGGGAAGGAATGGAGACAGTCCCCCACAGTTCCCCATCCCTGTGCACGGGCCGTGTACAGGGATCTTGTCGCCTACCCTCTCCTGTGGTGAAGGCACCGGCCTAGACCCCGAGACTGCCTGAGCACCGGAGCAAAAGGCAAAGCCTTACCTACACCAGGAGATGGCAATAGGCATAGAGTGCCATGCTAAGACACACACGCTCCTGCAGGGTTGTGACTGTGTTTGCTGAATTCGGCATAGCAAGGTGAACGCCGGGCGTGAACTTGGAGCCCGGGAAAGCAAGTCCCAAGAGACACCAACTCTCCCGCGGCTCTTCTTCCCAGCCGCGACAGAGTGAACACCCAAAGCCTTTCTGAGGAAGCAGCAGCGAATTGCGGTTCGTGCCAAGCTGAATACCTCTGCGAAAGCATAGCAGTCGCTGAGAAATCAGAGTCGGTTCTCTGGGCTGTTTTTGTTGCTTGCCTTACCCTAGTATGCGCAGCACTATGGGAGAATCCCGCATAGAGCGAAAGCCTCTTTGCCGTGGCATCCCCTCTGAGAAAGCACAGCATTCTTTGGGAAAGCAGAGTCGGGTCTGAGGGATTCTCTGTTTCCTGAGCTGGTCTCCTCAGCACGGTGTAATAAACCCGCATGGAGCGAAATCCTCTATGCCTGGGCATTCCCCTCTGCCTGAGTGAGAAGCGCGCTTGCGCCTGTGGAATTAGCCTTAAGGAATGGGACAGGTGTTTCACTGCGGGCCCCAGGAGCATGTCCGTGGGAGAGCGTGCTGCCCGTTGGGAAGAGCAAGAGCCGTTGGCCTTCTGGTCTGGAAACTGTTGCGAAGCAGGAGAGCCGGCCCTGACAGGCACAGCGGCCGGTGGTAATACAAGTGTCACCTGCACCCAGTGCAGATAGACGGAAGCCTGGCTGCTAAGGAGACAGGCGGGGATGAATATGGCACGGCGCGTGCTCCACTCTTAGGAAGGAGTCAGGGTAGCAAGCATGCCTGTCGTTAGCCTGTGGGAAAAGGAGACAGGAGCTCTTTGGCCACCTGTCCCTGGGGCAGACATGCTCTAGCAACCAGGGGCCTACGCAGAACTCGCAGAAACAGCTCCCTGAAATAACGGGGAGTCAGATGCCGACTTCCTCCAGGATGTGGAAGCTTGGAGATGGCACGGGGTGTAAGGGGCAGGAGTGGGGACAGTCCCCCAAAGCTCCCTATTCAGTGCACGGGCCGTGTGCAGGGATCCTGTCACCTCTCCTTTCCTCTGGGGAAAGCACTGGCCTAGTCCGCGAGTCCGCCTGAGCGCCAGAGTAAAAGGCCAAGCGATGCCTACACTGGGAGATGGTAGTGTGCCTAGAGTGCCATACTAGGCTACGCACGCTCCAACAGGGTTGTGGCTGCGTCTGCTTAGTTCGGCCTGGCATGGTGAACCAAGGACGCGAACATGGAGCCCGGGAAAGCAAGGCCCAAGAGGCACAAGCTCTCCCGCAGCTCTTCTTCCCTGACGCGACTGAAGCCTTGCTGAGGAAGCAGCAGCGAAGTGCTGTTCACGACAAGCCAAAGCCTCTGCGAAAGCACAGCATTCGCTGAGAAATGTTCTGCGGGCTGCTGCAGTTTGCATGAGCCCAGTCTCGCGGTGGGAGAAACCCGCATACAGCGAAAGCCTCTTTGCCTGGGCATCTCCCCTGGGAAAGCACAGCGTTCCTTGGGAAATCAGAAATCAGATGCTGCTGCTGCTTGCCTGAGCTAGTCACCGCAGCTCAGTGGAAGATACCCGCATGGAGCTAAATACACTTTGCCCTAGCATCACCACTGCCTGAGAGAGAAGCCAAGTGTGGAGATCCAGCAGCACGCCGCCCCTGGAGAACAGAAGGAAAGGTTGGCCTTGGGGTCGGGAAACGCTCGCGTCGCAGGATAGCCTGCGGTGGCACGAAGAGCAGCCCGGTGGCAAGAAAAGTGTCACCCGCTTCCTGTGCGGAGAGAGGGTAGCCTGGCTGCTAAGGAGACATGAGGGGACTACTAGGGCAGAGGCGCTTGCTCCACTCTGAGGAAGGAGTCTGGGCAGAAGGCAGGCCTGTCCTGTGCCTCTGGTCCCAAGGGGACAGCATCTCCTTGGCGACCTGTCCCAAGGGCAGACTTGGCTTGCCACCAGGTGCCATAGCCGTAACTCGGAGAACAACCCCATGTAGAAACGGGCAGTCAGATGCCGTCTATCACCAAGATGTGGCAGCGATGTGGGTGGCAGGGGGTGTGCCGGGGAAGGAATGGAGACAGTCCCCCACAGTTACCCATCCCTGTGCACGGGCCGTGTACAGGGATCTTGTCGCCTACCCTCTCCTGTGGTGAAGGCACTGGCCTAGACCCCGAGACTGCCTGAGCACCGGAGCAAAAGGCAAAGCCTTACCTACACCAGGACATGGCAATAGGCATAGAGTGCCATGCTAAGACACACACGCTCCTGCAGGGTTGTGACTGTCTGCTGAATTCGGCATAGCAAGGTGAACGCCGGGCGTGAACTTGGAGCCCGGGAAAGCAAGTCCCAAGAGACACCAACTCTCCCGCGGCTTTTCTTCCCAGCCGCGACTGAGTGAACACCCAAAGCCTTTCTGAGGAAGCAGCAGCGAATTGCGGTTCGTGCCAAGCTGAATACCTCTGCGAAAGCATAGCAGTCGCTGGGAAATCAGAGTCGGTTCTCTGGGCTGTTTTTGTTGCTTGCCTTACCCTAGTATGCGCAGCACTATGGGAGAATCCCGCATAGAGCGAAAGCCTCTTTGCCCTGGCATCCCCTCTGGGAAAGCACAGCATTCTTTGGGAAATCAGAGTCGGGTCTGAGGGATTCTCTGTTTCCTGTGCTGGTCTCCTAAGCACGGTGTAATAAACCCGCATGGAGCGAAATCATCTATGCCTGGGCAACCCCTCTGCCTGAGTGAGAAGCGCGCTTGCGCCTGTGGAATTAGCCTTAAGGAAT
The DNA here is from genome assembly GCF_030435805.1 of Mustela lutreola. Classification (NCBI taxonomy): domain Eukaryota; kingdom Metazoa; phylum Chordata; class Mammalia; order Carnivora; family Mustelidae; genus Mustela; species Mustela lutreola. Next base: position 87,652,530 of record NC_081302.1, on the reverse strand, counting down.
GGGACAGGTATTTCACTGCGGGCCCCAGGATCATGTCTGTGGGAGAGCGTGCTGCGCGTTGGGAAGAGCAGGAGCCGTTGGCCTTCTGGTCTGGAAACTGTTGCGAAGCAGGGGAGCCGGCCCTGACAGGCACAGCGGCCGGTGATAATACAAGTGTCACCTGCCCCCAGTGCAGATAGACGGAAGCCTGGCTGCTAAGGAGACAGGCGGGGATGAGTATGGCAGGGCGCGTGCTCCACTCTTAGGAAGGAGTCAGGGTAGCAAGCATGCCTGTCCTGAGCCTGTGGGAAAAGGAGACAGCAGCTCTTTGGCCACCTGTCCCTGGGGCAGACATGCTCTAGCAACCAGGGGCCTACGCAGAACTCGCAGAAACAGCTCCCTGAAATAACAGGGAGTCAGATGCCGACTTCCTCCAGGATGTGGAAGCTTGGAGAAGGCACGGGGTTTAAGGGGCAGGAGTGGGGACAGTCCCCCAAAGCTCCCTATTCAGTGCACGGGCCGTGTGCAGGGATCCTGTCACCTCTCCTTTCCTCTGGGGAAAGCACTGGCCTAGTCCGCGAGTCCGCCTGAGCGCCAGAGTAAAAGGCCAAGCGATGCCTACACCGGCAGATGGTAGTGTGCCTAGAGTGCCATACTAGGCTACGCACGCTCCAACAGGGTTGTGGCTGCGTCTGCTTAGTTAGGCCTGGCAGGGTGAACCAAGGACGCGAACATGGAGCCCGGGAAAGCAAGGCCCAAGAGGCACAAGCTCTCCCGCAGCTCTTCTTCCCTGACGCGACTGAAGCCTTGCTGAGGAAGCAGCCGCGAAGTGCTGTTCACGCCAAGCCAAAGCCTCTGAGAAAGCAAAGCATTTGCTGAGAAATGTTCTGCGGGCTGCTGCAGTTTGCATGAGCCCAGTCTCGCGGTGGGAGAAACCCGCATACAGCGAAAGCCTCTTTGCCTGGGCATCTCCCCTGGGAAAGCACAGCGTTCCTTGGGAAATCAGAGTTGGGTTTGGGGATGCTGCTGCCGCTTGCCTGAGCTAGTCACCTCAGCTCAGTGGAAGATACCCGCATGGAGCTAAATACCCTTTGCCCTAGCATCCCCTCTGCCTGAGAGAGAAGCCAAGTTTGGGGATCCAGCAGCACGCCGCCCCCGGAGAAGAGAAGGAGAGGTTGGCCTTGGGTTCGGGAAACGCTCGCGTCGCAGGATAGCCTGCCGTGGCACGAAGAGCAGCCCGGTGGCAAGAAAAGTGTCACCCGCTTCCTGTGCGGAGAGAGGGTAGCCTGGCTGCTAAGGAGACATGAGGGGACTACTAGGGCAGAGGCGCTTGCTCCACTCTGAGGAAGGAGTCTGGGCAGAAGGCAGGCCTGTCCTGTGCCTCTGGTCCCAAGGGGACAGCATCTCCTTGGCGACCTGTCCCAAGGGCAGACTTGGCTTGCCACCAGGTGCCATAGCCGTAACTCGGAGAACAACCCCATGTAGAAACGGGCAGTCAGATGCCGTCTATCACCAAGATGTGGCAGCGATGTGGGTGGCAGGGGGTGTGCCGGGGAAGGAATGGAGACAGTCCCCCACAATTCCCCATCCCTGTGCACGGGCCGTGTACAGGGATCTTGTCGCCTACCCTCTCCTGTGGTGAAGGCACCGGCCTAGACCCCGAGACTGCCTGAGCACCGGAGCAAAAGGCAAAGCTTTACCTACACCAGGAGATGGCAATAGGCATAGAGTGCCATGCTAAGACACACACGCTCCTGCAGGGTTGTGACTGTGTTTGCTGAATTCGGCATAGCAAGGTGAACGCCGGGCGTGAACTTGGAGCCCGGGAAAGCAAGTCCCAAGAGACACCAACTCTCCCGCGGCTCTTCTTCCCAGCCGCGACACAGTGAACACCAAAAGCCTTTCTGAGGAAGCAGCAGCGAATTGCGGTTCGTGCCAAGCTGAATACCTCTGCGAAAGAATAGCAGTCGCTGGGAAATCAGAGTCGGTTCTCTGGGCTGTTTTTGTTGCTTGCCTTACCCTAGTATGCGCAGCATTATGGGAGAATCCCGCATAGAGCGAAAGCCTCTTTGCCCTGGCATCCCCTCTGGGAAAGCACAGCATTCTTTGGGAAATCAGAGTCGGGTCTGAGGGATTCTCTGTTTCCTGAGCTTGTCTCCTCAGCACGGTGTAATAAACCCGCATGGAGCGAAATCCTCTATGCCTGGGCATCCCCTCTGCCTGAGTGAGAAGCGCGCTTGCGCCTGTGGAATTAGCCTTAAGGAATGGGACAGGTGTTTCACTGCGGGCCCCAGGAGCATGTCCGTGGGAGAGCGTGCTGCGCGTTGGGAAGAGCAGGAGCCGTTGGCCTTCTGGTCTGGAAACTGTTGCGAAGAAGGAGAGCCGGCCCTGACAGGCACAGCGGCCGGTGGTAATACAAGTGTCACCTGCCCCCAGTGCAGATAGACGGAAGCCTGGCTGCTAAGGAGACAGGCGGGGATGAATATGGCACGGCGCGTGCTCCACTCTTAGGAAGGAGTCAGGGTAGCAAGCATGCCTGTCGTTAGCCTGTGGGAAAAGGAGACAGCAGCTCTTTGGCCACCTGTCCCTGGGGCAGACATGCTCTAGCAACCAGGGGCCTACGCAGAACTCGCAGAAACAGCTCCCTGAAATAACGGGGAGTCAGATGCCGACTTCCTCCAGGATGTGGAAGCTTGGAGAAGGCACGGGGTTTAAGGGGCAGGAGTGGGGACAGTCCCCCAAAGCTCCCTATTTAGTGCACGGGCCGTGTGCAGGGATCCTGTCACCTCTCCTTTCCTCTGGGGAAAGCACTGGCCTAGTCCGCGAGTCCGCCTGAGCGCCAGAGTAAAAGGCCAAGCGATGCCTACACTGGGAGATGGTAGTGTGCCTAGAGTGCCATACTAGGCTACGCACGCTCCAACAGGGTTGTGGCTGCGTCTGCTTAGTTCGGCCTGGCATGGTGAATCAAGGACGCGAACATGGAGCCCGGGAAAGCAAGGCCCAAGAGGCACAAGCTCTCCCGCAGCTCTTCTTCCCTGACGCGACTGAAGCCTTTCTGAGGAAGCAGCAGCGAAGTGCTGTTCACGACAAGCCAAAGCCTCTGCGAAAGCACAGCATTCGCTGAGAAATGTTCTGCGGGCTGCTGCAGTTTGCATGAGCCCAGTCTCGCGGTGGGAGAAACCCGCATACAGCGAAAGCCTCTTTGCCTGGGCATCTCCCCTGGGAAAGCACAGCGTTCCTTGGGAAATCAGAAATCAGATGCTGCTGCTGCTTGCCTGAGCTAGTCACCGCAGCTCAGTGGAAGATACCCGCATGGAGCTAAATACACTTTGCCCTAGCATCACCACTGCCTGAGAGAGAAGCCACGTGTGGAGATCCAGCAGCACGCCGCCCCTGGAGAACAGAAGGAAAGGTTGGCCTTGGGGTCGGGAAACGCTCGCGTCGCAGGATAGCCTGCGGTGGCACGAAGAGCAGCCCGGTGGCAAGAAAAGTGTCACCCGCTTCCTGTGCGGAGAGAGGGTAGCCTGGCTGCTAAGGAGACATGAGGGGACTACTAGGGCAGAGGCGCTTGCTCCACTCTGAGGAAGGAGTCTGGGCAGAAGGCAGGCCTGTCCTGTGCCTCTGGTCCCAAGGGGACAGCATCTCCTTGGCGACCTGTCCCAAGGGCAGACTTGGCTTGCCACCAGGTGCCATAGCCGTAACTCGGAGAACAACCCCATGTAGAAACGGGCAGTCAGATGCCGTCTATCACCAAGATGTGGCAGCGATGTGGGTGGCAGGGGGTGTGCCGGGGAAGGAATGGAGACAGTCCCCCACAGTTACCCATCCCTGTGCACGGGCCGTGTACAGGGATCTTGTCGCCTACCCTCTCCTGTGGTGAAGGCACTGGCCTAGACCCCGAGACTGCCTGAGCACCGGAGCAAAAGGCAAAGCCTTACCTACACCAGGAGATGGCAATAGGCATAGAGTGCCATGCTAAGACACACACGCTCCTGCAGGGTTGTGACTGTCTGCTGAATTCGGCATAGCAAGGTGAACGCCGGGCGTGAACTTGTAGCCCGGGAAAGCAAGTCCCAAGAGACACCAACTCTCCCGCGGCTCTTCTTCCCAGCCGCTACTGAGTGAACACCCAAAGCCTTTCTGAGGAAGCAGCAGCGAATTGCGGTTCGTGCCAAGCTGAATACCTCTGCGAAAGCATAGCAGTCGCTGGGAAATCAGAGTCGGTTCTCTGGGCTGTTTTTGTTGCTTGCTAGTATGCGCAGCACTATGGGAGAATGCCGCATAGAGCGAAAGCCTCTTTGCCCTGGCATCCCCTCTGGGAAAGCACAGCATTCTTTGGGAAATCAGAGTCGGGTCTGAGGGATTCTCTGTTTCCTGTGCTGGTCTCCTAAGCACGGTGTAATAAACCCGCATGGAGCGAAATCCTCTATGCCTGGGCAACCCCTCTGCCTGAGTGAGAAGCGCGCTTGCGCCTGTGGAATTAGCCTTAAGGAATGGGACAGGTATTTCACTGCGGGCCCCAGGATCATGTCTGTGGGAGAGCGTGCTGCGCGTTGGGAAGAGCAGGAGCCGTTGGCCTTCTGGTCTGGAAACTGTTGCGAAGCAGGGGAGCCGGCCCTGACAGGCACAGCGGCCGGTGATAATACAAGTGTCACCTGCCCCCAGTGCAGATAGACGGAAGCCTGGCTGCTAAGGAGACAGGCGGGGATGAGTATGGCAGGGCGCGTGCTCCACTCTTAGGAAGGAGTCAGGGTAGCAAGCATGCCTGTCCTGAGCCTGTGGGAAAAGGAGACAGCAGCTGTTTGGCCACCTGTCCCTGGGGCAGACATGCTCTAGCAACCAGGGGCCTACGCAGAACTCGCAGAAACAGCTCCCTGAAATAACAGGGAGTCAGATGCCGACTTCCTCCAGGATGTGGAAGCTTGGAGAAGGCACGGGGTTTAAGGGGCAGGAGTGGGGACAGTCCCCCAAAGCTCCCTATTCAGTGCACGGGCCGTGTGCAGGGATCCTGTCACCTCTCCTTTCCTCTGGGGAAAGCACTGGCCTAGTCCGCGAGTCCGCCTGAGCGCCAGAGTAAAAGGCCAAGCGATGCCTACACCGGCAGATGGTAGTGTGCCTAGAGTGCCATACTAGGCTACGCACGCTCCAACAGGGTTGTGGCTGCGTCTGCTTAGTTAGGCCTGGCAGGGTGAACCAAGGACGCGAACATGGAGCCCGGGAAAGCAAGGCCCAAGAGGCACAAGCTCTCCCGCAGCTCTTCTTCCCTGACGCGACTGAAGCCTTGCTGAGGAAGCAGCCGCGAAGTGCTGTTCACGCCAAGCCAAAGCCTCTGAGAAAGCAAAGCATTTGCTGAGAAATGTTCTGCGGGCTGCTGCAGTTTGCATGAGCCCAGTCTCGCGGTGGGAGAAACCCGCATACAGCGAAAGCCTCTTTGCCTGGGCATCTCCCCTGGGAAAGCACAGCGTTCCTTGGGAAATCAGAGTTGGGTTTGGGGATGCTGCTGCCGCTTGCCTGAGCTAGTCACCTCAGCTCAGTGGAAGATACCCGCATGGAGCTAAATACCCTTTGCCCTAGCATCCCCTCTGCCTGAGAGAGAAGCCAAGTTTGGGGATCCAGCAGCACGCCGCCCCCGGAGAAGAGAAGGAGAGGTTGGCCTGGGGTTCGGGAAACGCTCGCGTCGCAGGATAGCCTGCCGTGGCACGAAGAGCAGCCCGGTGGCAAGAAAAGTGTCACCCGCTTCCTGTGCGGAGAGAGGGTAGCCTGGCTGCTAAGGAGACATGAGGGGACTACTAGGGCAGAGGCGCTTGCTCCACTCTGAGGAAGGAGTCTGGGCAGAAGGCAGGCCTGTCCTGTGCCTCTGGTCCCAAGGGGACAGCATCTCCTTGGCGACCTGTCCCAAGGGCAGACTTGGCTTGCCACCAGGTGCCATAGCAGTAACTCGGAGAACAACCCCATGTAGAAACGGGCAGTCAGATGCCGTCTATCACCAAGATGTGGCAGCGATGTGGGTGGCAGGGGGTGTGCCGGGGAAGGAATGGAGACAGTCCCCCACAGTTCCCCATCCCTGTGCACGGGCCGTGTACAGGGATCTTGTCGCCTACCCTCTCCTGTGGTGAAGGCACCGGCCTAGACCCCGAGACTGCCTGAGCACCGGAGCAAAAGGCAAAGCCTTACCTACACCAGGAGATGGCAATAGGCATAGAGTGCCATGCTAAGACACACACGCTCCTGCAGGGTTGTGACTGTGTTTGCTGAATTCGGCATAGCAAGGTGAACGCCGGGCGTGAACTTGGAGCCCGGGAAAGCAAGTCCCAAGAGACAACAACTCTCCCGCGGCTCTTCTTCCCAGCCGCGACAGAGTGAACACCCAAAGCCTTTCTGAGGAAGCAGCAGCGAATTGCGGTTCGTGCCAAGCTGAATACCTCTGCGAAATCATAGCAGTCGCTGGGAAATCAGAGTCGGTTCTCTGGGCTGTTTTTGTTGCTTGCCTTACCCTAGTATGCGCAGCACTATGGGAGAATCCCGCATAGAGCGAAAGCCTCTTTGCCCTGGCATCCCCTCTGGGAAAGCACAGCATTCTTTGGGAAATCAGAGTCGGGTCTGAGGGATTCTCTGTTTCCTGAGCTGGTCTCCTCAGCACGGTGTAATAAACCCGCATGGAGCGAAATCCTCTATGCCTGGGCATTCCCCTCTGTCTGAGTGAGAAGCGCGCTTGCGCCTGTGGAATTAGCCTTAAGGAATGGGACAGGTGTTTCACTGCGGGCCCCAGGAGCATGTCCGTGGGAGAGCGTGCTGCCCGTTGGGAAGAGCAAGAGCCGTTGGCCTTCTGGTCTGGAAACTGTTGCGAAGCAGGAGAGCCGGCCCTGACAGGCACAGCGGCCGGTGGTAATACAAGTGTCACCTGCACCCAGTGCAGATAGACGGAAGCCTGGCTGCTAAGGAGACAGGCGGGGATGAATATGGCACGGCGCGTGCTCCACTCTTAGGAAGGAGTCAGGGTAGCAAGCATGCCTGTCGTTAGCCTGTGGGAAAAGGAGACAGGAGCTCTTTGGCCACCTGTCCCTGGGGCAGACATGCTCTAGCAACCAGGGGCCTACGCAGAACTCGCAGAAACAGCTCCCTGAAATAACGGGGAGTCAGATGCCGACTTCCTCCAGGATGTGGAAGCTTGGAGATGGCACGGGGTGTAAGGGGCAGGAGTGGGGACAGTCCCCCAAAGCTCCCTATTCAGTGCACGGGCCGTGTGCAGGGATCCTGTCACCTCTCCTTTCCTCTGGGGAAAGCACTGGCCTAGTCCGCGAGTCCGCCTGAGCGCCAGAGTAAAAGGCCAAGCGATGCCTACACTGGGAGATGGTAGTGTGCCTAGAGTGCCATACTAGGCTACGCACGCTCCAACAGGGTTGTGGCTGCGTCTGCTTAGTTCGGCCTGGCATGGTGAACCAAGGACGCGAACATGGAGCCCGGGAAAGCAAGGCCCAAGAGGCACAAGCTCTCCCGCAGCTCTTCTTCCCTGACGCGACTGAAGCCTTGCTGAGGAAGCAGCAGCGAAGTGCTGTTCACGACAAGCCAAAGCCTCTGCGAAAGCACAGCATTCGCTGAGAAATGTTCTGCGGGCTGCTGCAGTTTGCATGAGCCCAGTCTCGCGGTGGGAGAAACCCGCATACAGCGAAAGCCTCTTTGCCTGGGCATCTCCCCTGGGAAAGCACAGCGTTCCTTGGGAAATCAGAAATCAGATGCTGCTGCTGCTTGCCTGAGCTAGTCACCGCAGCTCAGTGGAAGATACCCGCATGGAGCTAAATACACTTTGCCCTAGCATCACCACTGCCTGAGAGAGAAGCCACGTGTGGAGATCCAGCAGCACGCCGCCCCTGGAGAACAGAAGGAAAGGTTGGCCTTGGGGTCGGGAAACGCTCGCGTCGCAGGATAGCCTGCGGTGGCACGAAGAGCAGCCCGGTGGCAAGAAAAGTGTCACCCGCTTCCTGTGCGGAGAGAGGGTAGCCTGGCTGCTAAGGAGACATGAGGGGACTACTAGGGCAGAGGCGCTTGCTCCACTCTGAGGAAGGAGTCTGGGCAGAAGGCAGGCCTGTCCTGTGCCTCTGGTCCCAAGGGGACAGCATCTCCTTGGCGACCTGTCCCAAGGGCAGACTTGGCTTGCCACCAGGTGCCATAGCCGTAACTCGGAGAACAACCCCATGTAGAAACGGGCAGTCAGATGCCGTCTATCACCAAGATGTGGCAGCGATGTGGGTGGCAGGGGGTGTGCCGGGGAAGGAATGGAGACAGTCCCCCACAGTTACCCATCCCTGTGCACGGGCCGTGTACAGGGATCTTGTCGCCTACCCTCTCCTGTGGTGAAGGCACTGGCCTAGACCCCGAGACTGCCTGAGCACCGGAGCAAAAGGCAAAGCCTTACCTACACCAGGAGATGGCAATAGGCATAGAGTGCCATGCTAAGACACACACGCTCCTGCAGGGTTGTGACTGTCTGCTGAATTCGGCATAGCAAGGTGAACGCCGGGCGTGAACTTGTAGCCCGGGAAAGCAAGTCCCAAGAGACACCAACTCTCCCGCGGCTCTTCTTCCCAGCCGCTACTGAGTGAACACCCAAAGCCTTTCTGAGGAAGCAGCAGCGAATTGCGGTTCGTGCCAAGCTGAATACCTCTGCGAAAGCATAGCAGTCGCTGGGAAATCAGAGTCGGTTCTCTGGGCTGTTTTTGTTGCTTGCTAGTATGCGCAGCACTATGGGAGAATGCCGCATAGAGCGAAAGCCTCTTTGCCCTGGCATCCCCTCTGGGAAAGCACAGCATTCTTTGGGAAATCAGAGTCGGGTCTGAGGGATTCTCTGTTTCCTGTGCTGGTCTCCTAAGCACGGTGTAATAAACCCGCATGGAGCGAAATCCTCTATGCCTGGGCAACCCCTCTGCCTGAGTGAGAAGCGCGCTTGCGCCTGTGGAATTAGCCTTAAGGAATGGGACAGGTATTTCACTGCGGGCCCCAGGATCATGTCTGTGGGAGAGCGTGCTGCGCGTTGGGAAGAGCAGGAGCCGTTGGCCTTCTGGTCTGGAAACTGTTGCGAAGCAGGGGAGCCGGCCCTGACAGGCACAGCGGCCGGTGATAATACAAGTGTCACCTGCCCCCAGTGCAGATAGACGGAAGCCTGGCTGCTAAGGAGACAGGCGGGGATGAGTATGGCAGGGCGCGTGCTCCACTCTTAGGAAGGAGTCAGGGTAGCAAGCATGCCTGTCCTGAGCCTGTGGGAAAAGGAGACAGCAGCTGTTTGGCCACCTGTCCCTGGGGCAGACATGCTCTAGCAACCAGGGGCCTACGCAGAACTCGCAGAAACAGCTCCCTGAAATAACAGGGAGTCAGATGCCGACTTCCTCCAGGATGTGGAAGCTTGGAGAAGGCACGGGGTTTAAGGGGCAGGAGTGGGGACAGTCCCCCAAAGCTCCCTATTCAGTGCACGGGCCGTGTGCAGGGATCCTGTCACCTCTCCTTTCCTCTGGGGAAAGCACTGGCCTAGTCCGCGAGTCCGCCTGAGCGCCAGAGTAAAAGGCCAAGCGATGCCTACACCGGCAGATGGTAGTGTGCCTAGAGTGCCATACTAGGCTACGCACGCTCCAACAGGGTTGTGGCTGCGTCTGCTTAGTTAGGCCTGGCAGGGTGAACCAAGGACGCGAACATGGAGCCCGGGAAAGCAAGGCCCAAGAGGCACAAGCTCTCCCGCAGCTCTTCTTCCCTGACGCGACTGAAGCCTTGCTGAGGAAGCAGCCGCGAAGTGCTGTTCACGCCAAGCCAAAGCCTCTGAGAAAGCAAAGCATTTGCTGAGAAATGTTCTGCGGGCTGCTGCAGTTTGCATGAGCCCAGTCTCGCGGTGGGAGAAACCCGCATACAGCGAAAGCCTCTTTGCCTGGGCATCTCCCCTGGGAAAGCACAGCGTTCCTTGGGAAATCAGAGTTGGGTTTGGGGATGCTGCTGCCGCTTGCCTGAGCTAGTCACCTCAGCTCAGTGGAAGATACCCGCATGGAGCTAAATACCCTTTGCCCTAGCATCCCCTCTGCCTGAGAGAGAAGCCAAGTTTGGGGATCCAGCAGCACGCCGCCCCCGGAGAAGAGAAGGAGAGGTTGGCCTTGGGTTCGGGAAACGCTCGCGTCGCAGGATAGCCTGCCGTGGCACGAAGAGCAGCCCGGTGGCAAGAAAAGTGTCACCCGCTTCCTGTGCGGAGAGAGGGTAGCCTGGCTGCTAAGGAGACATGAGGGGACTACTAGGGCAGAGGCGCTTGCTCCACTCTGAGGAAGGAGTCTGGGCAGAAGGCAGGCCTGTCCTGTGCCTCTGGTCCCAAGGGGACAGCATCTCCTTGGCGACCTGTCCCAAGGGCAGACTTGGCTTGCCACCAGGTGCCATAGCAGTAACTCGGAGAACAACCCCATGTAGAAACGGGCAGTCAGATGCCGTCTATCACCAAGATGTGGCAGCGATGTGGGTGGCAGGGGGTGTGCCGGGGAAGGAATGGAGACAGTCCCCCACAGTTCCCCATCCCTGTGCACGGGCCGTGTACAGGGATCTTGTCGCCTACCCTCTCCTGTGGTGAAGGCACCGGCCTAGACCCCGAGACTGCCTGAGCACCGGAGCAAAAGGCAAAGCCTTACCTACACCAGGAGATGGCAATAGGCATAGAGTGCCATGCTAAGACACACACGCTCCTGCAGGGTTGTGACTGTGTTTGCTGAATTCGGCATAGCAAGGTGAACGCCGGGCGTGAACTTGGAGCCCGGGAAAGCAAGTCCCAAGAGACAACAACTCTCCCGCGGCTCTTCTTCCCAGCCGCGACAGAGTGAACACCCAAAGCCTTTCTGAGGAAGCAGCAGCGAATTGCGGTTCGTGCCAAGCTGAATACCTCTGCGAAATCATAGCAGTCGCTGGGAAATCAGAGTCGGTTCTCTGGGCTGTTTTTGTTGCTTGCCTTACCCTAGTATGCGCAGCACTATGGGAGAATCCCGCATAGAGCGAAAGCCTCTTTGCCCTGGCATCCCCTCTGGGAAAGCACAGCATTCTTTGGGAAATCAGAGTCGGGTCTGAGGGATTCTCTGTTTCCTGAGCTGGTCTCCTCAGCACGGTGTAATAAACCCGCATGGAGCGAAATCCTCTATGCCTGGGCATTCCCCTCTGTCTGAGTGAGAAGCGCGCTTGCGCCTGTGGAATTAGCCTTAAGGAATGGGACAGGTGTTTCACTGCGGGCCCCAGGAGCATGTCCGTGGGAGAGCGTGCTGCCCGTTGGGAAGAGCAAGAGCCGTTGGCCTTCTGGTCTGGAAACTGTTGCGAAGCAGGAGAGCCGGCCCTGACAGGCACAGCGGCCGGTGGTAATACAAGTGTCACCTGCACCCAGTGCAGATAGACGGAAGCCTGGCTGCTAAGGAGACAGGCGGGGATGAATATGGCACGGCGCGTGCTCCACTCTTAGGAAGGAGTCAGGGTAGCAAGCATGCCTGTCGTTAGCCTGTGGGAAAAGGAGACAGGAGCTCTTTGGCCACCTGTCCCTGGGGCAGACATGCTCTAGCAACCAGGGGCCTACGCAGAACTCGCAGAAACAGCTCCCTGAAATAACGGGGAGTCAGATGCCGACTTCCTCCAGGATGTGGAAGCTTGGAGATGGCACGGGGTGTAAGGGGCAGGAGTGGGGACAGTCCCCCAAAGCTCCCTATTCAGTGCACGGGCCGTGTGCAGGGATCCTGTCACCTCTCCTTTCCTCTGGGGAAAGCACTGGCCTAGTCCGCGAGTCCGCCTGAGCGCCAGAGTAAAAGGCCAAGCGATGCCTACACTGGGAGATGGTAGTGTGCCTAGAGTGCCATACTAGGCTACGCACGCTCCAACAGGGTTGTGGCTGCGTCTGCTTAGTTCGGCCTGGCATGGTGAACCAAGGACGCGAACATGGAGCCCGGGAAAGCAAGGCCCAAGAGGCACAAGCTCTCCCGCAGCTCTTCTTCCCTGACGCGACTGAAGCCTTGCTGAGGAAGCAGCAGCGAAGTGCTGTTCACGACAAGCCAAAGCCTCTGCGAAAGCACAGCATTCGCTGAGAAATGTTCTGCGGGCTGCTGCAGTTTGCATGAGCCCAGTCTCGCGGTGGGAGAAACCCGCATACAGCGAAAGCCTCTTTGCCTGGGCATCTCCCCTGGGAAAGCACAGCGTTCCTTGGGAAATCAGAAATCAGATGCTGCTGCTGCTTGCCTGAGCTAGTCACCGCAGCTCAGTGGAAGATACCCGCATGGAGCTAAATACACTTTGCCCTAGCATCACCACTGCCTGAGAGAGAAGCCAAGTGTGGAGATCCAGCAGCACGCCGCCCCTGGAGAACAGAAGGAAAGGTTGGCCTTGGGGTCGGGAAACGCTCGCGTCGCAGGATAGCCTGCGGTGGCACGAAGAGCAGCCCGGTGGCAAGAAAAGTGTCACCCGCTTCCTGTGCGGAGAGAGGGTAGCCTGGCTGCTAAGGAGACATGAGGGGACTACTAGGGCAGAGGCGCTTGCTCCACTCTGAGGAAGGAGTCTGGGCAGAAGGCAGGCCTGTCCTGTGCCTCTGGTCCCAAGGGGACAGCATCTCCTTGGCGACCTGTCCCAAGGGCAGACTTGGCTTGCCACCAGGTGCCATAGCCGTAACTCGGAGAACAACCCCATGTAGAAACGGGCAGTCAGATGCCGTCTATCACCAAGATGTGGCAGCGATGTGGGTGGCAGGGGGTGTGCCGGGGAAGGAATGGAGACAGTCCCCCACAGTTACCCATCCCTGTGCACGGGCCGTGTACAGGGATCTTGTCGCCTACCCTCTCCTGTGGTGAAGGCACTGGCCTAGACCCCGAGACTGCCTGAGCACCGGAGCAAAAGGCAAAGCCTTACCTACACCAGGAGATGGCAATAGGCATAGAGTGCCATGCTAAGACACACACGCTCCTGCAGGGTTGTGACTGTCTGCTGAATTCGGCATAGCAAGGTGAACGCCGGGCGTGAACTTGGAGCCCGGGAAAGCAAGTCCCAAGAGACACCAACTCTCCCGCGGCTCTTCTTCCCAGCCGCGACTGAGTGAACACCCAAAGCCTTTCTGAGGAAGCAGCAGCGAATTGCGGTTCGTGCCAAGCTGAATACCTCTGCGAAAGCATAGCAGTCGCTGGGAAATCAGAGTCGGTTCTCTGGGCTGTTTTTGTTGCTTGCCTTACCCTAGTATGCGCAGCACTATGGGAGAATCCCGCATAGAGCGAAAGCCTCTTTGCCCTGGCATCCCCTCTGGGAAAGCACAGCATTCTTTGGGAAATCAGAGTCGGGTCTGAGGGATTCTCTGTTTCCTGTGCTGGTCTCCTAAGCACGGTGTAATAAACCCGCATGGAGCGAAATCATCTATGCCTGGGCAACCCCTCTGCCTGAGTGAGAAGCGCGCTTGCGCCTGTGGAATTAGCCTTAAGGAATGGGACAGGTATTTCACTGCGGGCCCCAGGATCATGTCTGTGGGAGAGCGTGCTGCGCGTTGGGAAGAGCAGGAGCCGTTGGCCTTCTGGTCTGGAAACTGTTGCGAAGCAGGGGAGCCGGCCCTGACAGGCACAGCGGCCGGTGATAATACAAGTGTCACCTGCCCCCAGTGCAGATAGACGGAAGCCTGGCTGCTAAGGAGACAGGCGGGGATGAGTATGGCAGGGCGCGTGCTCCACTCTTAGGAAGGAGTCAGGGTAGCAAGCATGCCTGTCCTGAGCCTGTGGGAAAAGGAGACAGCAGCTCTTTGGCCACCTGTCCCTGGGGCAGACATGCTCTAGCAACCAGGGGCCTACGCAGAACTCGCAGAAACAGCTCCCTGAAATAACAGGGAGTCAGATGCCGACTTCCTCCAGGATGTGGAAGCTTGGAGAAGGCACGGGGTTTAAGGGGCAGGGATGGGGACAGTCCCCCAAAGCTCCCTATTCAGTGCACGGGCCGTGTGCAGGGATCCTGTCACCTCTCCTTTCCTCTGGGGAAAGCACTGGCCTAGTCCGCGAGTCCGCCTGAGCGCCAGAGTAAAAGGCCAAGCGATGCCTACACCGGGAGATGGTAGTGTGCCTAGAGTGCCATACTAGGCTACGCACGCTCCAACAGGGTTGTGGCTGCGTCTGCTTAGTTCGGCCTGGCAGGGTGAACCAAGGACGCGAACATGGAGCCCGGGAAAGCAAGGCCCAAGAGGCACAAGCTCTCCCGCAGCTCTTCTTCCCTGACGCGACTGAAGCCTTGCTGAGGAAGCAGCCGCGAAGTGCTGTTCACGCCAAGCCAAAGCCTCTGAGAAAGCAAAGCATTTGCTGAGAAATGTTCTGCGGGCTGCTGCAGTTTGCATGAGCCCAGTCTCGCGGTGGGAGAAACCCGCATACAGCGAAAGCCTCTTTGCCTGGGCATCTCCCCTGGGAAAGCACAGCGTTCCTTGGGAAATCAGAGTTGGGTTTGGGGATGCTGCTGCCGCTTGCCTGAGCTAGTCACCTCAGCTCAGTGGAAGATACCCGCATGGAGCTAAATACCCTTTGCCCTAGCATCCCCTCTGCCTGAGAGAGAAGCCAAGTTTGGGGATCCAGCAGCACGCCGCCCCCGGAGAAGAGAAGGAGAGGTTGGCCTTGGGTTCGGGAAACGCTCGCGTCGCAGGATAGCCTGCCGTGGCACGAAGAGCAGCCCGGTGGCAAGAAAAGTGTCACCCGCTTCCTGTGCGGAGAGAGGGTAGCCTGGCTGCTAAGGAGACATGAGGGGACTACTAGGGCAGAGGCGCTTGCTCCACTCTGAGGAAGGAGTCTGGGCAGAAGGCAGGCCTGTCCTGTGCCTCTGGTCCCAAGGGGACAGCATCTCCTTGGCGACCTGTCCCAAGGGCAGACTTGGCTTGCCACCAGGTGCCATAGCCGTAACTCGGAGAACAACCCCATGTAGAAACGGGCAGTCAGATGCCGTCTATCACCAAGAAGTGGCAGCGATGTGGGTGGGAGGCGGTGTGCCGGGGAAGGAATGGAGACAGTCCCCCACAGTTCCCCATCCCTGTGCACGGGCCGTGTACAGGGATCTTGTCGCCTACCCTCTCCTGTGGTGAAGGCACCGGCCTAGACCCCGAGACTGCCTGAGCACCGGAGCAAAGGGCAAAGCTTTACCTACACCAGGAGATGGCAATAGGCATAGAGTGCCATGCTAAGACACACACGCTCCTGCAGGGTTGTGACTGTGTTTGCTGAATTCGGCATAGCAAGGTGAACGCCGGGCGTGAACTTGGAGCCCGGGAAAGCAAGTCCCAAGAGACACCAACTCTCCCACGGCTCTTCTTCCCAGCCGCGACTGAGTGAACACCCAAAGCCTTTCTGAGGAAGCAGCAGCGAATTGCGGTTCGTGCCAAGCTGAATACCTCTGCGAAAGCATAGCAGTCGCTGGGAAATCAGAGTCGGTTCTCTGGGCTGTTTTTGTTGCTTGCCTTACCCTAGTATGCGCAGCACTATGGGAGAATCCCGCATAGAGCGAAAGCCTCTTTGCCCTGGCATCCCCTCTGGGAAAGCACAGCATTCTTTGGGAAATCATAGTCGGGTCTTAGGGATTCTCTGTTTCCTGAGCTTGTCTCCTCAGCACGGTGTAATAAACCCCCATGGAGCGAAATCCTCTATGCCTGGGCATCCCCTCTGCCTGAGTGAGAAGCGCGCTTGCGCCTGTGGAATTAGCCTTAAGGAATGGGACAGGTGTTTCACTGCGGGCCCCAGGAGCATGTCCGTGGGAGAGCGTGCTGCCCGTTGGGAAGAGCAGGAGCCGGTGGCCTTCTGGTCTGGAAACTGTTGCGAAGCAGGAGAGCCGGCCCTGACAGGCACAGCGGCCGGTGGTAATACAAGTGTCACCTGCACCCAGTGCAGATAGACGGAAGCCTGGCTGCTAAGGAGACAGGCGGGGATGAGTATGGCACGGCGCGTGCTCCACTCTTAGGAAGGAGTCAGGGTAGCAAGCATGCCTGTCGTGAGCCTGTGGGAAAAGGAGACAGCAGCTCTTTGGCCACCTGTCCCTGGGGCAGACATGCTCTAGCAACCAGGGGCCTACGCAGAACTCGCAGAAACAGCTCCCTGAAATAACGGGGAGTCAGATGCCGACTTCCTCCAGGATGTGGAAGCTTGGAGAAGGCACGGGGTTTAAGGGGCAGGAGTGGGGACAGTCCCCCAAAGCTCCCTATTTAGTGCACGGGCCGTGTGCAGGGATCCTGTCACCTCTCCTTTCCTCTGGGGAAAGCACTGGCCTAGTCCGCGAGTCCGCCTGAGCGCCAGAGTAAAAGGCCAAGCGATGCCTACACTGGGAGATGGTAGTGTGCCTAGAGTGCCATACTAGGCTACGCACGCTCCAACAGGGTTGTGGCTGCTTCTGCTTAGTTCGGCCTGGCAGGGTGAACCAAGGACGCGAACATGGAGCCCGGGAAAGCAAGGCCCAAGAGGCACAAGCTCTCCCGCAGCTCTTCTTCCCTGACGCGACTGAAGCCTTGCTGAGGAATCAGCAGCGAAGTGCTGTTCACGACAAGCCAAAGCCTCTGCGAAAGCACAGCATTCGCTGAGAAATGTTCTGCGGGCTGCTGCAGTTTGCATGAGCCCAGTCTCGCGGTGGGAGAAACCCGCATACAGCGAAAGCCTCTTTGCCTGGGCATCTCCCCTGGGAAAGCACAGCGTTCCTTGGGAAATCAGAAATCAGATGCTGCTGCTGCTTGCCTGAGCTAGTCACCGCAGCTCAGTGGAAGATACCCGCATGGAGCTAAATACACTTTGCCCTAGCATCACCACTGCCTGAGAGAGAAGCCAAGTGTGGAGATCCAGCAGCACGCCGCCCCTGGAGAACAGAAGGAAAGGTTGGCCTTGGGGTCGGGAAACGCTCGCGTCGCAGGATAGCCTGCGGTGGCACGAAGAGCAGCCCGGTGGCAAGAAAAGTGTCACCCGCTTCCTGTGCGGAGAGAGGGTAGCCTGGCTGCTAAGGAGACATGAGGGGACTACTAGGGCAGAGGCGCTTGCTCCACTCTGAGGAAGGAGTCTGGGCAGAAGGCAGGCCTGTCCTGTGCCTCTGGTCCCAAGGGGACAGCATCTCCTTGGCGACCTGTCCCAATGGCAGACTTGGCTTGCCACCAGGTGCCATAGCCGTAACTCGGAGAACAACCCCATGTAGAAACGGGCAGTCAGATGCCGTCTATCACCAAGATGTGGCAGCGATGTGGGTGGGAGGCGGTGTGCCGGGGAAGGAATGGAGACAGTCCTCCACAGATCCCCATCCCTTTGCACGGGCCGTGTACAGGGATCTTGTTGCCTCCTCTCTCCTGTGGTGAAGGCACTGGCCTAGACCCCGAGACTGCCTGAGCACTGGAGCAAAAGGCAAAGCCTTACCTACCCCAGGAGATGGCAATAGGCATAGAGTGCCATGCTATGACACACACGCTCCTGCAGGGTTGTGACTGTGTCTGCTGAATTCGGCATAGCAAGTTGAACGCCGGGCGTGAACTTGGAGCCCGGGAAAGCAAGTCCCAAGAGACACCAGCTCTCCCGCGGCTCTTCTTCCCAGCCGCGAGAGAGTGAACACCAAAAGCCTTTCTGAGGAAGCAGCAGCGAATTGCGGTTCGTGCCAAGCTGAATACCTCTGCGAAAGCATAGCAGTCGCTGGGAAATCAGAGTCGGTTCTCTGGGCTGTTTTTGTTGCTTGCCTTACCCTAGTATGCGCAGCACTATGGGAGAATCCCGCATAGAGCGAAAGCCTCTTTGCCCTGGCATCCCCTCTGGGAAAGCACAGCATTCTTTGGGAAATCAGAGTCGGGTCTGAGGGATTCTCTGTTTCCTGAGCTTGTCTCCTCAGCACGGTGTAATAAACCCGCATGGAGCGAAATCCTCTATGCCTGGGCATCCCCTCTGCCTGAGTGAGAAGCGCGCTTGCGCCTGTGGAATTGGCCTTAAGGAATGGGACAGGTGTTTCACTGCGGGCCCCAGGAGCATGTCCGTGGGAGAGCGTGCTGCGCGTTGGGAAGAGCAGGAGCCGGTGGCCTTCTGGTCTGGAAACTGTTGCGAAGCAGGAGAGCCGGCCCTGACAGGCACAGCGGCCGGTGGTAATACAAGTGTCACCTGCACCCAGTGCAGATAGACGGAAGCCTGGCTGCTAAGGAGACAGGCGGGGATGAGTATGGCACGGCGCGTGCTCCACTCTTAGGAAGGAGTCAGGGTAGCAAGCATGCCTGTCGTGAGCCTGTGGGAAAAGGAGACAGCAGCTCTTTGGCCACCTGTCCCTGGGGCAGACATGCTCTAGCAACCAGGGGCCTACGCAGAACTCGCAGAAACAGCTCCCTGAAATAACGGGGAGTCAGATGCCGACTTCCTCCAGGATGTGGAAGCTTGGAGAAGGCACGGGGTTTAAGGGGCAGGAGTGGGGACAGTCCCCCAAAGCTCCCTATTTAGTGCACGGGCCGTGTGCAGGGATCCTGTCACCTCTCCTTTCCTCTGGGGAAAGCACTGGCCTAGTCCGCGAGTCCGCCTGAGCGCCAGAGTAAAAGGCCAAGCGATGCCTACACTGGGAGATGGTAGTGTGCCTAGAGTGCCATACTAGGCTACGCACGCTCCAACAGGGTTGTGGCTGCGTCTGCTTAGTTCGGCCTGGCATGGTGAACCAAGGACGCGAACATGGAGCCCGGGAAAGCAAGGCCCAAGAGGCACAAGCTCTCCCGCAGCTCTTCTTCCCTGACGCGACTGAAGCCTTGCTGAGGAAGCAGCAGCGAAGTGCTGTTCACGACAAGCCAAAGCCTCTGCGAAAGCACAGCATTCGCTGAGAAATGTTCTGCGGGCTGCTGCAGTTTGCATGAGCCCAGTCTCGCGGTGGGAGAAACCCGCATACAGCGAAAGCCTCTTTGCCTGGGCATCTCCCCTGGGAAAGCACAGCGTTCCTTGGGAAATCAGAAATCAGATGCTGCTGCTGCTTGCCTGAGCTAGTCACCGCAGCTCAGTGGAAGATACCCGCATGGAGCTAAATACACTTTGCCCTAGCATCACCACTGCCTGAGAGAGAAGCCAAGTGTGGAGATCCAGCAGCATGCCGGCCCTGGAGAACAGAAGGAAAGGTTGGCCTTGGGGTCGGGAAACGCTCGCGTCGCAGGATAGCCTGCGGTGGCACGAAGAGCAGCCCGGTGGCAAGAAAAGTGTCACCCGCTTCCTGTGCCGAGAGAGGGTAGCCTGGCTGCTAAGGAGACATGAGGGGACTACTAGGGCAGAGGCGCTTGCTCCACTCTGAGGAAGGAGTCTGGGCAGAAGGCAGGCCTGTCCTGTGCCTCTGGTCCCAAGGGGACAGCATCTCCTTGGCGACCTGTCCCAAGGGCAGACTTGGCTTGCCACCAGGTGCCATAGCCGTAACTCGGAGAACAACCCCATGTAGAAACGGGCAGTCAGATGCCGTCTATCACCAAGATGTGGCAGCGATGTGGGTGGCAGGGGGTGTGCCGGGGAAGGAATGGAGACAGTCCCCCACAGTTACCCATCCCTGTGCACGGGCCGTGTACAGGGATCTTGTCGCCTACCCTCTCCTGTGGTGAAGGCACTGGCCTAGACCCCGAGACTGCCTGAGCACCGGAGCAAAAGGCAAAGCCTTACCTACACCAGGAGATGGCAATAGGCATAGAGTGCCATGCTAAGACACACACGCTCCTGCAGGGTTGTGACTGTCTGCTGAATTCGGCATAGCAAGGTGAACGCCGGGCGTGAACTTGTAGCCCGGGAAAGCAAGTCCCAAGAGACACCAACTCTCCCGCGGCTCTTCTTTCCAGCCGCGACTGAGTGAACACCCAAAGCCTTTCTGAGGAAGCAGCAGCGAATTGCGGTTCGTGCCAAGCTGAATACCTCTGCGAAAGCATAGCAGTCGCTGGGAAATCAGAGTCGGTTCTCTGGGCTGTTTTTGTTGCTTGCCTTACCCTAGTATGCGCAGCACTATGGGAGAATGCCGCATAGAGCGAAAGCCTCTTTGCCCTGGCATCCCCTCTGGGAAAGCACAGCATTCTTTGGGCAATCAGAGTCGGGTCTGAGGGATTCTCTGTTTCCTGTGCTGGTCTCCTAAGCACGGTGTAATAAACCCGCATGGAGCGAAATCCTCTATGCCTGGGCAACCCCTCTGCCTGAGTGAGAAGCGCGCTTGCGCCTGTGGAATTAGCCTTAAGGAATGGGAAAGGTATTTCACTGCGGGCCCCAGGATCATGTCTGTGGGAGAGCGTGCTGCGCGTTGGGAAGAGCAGGAGCCGTTGGCCTTCTGGTCTGGAAACTGTTGCGAAGCAGGGGAGCCGGCCCTGACAGGCACAGCGGCCGGTGATAATACAAGTGTCACCTGCCCCCAGTGCAGATAGACGGAAGCCTGGCTGCTAAGGAGACAGGCGGGGATGAGTATGGCAGGGCGCGTGCTCCACTCTTAGGAAGGAGTCAGGGTAGCAAGCATGCCTGTCCTGAGCCTGTGGGAAAAGGAGACAGCAGCTCTTTGGCCACCTGTCCCTGGGGCAGACATGCTCTAGCAACCAGGGGCCTACGCAGAACTCGCAGAAACAGCTCCCTGAAATAACAGGGAGTCAGATGCCGACTTCCTCCAGGATGTGGAAGCTTGGAGAAGGCACTGGGTTTAAGGGGCAGGAGTGGGGACAGTCCCCCAAAGCTCCCTATTCAGTGCACGGGCCGTGTGCAGGGATCCTGTCACCTCTCCTTTCCTCTGGGGAAAGCACTGGCCTAGTCCGCGAGTCCGCCTGAGCGCCAGAGTAAAAGGCCAAGCGATGCCTACAACGGGAGATGGTAGTGTGCCTAGAGTGCCATACTAGGCTACGCACGCTCCAACAGGGTTGTGGCTGCGTCTGCTTAGTTCGGCCTGGCAGGGTGAACCAAGGACGCGAACATGGAGCCCGGGAAAGCAAGGCCCAAGAGGCACAAGCTCTCCCGCAGCTCTTCTTCCCTGACGCGACTGAAGCCTTGCTGAGGAAGCAGCCGCGAAGTGCTGTTCACGCCAAGCCAAAGCCTCTGAGAAAGCAAAGCATTTGCTGAGAAATGTTCTGCGGGCTGCTGCAGTTTGCATGAGCCCAGTCTCGCGGTGGGAGAAACCCGCATACAGCGAAAGCCTCTTTGCCTGGGCATCTCCCCTGGGAAAGCACAGCGTTCCTTGGGAAATCAGAGTTGGGTTTGGGGATGCTGCTGCCGCTTGCCTGAGCTAGTCACCTCAGCTCAGTGGAAGATACCCGCATGGAGCTAAATACCCTTTGCCCTAGCATCCCCTCTGCCTGAGAGAGAAGCCAAGTTTGGGGATCCAGCAGCACGCCGCCCCAGGAGAAGAGAAGGAGAGGTTGACCTTGGGTTCGGGAAACGCTCGCGTCGCAGGATAGCCTGCCGTGGCACGAAGAGCAGCCCGGTGGCAAGAAAAGTGTCACCCGCTTCCTGTGCGGAGAGAGGGTAGCCTGGCTGCTAAGGAGACATGAGGGGACTACTAGGGCAGAGGCGCTTGCTCCACTCTGAGGAAGGAGTCTGGGCAGAAGGCAGGCCTGTCCTGTGCCTCTGGTCCCAAGGGGACAGCATCTCCTTGGCGACCTGTCCCAAGGGCAGACTTGGCTTGCCACCAGGTGCCATAGCAGTAACTCGGAGAACAACCCCATGTAGAAACGGGCAGTCAGATGCCGTCTATCACCAAGATGTGGCAGCGATGTGGGTGGCAGGGGGTGTGCCGGGGAAGGAATGGAGACAGTCCCCCACAGTTCCCCATCCCTGTGCACGGGCCGTGTACAGGGATCTTGTCGCCTACCCTCTCCTGTGGTGAAGGCACCGGCCTAGACCCCGAGACTGCCTGAGCACCGGAGCAAAAGGCAAAGCCTTACCTACACCAGGACATGGCAATAGGCATAGAGTGCCATGCTAAGACACACACGCTCCTGCAGGGTTGTGACTGTGTCTGCTGAATTCGGCATAGCAAGGTGAACGCCGGTCGTGAACTTGGAGCCCGGGAAAGCAAGTCCCAAGAGACAACAACTCTCCCGCGGCTCTTCTTCCCAGCCGCGACAGAGTGAACACCCAAAGCCTTTCTGAGGAAGCAGCAGCGAATTGCGGTTCGTGCCAAGCTGAATACCTCTGCGAAAGCATAGCAGTCGCTGGGAAATCAGAGTCGGTTCTCTGGGCTGTTTTTGTTGCTTGCCTTACCCTAGTATGCGCAGCACTATGGGAGAATCCCGCATAGAGCGAAAGCCTCTTTGCCCTGGCATCCCCTCTGGGAAAGCACAGCATTCTTTGGGAAATCAGAGTCGGGTCTGAGGGATTCTCTGTTTCCTGAGCTTGTCTCCTCAGCACGGTGTAATAAACCCGCATGGAGCGAAATCCTCTATGCCTGGGCATCCCCTCTGCCTGAGTGAGAAGCGCGCTTGCGCCTGTGGAATTAGCCTTAAGGAATGGGACAGGTGTTTCACTGCGGGCCCCAGGAGCATGTCCGTGGGAGAGCGTGCTGCCCGTTGGGAAGAGCAGGAGCCGTTGGACTTCTGGTCTGGAAACTGTTGCGAAGCAGGGGAGCCGGCCCTGACAGGCACAGCGGCCGGTGATAATACAAGTGTCACCTGCCCCCAGTGCAGATAGACGGAAGCCTGGCTGCTAAGGAGACAGGCGGGGATGAGTATGGCAGGGCGCGTGCTCCACTCTTAGGAAGGAGTCAGGGTAGCAAGCATGCCTGTCCTGAGCCTGTGGGAAAAGGAGACAGCAGCTCTTTGGCCACCTGTCCCTGGGGCAGACATGCTCTAGCAACCAGGGGCCTACGCAGAACTCGCAGAAACAGCTCCCTGAAATAACAGGGAGTCAGATGCCGACTTCCTCCAGGATGTGGAAGCTTGGAGAAGGCACGGGGTTTAAGGGGCAGGAGTGGGGACAGTCCCCCAAAGCTCCCTATTCAGTGCACGGGCCGTGTGCAGGGATCCTGTCACCTCTCCTTTCCTCTTGGGAAAGCACTGGCCTAGTCCGCGAGTCCGCCTGAGCGCCAGAGTAAAAGGCCAAGCGATGCCTACACCGGCAGATGGTAGTGTGCCTAGAGTGCCATACTAGGCTACGCACGCTCCAACAGGGTTGTGGCTGCGTCTGCTTAGTTCGGCCTGGCAGGGTGAACCAAGGACGCGAACATGGAGCCCGGGAAAGCAAGGCCCAAGAGGCACAAGCTCTCCCGCAGCTCTTCTTCCCTGACGCGACTGAAGCCTTGCTGAGGAAGCAGCCGCGAAGTGCTGTTCACGACAAGCCAAAGCCTCTGAGAAAGCAAAGCATTTGCTGAGAAATGTTCTGCGGGCTGCTACAGTTTGCATGAGCCCAGTCTCGCGGTGGGAGAAACCCGCATACAGCGAAAGCCTCTTTGCCTGGGCATCTCCCCTGGGAAAGCACAGTGTTCCTTGGGAAATCAGAGTTGGGTTTGGGGATGCTGCTGCCGCTTGCCTGAGCTAGTCACCTCAGCTCAGTGGAAGATACCCGCATGGAGCTAAATACCCTTTGCCCTAGCATCCCCTCTGCCTGAGAGAGAAGCCAAGTTTGGGGATCCAGCAGCACGCCGCCCCCGGAGAAGAGAAGGAGAGGTTGGCCTTGGGTTCGGGAAACGCTCGCGTCGCAGGATAGCCTGCCGTGGCACGAAGAGCAGCCCGGTGGCAAGAAAAGTGTCACCCGCTTCCTGTGCGGAGAGAGGGTAGCCTGGCTGCTAAGGAGACATGAGGGGACTACTAGGGCAGAGGCGCTTGCTCCACTCTGAGGAAGGAGTCTGGGCAGAAGGCAGGCCTGTCCTGTGCCTCTGGTCCCAAGGGGACAGCATCTCCTTGGCGACCTGTCCCAAGGGCAGACTTGGCTTGCCACCAGGTGCCATAGCCGTAACTCGGAGAACAACCCCATGTAGAAACGGGCAGTCAGATGCCGTCTATCACCAAGATGTGGCAGCGATGTGGGTGGCAGGGGGTGTGCCGGGGAAGGAATGGAGACAGTCCCCCACAGTTCCCCATCCCTGTGCACGGGCCGTGTACAGGGATCTTGTCGCCTACCCTCTCCTGTGGTGAAGGCACCGGCCTAGACCCCGAGACTGCCTGAGCACCGGAGCAAAAGGCAAAGCCTTACCTACACCAGGAGATGGCAATAGGCATAGAGTGCCATGCTAAGACACACACGCTCCTGCAGGGTTGTGACTGTGTTTGCTGAATTCGGCATAGCAAGGTGAACGCCGGGCGTGAACTTGGAGCCCGGGAAAGCAAGTCCCAAGAGACACCAACTCTCCCGCGGCTCTTCTTCCCAGCCGCGACAGAGTGAACACCCAAAGCCTTTCTGAGGAAGCAGCAGCGAATTGCGGTTCGTGCCAAGCTGAATACCTCTGCGAAAGCATAGCAGTCGCTGAGAAATCAGAGTCGGTTCTCTGGGCTGTTTTTGTTGCTTGCCTTACCCTAGTATGCGCAGCACTATGGGAGAATCCCGCATAGAGCGAAAGCCTCTTTGCCCTGGCATCCCCTCTGAGAAAGCACAGCATTCTTTGGGAAAGCAGAGTCGGGTCTGAGGGATTCTCTGTTTCCTGAGCTGGTCTCCACAGCACGGTGTAATAAACCCGCATGGAGCGAAATCCTCTATGCCTGGGCATTCCCCTCTGCCTGAGTGAGAAGCGCGCTTGCGCCTGTGGAATTAGCCTTAAGGAATGGGACAGGTGTTTCACTGCGGGCCCCAGGAGCATGTCCGTGGGAGAGCGTGCTGCCCGTTGGGAAGAGCAAGAGCCGTTGGCCTTCTGGTCTGGAAACTGTTGCAAAGCAGGAGAGCCGGCCCTGACAGGCACAGCGGCCGGTGGTAATACAAGTGTCACCTGCACCCAGTGCAGATAGACGGAAGCCTGGCTGCTAAGGAGACAGGCGGGGATGAATATGGCACGGCGCGTGCTCCACTCTTAGGAAGGAGTCAGGGTAGCAAGCATGCCTGTCGTTAGCCTGTGGGAAAAGGAGACAGGAGCTCTTTGGCCACCTGTCCCTGGGGCAGACATGCTCTAGCAACCAGGGGCCTACGCAGAACTCGCAGAAACAGCTCCCTGAAATAACGGGGAGTCAGATGCCGACTTCCTCCAGGATGTGGAAGCTTGGAGATGGCACGGGGTGTAAGGGGCAGGAGTGGGGACAGTCCCCCAAAGCTCCCTATTCAGTGCACGGGCCGTGTGCAGGGATCCTGTCACCTCTCCTTTCCTCTGGGGAAAGCACTGGCCTAGTCCGCGAGTCCGCCTGAGCGCCAGAGTAAAAGGCCAAGCGATGCCTACACTGGGAGATGGTAGTGTGCCTAGAGTGCCATACTAGGCTACGCACGCTCCAACAGGGTTGTGGCTGCGTCTGCTTAGTTCGGCCTGGCATGGTGAACCAAGGACGCGAACATGGAGCCCGGGAAAGCAAGGCCCAAGAGGCACAAGCTCTCCCGCAGCTCTTCTTCCCTGACGCGACTGAAGCCTTGCTGAGGAAGCAGCAGCGAAGTGCTGTTCACGACAAGCCAAAGCCTCTGCGAAAGCACAGCATTCGCTGAGAAATGTTCTGCGGGCTGCTGCAGTTTGCATGAGCCCAGTCTCGCGGTGGGAGAAACCCGCATACAGCGAAAGCCTCTTTGCCTGGGCATCTCCCCTGGGAAAGCACAGCGTTCCTTGGGAAATCAGAAATCAGATGCTGCTGCTGCTTGCCTGAGCTAGTCACCGCAGCTCAGTGGAAGATACCCGCATGGAGCTAAATACACTTTGCCCTAGCATCACCACTGCCTGAGAGAGAAGCCAAGTGTGGAGATCCAGCAGCACGCCGCCCCTGGAGAACAGAAGGAAAGGTTGGCCTTGGGGTCGGGAAACGCTCGCGTCGCAGGATAGCCTGCGGTGGCACGAAGAGCAGCCCGGTGGCAAGAAAAGTGTCACCCGCTTCCTGTGCGGAGAGAGGGTAGCCTGGCTGCTAAGGAGACATGAGGGGACTACTAGGGCAGAGGCGCTTGCTCCACTCTGAGGAAGGAGTCTGGGCAGAAGGCAGGCCTGTCCTGTGCCTCTGGTCCCAAGGGGACAGCATCTCCTTGGCGACCTGTCCCAAGGGCAGACTTGGCTTGCCACCAGGTGCCATAGCCGTAACTCGGAGAACAACCCCATGTAGAAACGGGCAGTCAGATGCCGTCTATCACCAAGATGTGGCAGCGATGTGGGTGGCAGGGGGTGTGCCGGGGAAGGAATGGAGACAGTCCCCCACAGTTACCCATCCCTGTGCACGGGCCGTGTACAGGGATCTTGTCGCCTACCCTCTCCTGTGGTGAAGGCACTGGCCTAGACCCCGAGACTGCCTGAGCACCGGAGCAAAAGGCAAAGCCTTACCTACACCAGGAGATGGCAATAGGCATAGAGTGCCATGCTAAGACACACACGCTCCTGCAGGGTTGTGACTGTCTGCTGAATTCGGCATAGCAAGGTGAACGCCGGGCGTGAACTTGGAGCCCGGGAAAGCAAGTCCCAAGAGACACCAACTCTCCCGCGGCTTTTCTTCCCAGCCGCGACTGAGTGAACACCCAAAGCCTTTCTGAGGAAGCAGCAGCGAATTGCGGTTCGTGCCAAGCTGAATACCTCTGCGAAAGAATAGCAGTCGCTGGGAAATCAGAGTCGGTTCTCTGGGCTGTTTTTGTTGCTTGCCTTACCCTAGTATGCGCAGCACTATGGGAGAATCCCGCATAGAGCGAAAGCCTCTTTGCCCTGGCATCCCCTCTGGGAAAGCACAGCATTCTTTGGGAAATCAGAGTCGGGTCTGAGGGATTCTCTGTTTCCTGTGCTGGTCTCCTAAGCACGGTGTAATAAACCCGCATGGAGCGAAATCATCTATGCCTGGGCAACCCCTCTGCCTGAGTGAGAAGCGCGCTTGCGCCTGTGGAATTAGCCTTAAGGAATGGGACAGGTATTTCACTGCGGGCCCCAGGATCATGTCTGTGGGAGAGCGTGCTGCGCGTTGGGAAGAGCAGGAGCCGTTGGCCTTCTGGTCTGGAAACTGTTGCGAAGCAGGGGAGCCGGCCCTGACAGGCACAGCGGCCGGTGATAATACAAGTGTCACCTGCCCCCAGTGCAGATAGACGGAAGCCTGGCTGCTAAGGAGACAGGCGGGGATGAGTATGGCAGGGCGCGTGCTCCACTCTTAGGAAGGAGTCAGGGTAGCAAGCATGCCTGTCCTGAGCCTGTGGGAAAAGGAGACAGCAGCTCTTTGGCCACCTGTCCCTGGGGCAGACATGCTCTAGCAACCAGGGGCCTACGCAGAACTCGCAGAAACAGCTCCCTGAAATAACAGGGAGTCAGATGCCGACTTCCTCCAGGATGTGGAAGCTTGGAGAAGGCACGGGGTTTAAGGGGCAGGAGTGGGGACAGTCCCCCAAAGCTCCCTATTCAGTGCACGGGCCGTGTGCAGGGATCCTGTCACCTCTCCTTTCCTCTGGGGAAAGCACTGGCCTAGTCCGCGAGTCCGCCTGAGCGCCCGAGTAAAAGGCCAAGCGATGCCTACACCGGCAGATGGTAGTGTGCCTAGAGTGCCATACTAGGCTACGCACGCTCCAACAGGGTTGTGGCTGCGTCTGCTTAGTTAGGCCTGGCAGGGTGAACCAAGGACGCGAACATGGAGCCCGGGAAAGCAAGGCCCAAGAGGCACAAGCTCTCCCGCAGCTCTTCTTCCCTGACGCGACTGAAGCCTTGCTGAGGAAGCAGCCGCGAAGTGCTGTTCACGCCAAGCCAAAGCCTCTGAGAAAGCAAAGCATTTGCTGAGAAATGTTCTGCGGGCTGCTGCAGTTTGCATGAGCCCAGTCTCGCGGTGGGAGAAACCCGCATACAGCGAAAGCCTCTTTGCCTGGGCATCTCCCCTGGGAAAGCACAGCGTTCCTTGGGAAATCAGAGTTGGGTTTGGGGATGCTGCTGCCGCTTGCCTGAGCTAGTCACCTCAGCTCAGTGGAAGATACCCGCATGGAGCTAAATACCCTTTGCCCTAGAATCCCCTCTGCCTGAGAGAGAAGCCAAGTTTGGGGATCCAGCAGCACGCCGCCCCCGGAGAAGAGAAGGAGAGGTTGGCCTTGGGTTCGGGAAACGCTCGCGTCGCAGGATAGCCTGCCGTGGCACGAAGAGCAGCCCGGTGGCAAGAAAAGTGTCACCCGCTTCCTGTGCGGAGAGAGGGTAGCCTGGCTGCTAAGGAGACATGAGGGGACTACTAGGGCAGAGGCGCTTGCTCCACTCTGAGGAAGGAGTCTGGGCAGAAGGCAGGCCTGTCCTGTGCCTCTGGTCCCAAGGGGACAGCATCTCCTTGGCGACCTGTCCCAAGGGCAGACTTGGCTTGCCACCAGGTGCCATAGCCGTAACTCGGAGAACAACCCCATGTAGAAACGGGCAGTCAGATGCCGTCTATCACCAAGATGTGGCAGCGATGTGGGTGGCAGGGGGTGTGCCGGGGAAGGAATGGAGACAGTCCCCCACAATTCCCCATCCCTGTGCACGGGCCGTGTACAGGGATCTTGTCGCCTACCCTCTCCTGTGGTGAAGGCACCGGCCTAGACCCCGAGACTGCCTGAGCACCGGAGCAAAAGGCAAAGCTTTACCTACACCAGGAGATGGCAATAGGCATAGAGTGCCATGCTAAGACACACACGCTCCTGCAGGGTTGTGACTGTGTTTGCTGAATTCGGCATAGCAAGGTGAACGCCGGGCGTGAACTTGGAGCCCGGGAAAGCAAGTCCCAAGAGACACCAACTCTCCCGCGGCTCTTCTTCCCAGCCGCGACAGAGTGAACACCCAAAGCCTTTCTGAGGAAGCAGCAGCGAATTGCGGTTCGTGCCAAGCTGAATACCTCTGCGAAAGAATAGCAGTCGCTGGGAAATCAGAGTCGGTTCTCTGGGCTGTTTTTGTTGCTTGCCTTACCCTAGTATGCGCAGCATTATGGGAGAATCCCTCATAGAGCGAAAGCCTCTTTGCCCTGGCATCCCCTCTGGGAAAGCACAGCATTCTTTGGGAAATCAGAGTCGGGTCTGAGGGATTCTCTGTTTCCTGAGCTTGTCTCCTCAGCACGGTGTAATAAACCCGCATGGAGCGAAATCCTCTATGCCTGGGCATCCCCTCTGCCTGAGTGAGAAGCGCGCTTGCGCCTGTGGAATTAGCCTTAAGGAATGGGACAGGTGTTTCACTGCGGGCCCCAGGAGCATGTCCGTGGGAGAGCGTGCTGCGCGTTGGGAAGAGCAGGAGCCGTTGGCCTTCTGGTCTGGAAACTGTTGCGAAGAAGGAGAGCCGGCCCTGACAGGCACAGCGGCCGGTGGTAATACAAGTGTCACCTGCCCCCAGTGCAGATAGACGGAAGCCTGGCTGCTAAGGAGACAGGCGGGGATGAATATGGCACGGCGCGTGCTCCACTCTTAGGAAGGAGTCAGGGTAGCAAGCATGCCTGTCGTTAGCCTGTGGGAAAAGGAGACAGCAGCTCTTTGGCCACCTGTCCCTGGGGCAGACATGCTCTAGCAACCAGGGGCCTACGCAGAACTCGCAGAAACAGCTCCCTGAAATAACGGGGAGTCAGATGCCGACTTCCTCCAGGATGTGGAAGCTTGGAGAAGGCACGGGGTTTAAGGGGCAGGAGTGGGGACAGTCCCCCAAAGCTCCCTATTTAGTGCACGGGCCGTGTGCAGGGATCCTGTCACCTCTCCTTTCCTCTGGGGAAAGCACTGGCCTAGTCCGCGAGTCCGCCTGAGCGCCAGAGTAAAAGGCCAAGCGATGCCTACACTGGGAGATGGTAGTGTGCCTAGAGTGCCATACTAGGCTACGCACGCTCCAACAGGGTTGTGGCTGCGTCTGCTTAGTTCGGCCTGGCATGGTGAATCAAGGACGCGAACATGGAGCCCGGGAAAGCAAGGCCCAAGAGGCACAAGCTCTCCCGCAGCTCTTCTTCCCTGACGCGACTGAAGCCTTTCTGAGGAAGCAGCAGCGAAGTGCTGTTCACGACAAGCCAAAGCCTCTGCGAAAGCACAGCATTCGCTGAGAAATGTTCTGCGGGCTGCTGCAGTTTGCATGAGCCCAGTCTCGCGGTGGGAGAAACCCGCATACAGCGAAAGCCTCTTTGCCTGGGCATCTCCCCTGGGAAAGCACAGCGTTCCTTGGGAAATCAGAAATCAGATGCTGCTGCTGCTTGCCTGAGCTAGTCACCGCAGCTCAGTGGAAGATACCCGCATGGAGCTAAATACACTTTGCCCTAGCATCACCACTGCCTGAGAGAGAAGCCACGTGTGGAGATCCAGCAGCACGCCGCCCCTGGAGAACAGAAGGAAAGGTTGGCCTTGGGGTCGGGAAACGCTCGCGTCGCAGGATAGCCTGCGGTGGCACGAAGAGCAGCCCGGTGGCAAGAAAAGTGTCACCCGCTTCCTGTGCGGAGAGAGGGTAGCCTGGCTGCTAAGGAGACATGAGGGGACTACTAGGGCAGAGGCGCTTGCTCCACTCTGAGGAAGGAGTCTGGGCAGAAGGCAGGCCTGTCCTGTGCCTCTGGTCCCAAGGGGACAGCATCTCCTTGGCGACCTGTCCCAAGGGCAGACTTGGCTTGCCACCAGGTGCCATAGCCGTAACTCGGAGAACAACCCCATGTAGAAACGGGCAGTCAGATGCCGTCTATCACCAAGATGTGGCAGCGATGTGGGTGGCAGGGGGTGTGCCGGGGAAGGAATGGAGACAGTCCCCCACAGTTACCCATCCCTGTGCACGGGCCGTGTACAGGGATCTTGTCGCCTACCCTCTCCTGTGGTGAAGGCACTGGCCTAGACCCCGAGACTGCCTGAGCACCGGAGCAAAAGGCAAAGCCTTACCTACACCAGGAGATGGCAATAGGCATAGAGTGCCATGCTAAGACACACACGCTCCTGCAGGGTTGTGACTGTCTGCTGAATTCGGCATAGCAAGGTGAACGCCGGGCGTGAACTTGTAGCCCGGGAAAGCAAGTCCCAAGAGACACCAACTCTCCCGCGGCTCTTCTTCCCAGCCGCTACTGAGTGAACACCCAAAGCCTTTCTGAGGAAGCAGCAGCGAATTGCGGTTCGTGCCAAGCTGAATACCTCTGCGAAAGCATAGCAGTCGCTGGGAAATCAGAGTCGGTTCTCTGGGCTGTTTTTGTTGCTTGCTAGTATGCGCAGCACTATGGGAGAATGCCGCATAGAGCGAAAGCCTCTTTGCCCTGGCATCCCCTCTGGGAAAGCACAGCATTCTTTGGGAAATCAGAGTCGGGTCTGAGGGATTCTCTGTTTCCTGTGCTGGTCTCCTAAGCACGGTGTAATAAACCCGCATGGAGCGAAATCCTCTATGCCTGGGCAACCCCTCTGCCTGAGTGAGAAGCGCGCTTGCGCCTGTGGAATTAGCCTTAAGGAATGGGACAGGTATTTCACTGCGGGCCCCAGGATCATGTCTGTGGGAGAGCGTGCTGCGCGTTGGGAAGAGCAGGAGCCGTTGGCCTTCTGGTCTGGAAACTGTTGCGAAGCAGGGGAGCCGGCCCTGACAGGCACAGCGGCCGGTGATAATACAAGTGTCACCTGCCCCCAGTGCAGATAGA
Source organism: Mustela lutreola (assembly GCF_030435805.1). Classification (NCBI taxonomy): domain Eukaryota; kingdom Metazoa; phylum Chordata; class Mammalia; order Carnivora; family Mustelidae; genus Mustela; species Mustela lutreola. Next base: position 87,620,999 of record NC_081302.1, on the reverse strand, counting down.
CGGAAGCCTGGCTGCTAAGGAGACAGGCGGGGATGAGTATGGCAGGGCGCGTGCTCCACTCTTAGGAAGGAGTCAGGGTAGCAAGCATGCCTGTCCTGAGCCTGTGGGAAAAGGAGACAGCAGCTCTTTGGCCACCTGTCCCTGGGGCAGACATGCTCTAGCAACCAGGGGCCTACGCAGAACTCGCAGAAACAGCTCCCTGAAATAACAGGGAGTCAGATGCCGACTTCCTCCAGGATGTGGAAGCTTGGAGAAGGCACGGGGTTTAAGGGGCAGGAGTGGGGACAGTCCCCCAAAGCTCCCTATTCAGTGCACGGGCCGTGTGCAGGGATCCTGTCACCTCTCCTTTCCTCTGGGGAAAGCACTGGCCTAGTCCGCGAGTCCGCCTGAGCGCCAGAGTAAAAGGCCAAGCGATGCCTACACCGGCAGATGGTAGTGTGCCTAGAGTGCCATACTAGGCTACGCACGCTCCAACAGGGTTGTGGCTGCGTCTGCTTAGTTAGGCCTGGCAGGGTGAACCAAGGACGCGAACATGGAGCCCGGGAAAGCAAGGCCCAAGAGGCACAAGCTCTCCCGCAGCTCTTCTTCCCTGACGCGACTGAAGCCTTGCTGAGGAAGCAGCCGCGAAGTGCTGTTCACGCCAAGCCAAAGCCTCTGAGAAAGCAAAGCATTTGCTGAGAAATGTTCTGCGGGCTGCTGCAGTTTGCATGAGCCCAGTCTCGCGGTGGGAGAAACCCGCATACAGCGAAAGCCTCTTTGCCTGGGCATCTCCCCTGGGAAAGCACAGCGTTCCTTGGGAAATCAGAGTTGGGTTTGGGGATGCTGCTGCCGCTTGCCTGAGCTAGTCACCTCAGCTCAGTGGAAGATACCCGCATGGAGCTAAATACCCTTTGCCCTAGCATCCCCTCTGCCTGAGAGAGAAGCCAAGTTTGGGGATCCAGCAGCACGCCGCCCCCGGAGAAGAGAAGGAGAGGTTGGCCTTGGGTTCGGGAAACGCTCGCGTCGCAGGATAGCCTGCCGTGGCACGAAGAGCAGCCCGGTGGCAAGAAAAGTGTCACCCGCTTCCTGTGCGGAGAGAGGGTAGCCTGGCTGCTAAGGAGACATGAGGGGACTACTAGGGCAGAGGCGCTTGCTCCACTCTGAGGAAGGAGTCTGGGCAGAAGGCAGGCCTGTCCTGTGCCTCTGGTCCCAAGGGGACAGCATCTCCTTGGCGACCTGTCCCAAGGGCAGACTTGGCTTGCCACCAGGTGCCATAGCAGTAACTCGGAGAACAACCCCATGTAGAAACGGGCAGTCAGATGCCGTCTATCACCAAGATGTGGCAGCGATGTGGGTGGCAGGGGGTGTGCCGGGGAAGGAATGGAGACAGTCCCCCACAGTTCCCCATCCCTGTGCACGGGCCGTGTACAGGGATCTTGTCGCCTACCCTCTCCTGTGGTGAAGGCACCGGCCTAGACCCCGAGACTGCCTGAGCACCGGAGCAAAAGGCAAAGCCTTACCTACACCAGGAGATGGCAATAGGCATAGAGTGCCATGCTAAGACACACACGCTCCTGCAGGGTTGTGACTGTGTTTGCTGAATTCGGCATAGCAAGGTGAACGCCGGTCGTGAACTTGGAGCCCGGGAAAGCAAGTCCCAAGAGACAACAACTCTCCCGCGGCTCTTCTTCCCAGCCGCGACAGAGTGAACACCCAAAGCCTTTCTGAGGAAGCAGCAGCGAATTGCGGTTCGTGCCAAGCTGAATACCTCTGCGAAATCATAGCAGTCGCTGGGAAATCAGAGTCGGTTCTCTGGGCTGTTTTTGTTGCTTGCCTTACCCTAGTATGCGCAGCACTATGGGAGAATCCCGCATAGAGCGAAAGCCTCTTTGCCCTGGCATCCCCTCTGGGAAAGCACAGCATTCTTTGGGAAATCAGAGTCGGGTCTGAGGGATTCTCTGTTTCCTGAGCTGGTCTCCTCAGCACGGTGTAATAAACCCGCATGGAGCGAAATCCTCTATGCCTGGGCATTCCCCTCTGTCTGAGTGAGAAGCGCGCTTGCGCCTGTGGAATTAGCCTTAAGGAATGGGACAGGTGTTTCACTGCGGGCCCCAGGAGCATGTCCGTGGGAGAGCGTGCTGCCCGTTGGGAAGAGCAAGAGCCGTTGGCCTTCTGGTCTGGAAACTGTTGCGAAGCAGGAGAGCCGGCCCTGACAGGCACAGCGGCCGGTGGTAATACAAGTGTCACCTGCACCCAGTGCAGATAGACGGAAGCCTGGCTGCTAAGGAGACAGGCGGGGATGAATATGGCACGGCGCGTGCTCCACTCTTAGGAAGGAGTCAGGGTAGCAAGCATGCCTGTCGTTAGCCTGTGGGAAAAGGAGACAGGAGCTCTTTGGCCACCTGTCCCTGGGGCAGACATGCTCTAGCAACCAGGGGCCTACGCAGAACTCGCAGAAACAGCTCCCTGAAATAACGGGGAGTCAGATGCCGACTTCCTCCAGGATGTGGAAGCTTGGAGATGGCACGGGGTGTAAGGGGCAGGAGTGGGGACAGTCCCCCAAAGCTCCCTATTCAGTGCACGGGCCGTGTGCAGGGATCCTGTCACCTCTCCTTTCCTCTGGGGAAAGCACTGGCCTAGTCCGCGAGTCCGCCTGAGCGCCAGAGTAAAAGGCCAAGCGATGCCTACACTGGGAGATGGTAGTGTGCCTAGAGTGCCATACTAGGCTACGCACGCTCCAACAGGGTTGTGGCTGCGTCTGCTTAGTTCGGCCTGGCATGGTGAACCAAGGACGCGAACATGGAGCCCGGGAAAGCAAGGCCCAAGAGGCACAAGCTCTCCCGCAGCTCTTCTTCCCTGACGCGACTGAAGCCTTGCTGAGGAAGCAGCAGCGAAGTGCTGTTCACGACAAGCCAAAGCCTCTGCGAAAGCACAGCATTCGCTGAGAAATGTTCTGCGGGCTGCTGCAGTTTGCATGAGCCCAGTCTCGCGGTGGGAGAAACCCGCATACAGCGAAAGCCTCTTTGCCTGGGCATCTCCCCTGGGAAAGCACAGCGTTCCTTGGGAAATCAGAAATCAGATGCTGCTGCTGCTTGCCTGAGCTAGTCACCGCAGCTCAGTGGAAGATACCCGCATGGAGCTAAATACACTTTGCCCTAGCATCACCACTGCCTGAGAGAGAAGCCAAGTGTGGAGATCCAGCAGCACGCCGCCCCTGGAGAACAGAAGGAAAGGTTGGCCTTGGGGTCGGGAAACGCTCGCGTCGCAGGATAGCCTGCGGTGGCACGAAGAGCAGCCCGGTGGCAAGAAAAGTGTCACCCGCTTCCTGTGCGGAGAGAGGGTAGCCTGGCTGCTAAGGAGACATGAGGGGACTACTAGGGCAGAGGCGCTTGCTCCACTCTGAGGAAGGAGTCTGGGCAGAAGGCAGGCCTGTCCTGTGCCTCTGGTCCCAAGGGGACAGCATCTCCTTGGCGACCTGTCCCAAGGGCAGACTTGGCTTGCCACCAGGTGCCATAGCCGTAACTCGGAGAACAACCCCATGTAGAAACGGGCAGTCAGATGCCGTCTATCACCAAGATGTGGCAGCGATGTGGGTGGCAGGGGGTGTGCCGGGGAAGGAATGGAGACAGTCCCCCACAGTTACCCATCCCTGTGCACGGGCCGTGTACAGGGATCTTGTCGCCTACCCTCTCCTGTGGTGAAGGCACTGGCCTAGACCCCGAGACTGCCTGAGCACCGGAGCAAAAGGCAAAGCCTTACCTACACCAGGAGATGGCAATAGGCATAGAGTGCCATGCTAAGACACACACGCTCCTGCAGGGTTGTGACTGTCTGCTGAATTCGGCATAGCAAGGTGAACGCCGGGCGTGAACTTGGAGCCCGGGAAAGCAAGTCCCAAGAGACACCAACTCTCCCGCGGCTCTTCTTCCCAGCCGCGACTGAGTGAACACCCAAAGCCTTTCTGAGGAAGCAGCAGCGAATTGCGGTTCGTGCCAAGCTGAATACCTCTGCGAAAGCATAGCAGTCGCTGGGAAATCAGAGTCGGTTCTCTGGGCTGTTTTTGTTGCTTGCCTTACCCTAGTATGCGCAGCACTATGGGAGAATCCCGCATAGAGCGAAAGCCTCTTTGCCCTGGCATCCCCTCTGGGAAAGCACAGCATTCTTTGGGAAATCAGAGTCGGGTCTGAGGGATTCTCTGTTTCCTGTGCTGGTCTCCTAAGCACGGTGTAATAAACCCGCATGGAGCGAAATCATCTATGCCTGGGCAACCCCTCTGCCTGAGTGAGAAGCGCGCTTGCGCCTGTGGAATTAGCCTTAAGGAATGGGACAGGTATTTCACTGCGGGCCCCAGGATCATGTCTGTGGGAGAGCGTGCTGCGCGTTGGGAAGAGCAGGAGCCGTTGGCCTTCTGGTCTGGAAACTGTTGCGAAGCAGGGGAGCCGGCCCTGACAGGCACAGCGGCCGGTGATAATACAAGTGTCACCTGCCCCCAGTGCAGATAGACGGAAGCCTGGCTGCTAAGGAGACAGGCGGGGATGAGTATGGCAGGGCGCGTGCTCCACTCTTAGGAAGGAGTCAGGGTAGCAAGCATGCCTGTCCTGAGCCTGTGGGAAAAGGAGACAGCAGCTCTTTGGCCACCTGTCCCTGGGGCAGACATGCTCTAGCAACCAGGGGCCTACGCAGAACTCGCAGAAACAGCTCCCTGAAATAACAGGGAGTCAGATGCCGACTTCCTCCAGGATGTGGAAGCTTGGAGAAGGCACGGGGTTTAAGGGGCAGGGATGGGGACAGTCCCCAAAAGCTCCCTATTCAGTGCACGGGCCGTGTGCAGGGATCCTGTCACCTCTCCTTTCCTCTGGGGAAAGCACTGGCCTAGTCCGCGAGTCCGCCTGAGCGCCAGAGTAAAAGGCCAAGCGATGCCTACACCGGGAGATGGTAGTGTGCCTAGAGTGCCATACTAGGCTACGCACGCTCCAACAGGGTTGTGGCTGCGTCTGCTTAGTTCGGCCTGGCAGGGTGAACCAAGGACGCGAACATGGAGCCCGGGAAAGCAAGGCCCAAGAGGCACAAGCTCTCCCGCAGCTCTTCTTCCCTGACGCGACTGAAGCCTTGCTGAGGAAGCAGCCGCGAAGTGCTGTTCACGCCAAGCCAAAGCCTCTGAGAAAGCAAAGCATTTGCTGAGAAATGTTCTGCGGGCTGCTGCAGTTTGCATGAGCCCAGTCTCGCGGTGGGAGAAACCCGCATACAGCGAAAGCCTCTTTGCCTGGGCATCTCCCCTGGGAAAGCACAGCGTTCCTTGGGAAATCAGAGTTGGGTTTGGGGATGCTGCTGCCGCTTGCCTGAGCTAGTCACCTCAGCTCAGTGGAAGATACCCGCATGGAGCTAAATACCCTTTGCCCTAGCATCCCCTCTGCCTGAGAGAGAAGCCAAGTTTGGGGATCCAGCAGCACGCCGCCCCCGGAGAAGAGAAGGAGAGGTTGGCCTTGGGTTCGGGAAACGCTCGCGTCGCAGGATAGCCTGCCGTGGCACGAAGAGCAGCCCGGTGGCAAGAAAAGTGTCACCCGCTTCCTGTGCGGAGAGAGGGTAGCCTGGCTGCTAAGGAGACATGAGGGGACTACTAGGGCAGAGGCGCTTGCTCCACTCTGAGGAAGGAGTCTGGGCAGAAGGCAGGCCTGTCCTGTGCCTCTGGTCCCAAGGGGACAGCATCTCCTTGGCGACCTGTCCCAAGGGCAGACTTGGCTTGCCACCAGGTGCCATAGCCGTAACTCGGAGAACAACCCCATGTAGAAACGGGCAGTCAGATGCCGTCTATCACCAAGATGTGGCAGCGATGTGGGTGGGAGGCGGTGTGCCGGGGAAGGAATGGAGACAGTCCCCCACAGTTCCCCATCCCTGTGCACGGGCCGTGTACAGGGATCTTGTCGCCTACCCTCTCCTGTGGTGAAGGCACCGGCCTAGACCCCGAGACTGCCTGAGCACCGGAGCAAAGGGCAAAGCTTTACCTACACCAGGAGATGGCAATAGGCATAGAGTGCCATGCTAAGACACACACGCTCCTGCAGGGTTGTGACTGTGTTTGCTGAATTCGGCATAGCAAGGTGAACGCCGGGCGTGAACTTGGAGCCCGGGAAAGCAAGTCCCAAGAGACACCAACTCTCCCGCGGCTCTTCTTCCCAGCCGCGACTGAGTGAACACCCAAAGCCTTTCTGAGGAAGCAGCAGCGAATTGCGGTTCGTGCCAAGCTGAATACCTCTGCGAAAGCATAGCAGTCGCTGGGAAATCAGAGTCGGTTCTCTGGGCTGTTTTTGTTGCTTGCCTTACCCTAGTATGCGCAGCACTATGGGAGAATCCCGCATAGAGCGAAAGCCTCTTTGCCCTGGCATCCCCTCTGGGAAAGCACAGCATTCTTTGGGAAATCATAGTCGGGTCTTAGGGATTCTCTGTTTCCTGAGCTTGTCTCCTCAGCACGGTGTAATAAACCCCCATGGAGCGAAATCCTCTATGCCTGGGCATCCCCTCTGCCTGAGTGAGAAGCGCGCTTGCGCCTGTGGAATTAGCCTTAAGGAATGGGACAGGTGTTTCACTGCGGGCCCCAGGAGCATGTCCGTGGGAGAGCGTGCTGCCCGTTGGGAAGAGCAGGAGCCGTTGGCCTTCTGGTCTGGAAACTGTTGCGAAGCAGGAGAGCCGGCCCTGACAGGCACAGCGGCCGGTGGTAATACAAGTGTCACCTGCACCCAGTGCAGATAGACGGAAGCCTGGCTGCTAAGGAGACAGGCGGGGATGAGTATGGCAGGGCGCGTGCTCCACTCTTAGGAAGGAGTCAGGGTAGCAAGCATGCCTGTCGTGAGCCTGTGGGAAAAGGAGACAGCAGCTCTTTGGCCACCTGTCCCTGGGGCAGACATGCTCTAGCAACCAGGGGCCTACGCAGAACTCGCAGAAACAGCTCCCTGAAATAACGGGGAGTCAGATGCCGACTTCCTCCAGGATGTGGAAGCTTGGAGAAGGCACGGGGTTTAAGGGGCAGGAGTGGGGACAGTCCCCCAAAGCTCCCTATTTAGTGCACGGGCCGTGTGCAGGGATCCTGTCACCTCTCCTTTCCTCTGGGGAAAGCACTGGCCTAGTCCGCGAGTCCGCCTGAGCGCCAGAGTAAAAGGCCAAGCGATGCCTACACTGGGAGATGGTAGTGTGCCTAGAGTGCCATACTAGGCTACGCACGCTCCAACAGGGTTGTGGCTGCTTCTGCTTAGTTCGGCCTGGCAGGGTGAACCAAGGACGCGAACATGGAGCCCGGGAAAGCAAGGCCCAAGAGGCACAAGCTCTCCCGCAGCTCTTCTTCCCTGACGCGACTGAAGCCTTGCTGAGGAATCAGCAGCGAAGTGCTGTTCACGACAAGCCAAAGCCTCTGCGAAAGCACAGCATTCGCTGAGAAATGTTCTGCGGGCTGCTGCAGTTTGCATGAGCCCAGTCTCGCGGTGGGAGAAACCCGCATACAGCGAAAGCCTCTTTGCCTGGGCATCTCCCCTGGGAAAGCACAGCGTTCCTTGGGAAATCAGAAATCAGATGCTGCTGCTGCTTGCCTGAGCTAGTCACCGCAGCTCAGTGGAAGATACCCGCATGGAGCTAAATACACTTTGCCCTAGCATCACCACTGCCTGAGAGAGAAGCCAAGTGTGGAGATCCAGCAGCACGCCGCCCCTGGAGAACAGAAGGAAAGGTTGGCCTTGGGGTCGGGAAACGCTCGCGTCGCAGGATAGCCTGCGGTGGCACGAAGAGCAGCCCGGTGGCAAGAAAAGTGTCACCCGCTTCCTGTGCGGAGAGAGGGTAGCCTGGCTGCTAAGGAGACATGAGGGGACTACTAGGGCAGAGGCGCTTGCTCCACTCTGAGGAAGGAGTCTGGGCAGAAGGCAGGCCTGTCCTGTGCCTCTGGTCCCAAGGGGACAGCATCTCCTTGGCGACCTGTCCCAATGGCAGACTTGGCTTGCCACCAGGTGCCATAGCCGTAACTCGGAGAACAACCCCATGTAGAAACGGGCAGTCAGATGCCGTCTATCACCAAGATGTGGCAGCGATGTGGGTGGGAGGCGGTGTGCCGGGGAAGGAATGGAGACAGTCCTCCACAGATCCCCATCCCTTTGCACGGGCCGTGTACAGGGATCTTGTTGCCTCCTCTCTCCTGTGGTGAAGGCACTGGCCTAGACCCCGAGACTGCCTGAGCACCGGAGCAAAAGGCAAAGCCTTACCTACCCCAGGAGTTGGCAATAGGCATAGAGTGCCATGCTATGACACACACGCTCCTGCAGGGTTGTGACTGTGTCTGCTGAATTCGGCATAGCAAGTTGAACGCCGGGCGTGAACTTGGAGCCCGGGAAAGCAAGTCCCAAGAGACACCAGCTCTCCCGCGGCTCTTCTTCCCAGCCGCGAGAGAGTGAACACCAAAAGCCTTTCTGAGGAAGCAGCAGCGAATTGCGGTTCGTGCCAAGCTGAATACCTCTGCGAAAGCATAGCAGTCGCTGGGAAATCAGAGTCGGTTCTCTGGGCTGTTTTTGTTGCTTGCCTTACCCTAGTATGCGCAGCACTATGGGAGAATCCCGCATAGAGCGAAAGCCTCTTTGCCCTGGCATCCCCTCTGGGAAAGCACAGCATTCTTTGGGAAATCAGAGTCGGGTCTGAGGGATTCTCTGTTTCCTGAGCTTGTCTCCTCAGCACGGTGTAATAAACCCGCATGGAGCGAAATCCTCTATGCCTGGGCATCCCCTCTGCCTGAGTGAGAAGCGCGCTTGCGCCTGTGGAATTAGCCTTAAGGAATGGGACAGGTGTTTCACTGCGGGCCCCAGGAGCATGTCCGTGGGAGAGCGTGCTGCGCGTTGGGAAGAGCAGGAGCCGGTGGCCTTCTGGTCTGGAAACTGTTGCGAAGCAGGAGAGCCGGCCCTGACAGGCACAGCGGCCGGTGGTAATACAAGTGTCACCTGCACCCAGTGCAGATAGACGGAAGCCTGGCTGCTAAGGAGACAGGCGGGGATGAGTATGGCACGGCGCGTGCTCCACTCTTAGGAAGGAGTCAGGGTAGCAAGCATGCCTGTCGTGAGCCTGTGGGAAAAGGAGACAGCAGCTCTTTGGCCACCTGTCCCTGGGGCAGACATGCTCTAGCAACCAGGGGCCTACGCAGAACTCGCAGAAACAGCTCCCTGAAATAACGGGGAGTCAGATGCCGACTTCCTCCAGGATGTGGAAGCTTGGAGAAGGCACGGGGTTTAAGGGGCAGGAGTGGGGACAGTCCCCCAAAGCTCCCTATTTAGTGCACGGGCCGTGTGCAGGGATCCTGTCACCTCTCCTTTCCTCTGGGGAAAGCACTGGCCTAGTCCGCGAGTCCGCCTGAGCGCCAGAGTAAAAGGCCAAGCGATGCCTACACTGGGAGATGGTAGTGTGCCTAGAGTGCCATACTAGGCTACGCACGCTCCAACAGGGTTGTGGCTGCGTCTGCTTAGTTCGGCCTGGCATGGTGAACCAAGGACGCGAACATGGAGCCCGGGAAAGCAAGGCCCAAGAGGCACAAGCTCTCCCGCAGCTCTTCTTCCCTGACGCGACTGAAGCCTTGCTGAGGAAGCAGCAGCGAAGTGCTGTTCACGACAAGCCAAAGCCTCTGCGAAAGCACAGCATTCGCTGAGAAATGTTCTGCGGGCTGCTGCAGTTTGCATGAGCCCAGTCTCGCGGTGGGAGAAACCCGCATACAGCGAAAGCCTCTTTGCCTGGGCATCTCCCCTGGGAAAGCACAGCGTTCCTTGGGAAATCAGAAATCAGATGCTGCTGCTGCTTGCCTGAGCTAGTCACCGCAGCTCAGTGGAAGATACCCGCATGGAGCTAAATACACTTTGCCCTAGCATCACCACTGCCTGAGAGAGAAGCCAAGTGTGGAGATCCAGCAGCATGCCGGCCCTGGAGAACAGAAGGAAAGGTTGGCCTTGGGGTCGGGAAACGCTCGCGTCGCAGGATAGCCTGCGGTGGCACGAAGAGCAGCCCGGTGGCAAGAAAAGTGTCACCCGCTTCCTGTGCCGAGAGAGGGTAGCCTGGCTGCTAAGGAGACATGAGGGGACTACTAGGGCAGAGGCGCTTGCTCCACTCTGAGGAAGGAGTCTGGGCAGAAGGCAGGCCTGTCCTGTGCCTCTGGTCCCAAGGGGACAGCATCTCCTTGGCGACCTGTCCCAAGGGCAGACTTGGCTTGCCACCAGGTGCCATAGCCGTAACTCGGAGAACAACCCCATGTAGAAACGGGCAGTCAGATGCCGTCTATCACCAAGATGTGGCAGCGATGTGGGTGGCAGGGGGTGTGCCGGGGAAGGAATGGAGACAGTCCCCCACAGTTACCCATCCCTGTGCACGGGCCGTGTACAGGGATCTTGTCGCCTACCCTCTCCTGTGGTGAAGGCACTGGCCTAGACCCCGAGACTGCCTGAGCACCGGAGCAAAAGGCAAAGCCTTACCTACACCAGGAGATGGCAATAGGCATAGAGTGCCATGCTAAGACACACACGCTCCTGCAGGGTTGTGACTGTCTGCTGAATTCGGCATAGCAAGGTGAACGCCGGGCGTGAACTTGTAGCCCGGGAAAGCAAGTCCCAAGAGACACCAACTCTCCCGCGGCTCTTCTTTCCAGCCGCGACTGAGTGAACACACAAAGCCTTTCTGAGGAAGCAGCAGCGAATTGCGGTTCGTGCCAAGCTGAATACCTCTGCGAAAGCATAGCAGTCGCTGGGAAATCAGAGTCGGTTCTCTGGGCTGTTTTTGTTGCTTGCCTTACCCTAGTATGCGCAGCACTATGGGAGAATGCCGCATAGAGCGAAAGCCTCTTTGCCCTGGCATCCCCTCTGGGAAAGCACAGCATTCTTTGGGCAATCAGAGTCGGGTCTGAGGGATTCTCTGTTTCCTGTGCTGGTCTCCTAAGCACGGTGTAATAAACCCGCATGGAGCGAAATCCTCTATGCCTGGGCAACCCCTCTGCCTGAGTGAGAAGCGCGCTTGCGCCTGTGGAATTAGCCTTAAGGAATGGGAAAGGTATTTCACTGCGGGCCCCAGGATCATGTCTGTGGGAGAGCGTGCTGCGCGTTGGGAAGAGCAGGAGCCGTTGGCCTTCTGGTCTGGAAACTGTTGCGAAGCAGGGGAGCCGGCCCTGACAGGCACAGCGGCCGGTGATAATACAAGTGTCACCTGCCCCCAGTGCAGATAGACGGAAGCCTGGCTGCTAAGGAGACAGGCGGGGATGAGTATGGCAGGGCGCGTGCTCCACTCTTAGGAAGGAGTCAGGGTAGCAAGCATGCCTGTCCTGAGCCTGTGGGAAAAGGAGACAGCAGCTCTTTGGCCACCTGTCCCTGGGGCAGACATGCTCTAGCAACCAGGGGCCTACGCAGAACTCGCAGAAACAGCTCCCTGAAATAACAGGGAGTCAGATGCCGACTTCCTCCAGGATGTGGAAGCTTGGAGAAGGCACTGGGTTTAAGGGGCAGGAGTGGGGACAGTCCCCCAAAGCTCCCTATTCAGTGCACGGGCCGTGTGCAGGGATCCTGTCACCTCTCCTTTCCTCTGGGGAAAGCACTGGCCTAGTCCGCGAGTCCGCCTGAGCGCCAGAGTAAAAGGCCAAGCGATGCCTACAACGGGAGATGGTAGTGTGCCTAGAGTGCCATACTAGGCTACGCACGCTCCAACAGGGTTGTGGCTGCGTCTGCTTAGTTCGGCCTGGCAGGGTGAACCAAGGACGCGAACATGGAGCCCGGGAAAGCAAGGCCCAAGAGGCACAAGCTCTCCCGCAGCTCTTCTTCCCTGACGCGACTGAAGCCTTGCTGAGGAAGCAGCCGCGAAGTGCTGTTCACGCCAAGCCAAAGCCTCTGAGAAAGCAAAGCATTTGCTGAGAAATGTTCTGCGGGCTGCTGCAGTTTGCATGAGCCCAGTCTCGCGGTGGGAGAAACCCGCATACAGCGAAAGCCTCTTTGCCTGGGCATCTCCCCTGGGAAAGCACAGCGTTCCTTGGGAAATCAGAGTTGGGTTTGGGGATGCTGCTGCCGCTTGCCTGAGCTAGTCACCTCAGCTCAGTGGAAGATACCCGCATGGAGCTAAATACCCTTTGCCCTAGCATCCCCTCTGCCTGAGAGAGAAGCCAAGTTTGGGGATCCAGCAGCACGCCGCCCCAGGAGAAGAGAAGGAGAGGTTGACCTTGGGTTCGGGAAACGCTCGCGTCGCAGGATAGCCTGCCGTGGCACGAAGAGCAGCCCGGTGGCAAGAAAAGTGTCACCCGCTTCCTGTGCGGAGAGAGGGTAGCCTGGCTGCTAAGGAGACATGAGGGGACTACTAGGGCAGAGGCGCTTGCTCCACTCTGAGGAAGGAGTCTGGGCAGAAGGCAGGCCTGTCCTGTGCCTCTGGTCCCAAGGGGACAGCATCTCCTTGGCGACCTGTCCCAAGGGCAGACTTGGCTTGCCACCAGGTGCCATAGCAGTAACTCGGAGAACAACCCCATGTAGAAACGGGCAGTCAGATGCCGTCTATCACCAAGATGTGGCAGCGATGTGGGTGGCAGGGGGTGTGCCGGGGAAGGAATGGAGACAGTCCCCCACAGTTCCCCATCCCTGTGCACGGGCCGTGTACAGGGATCTTGTCGCCTACCCTCTCCTGTGGTGAAGGCACCGGCCTAGACCCCGAGACTGCCTGAGCACCGGAGCAAAAGGCAAAGCCTTACCTACACCAGGACATGGCAATAGGCATAGAGTGCCATGCTAAGACACACACGCTCCTGCAGGGTTGTGACTGTGTCTGCTGAATTCGGCATAGCAAGGTGAACGCCGGTCGTGAACTTGGAGCCCGGGAAAGCAAGTCCCAAGAGACAACAACTCTCCCGCGGCTCTTCTTCCCAGCCGCGACAGAGTGAACACCCAAAGCCTTTCTGAGGAAGCAGCAGCGAATTGCGGTTCGTGCCAAGCTGAATACCTCTGCGAAAGCATAGCAGTCGCTGGGAAATCAGAGTCGGTTCTCTGGGCTGTTTTTGTTGCTTGCCTTACCCTAGTATGCGCAGCACTATGGGAGAATCCCGCATAGAGCGAAAGCCTCTTTGCCCTGGCATCCCCTCTGGGAAAGCACAGCATTCTTTGGGAAATCAGAGTCGGGTCTGAGGGATTCTCTGTTTCCTGAGCTTGTCTCCTCAGCACGGTGTAATAAACCCGCATGGAGCGAAATCCTCTATGCCTGGGCATCCCCTCTGCCTGAGTGAGAAGCGCGCTTGCGCCTGTGGAATTAGCCTTAAGGAATGGGACAGGTGTTTCACTGCGGGCTCCAGGAGCATGTCCGTGGGAGAGCGTGCTGCCCGTTGGGAAGAGCAGGAGCCGTTGGCCTTCTGGTCTGGAAACTGTTGCGAAGCAGGGGAGCCGGCCCTGACAGGCACAGCGGCCGGTGATAATACAAGTGTCACCTGCCCCCAGTGCAGATAGACGGAAGCCTGGCTGCTAAGGAGACAGGCGGGGATGAGTATGGCAGGGCGCGTGCTCCACTCTTAGGAAGGAGTCAGGGTAGCAAGCATGCCTGTCCTGAGCCTGTGGGAAAAGGAGACAGCAGCTCTTTGGCCACCTGTCCCTGGGGCAGACATGCTCTAGCAACCAGGGGCCTACGCAGAACTCGCAGAAACAGCTCCCTGAAATAACAGGGAGTCAGATGCCGACTTCCTCCAGGATGTGGAAGCTTGGAGAAGGCACGGGGTTTAAGGGGCAGGAGTGGGGACAGTCCCCCAAAGCTCCCTATTCAGTGCACGGGCCGTGTGCAGGGATCCTGTCACCTCTCCTTTCCTCTTGGGAAAGCACTGGCCTAGTCCGCGAGTCCGCCTGAGCGCCAGAGTAAAAGGCCAAGCGATGCCTACACCGGCAGATGGTAGTGTGCCTAGAGTGCCATACTAGGCTACGCACGCTCCAACAGGGTTGTGGCTGCGTCTGCTTAGTTCGGCCTGGCAGGGTGAACCAAGGACGCGAACATGGAGCCCGGGAAAGCAAGGCCCAAGAGGCACAAGCTCTCCCGCAGCTCTTCTTCCCTGACGCGACTGAAGCCTTGCTGAGGAAGCAGCCGCGAAGTGCTGTTCACGACAAGCCAAAGCCTCTGAGAAAGCAAAGCATTTGCTGAGAAATGTTCTGCGGGCTGCTACAGTTTGCATGAGCCCAGTCTCGCGGTGGGAGAAACCCGCATACAGCGAAAGCCTCTTTGCCTGGGCATCTCCCCTGGGAAAGCACAGTGTTCCTTGGGAAATCAGAGTTGGGTTTGGGGATGCTGCTGCCGCTTGCCTGAGCTAGTCACCTCAGCTCAGTGGAAGATACCCGCATGGAGCTAAATACCCTTTGCCCTAGCATCCCCTCTGCCTGAGAGAGAAGCCAAGTTTGGGGATCCAGCAGCACGCCGCCCCCGGAGAAGAGAAGGAGAGGTTGGCCTTGGGTTCGGGAAACGCTCGCGTCGCAGGATAGCCTGCCGTGGCACGAAGAGCAGCCCGGTGGCAAGAAAAGTGTCACCCGCTTCCTGTGCGGAGAGAGGGTAGCCTGGCTGCTAAGGAGACATGAGGGGACTACTAGGGCAGAGGCGCTTGCTCCACTCTGAGGAAGGAGTCTGGGCAGAAGGCAGGCCTGTCCTGTGCCTCTGGTCCCAAGGGGACAGCATCTCCTTGGCGACCTGTCCCAAGGGCAGACTTGGCTTGCCACCAGGTGCCATAGCCGTAACTCGGAGAACAACCCCATGTAGAAACGGGCAGTCAGATGCCGTCTATCACCAAGATGTGGCAGCGATGTGGGTGGCAGGGGGTGTGCCGGGGAAGGAATGGAGACAGTCCCCCACAGTTCCCCATCCCTGTGCACGGGCCGTGTACAGGGATCTTGTCGCCTACCCTCTCCTGTGGTGAAGGCACCGGCCTAGACCCCGAGACTGCCTGAGCACCGGAGCAAAAGGCAAAGCCTTACCTACACCAGGAGATGGCAATAGGCATAGAGTGCCATGCTAAGACACACACGCTCCTGCAGGGTTGTGACTGTGTTTGCTGAATTCGGCATAGCAAGGTGAACGCCGGGCGTGAACTTGGAGCCCGGGAAAGCAAGTCCCAAGAGACACCAACTCTCCCGCGGCTCTTCTTCCCAGCCGCGACAGAGTGAACACCCAAAGCCTTTCTGAGGAAGCAGCATCGAATTGCGGTTCGTGCCAAGCTGAATACCTCTGCGAAAGCATAGCAGTCGCTGAGAAATCAGAGTCGGTTCTCTGGGCTGTTTTTGTTGCTTGCCTTACCCTAGTATGCGCAGCACTATGGGAGAATCCCGCATAGAGCGAAAGCCTCTTTGCCCTGGCATCCCCTCTGAGAAAGCACAGCATTCTTTGGGAAATCAGAGTCGGGTCTGAGGGATTCTCTGTTTCCTGAGCTGGTCTCCTCAGCACGGTGTAATAAACCCGCATGGAGCGAAATCCTCTATGCCTGGGCATTCCCCTCTGCCTGAGTGAGAAGCGCGCTTGCGCCTGTGGAATTAGCCTTAAGGAATGGGACAGGTGTTTCACTGCGGGCCCCAGGAGCATGTCCGTGGGAGAGCGTGCTGCCCGTTGGGAAGAGCAAGAGCCGTTGGCCTTCTGGTCTGGAAACTGTTGCGAAGCAGGAGAGCCGGCCCTGACAGGCACAGCGGCCGGTGGTAATACAAGTGTCACCTGCACCCAGTGCAGATAGACGGAAGCCTGGCTGCTAAGGAGACAGGCGGGGATGAATATGGCACGGCGCGTGCTCCACTCTTAGGAAGGAGTCAGGGTAGCAAGCATGCCTGTCGTTAGCCTGTGGGAAAAGGAGACAGGAGCTCTTTGGCCACCTGTCCCTGGGGCAGACATGCTCTAGCAACCAGGGGCCTACGCAGAACTCGCAGAAACAGCTCCCTGAAATAACGGGGAGTCAGATGCCGACTTCCTCCAGGATGTGGAAGCTTGGAGATGGCACGGGGTGTAAGGGGCAGGAGTGGGGACAGTCCCCCAAAGCTCCCTATTCAGTGCACGGGCCGTGTGCAGGGATCCTGTCACCTCTCCTTTCCTCTGGGGAAAGCACTGGCCTAGTCCGCGAGTCCGCCTGAGCGCCAGAGTAAAAGGCCAAGCGATGCCTACACTGGGAGATGGTAGTGTGCCTAGAGTGCCATACTAGGCTACGCACGCTCCAACAGGGTTGTGGCTGCTTCTGCTTAGTTCGGCCTGGCATGGTGAACCAAGGACGCGAACATGGAGCCCGGGAAAGCAAGGCCCAAGAGGCACAAGCTCTCCCGCAGCTCTTCTTCCCTGACGCGACTGAAGCCTTGCTGAGGAAGCAGCAGCGAAGTGCTGTTCACGACAAGCCAAAGCCTCTGCGAAAGCACAGCATTCGCTGAGAAATGTTCTGCGGGCTGCTGCAGTTTGCATGAGCCCAGTCTCGCGGTGGGAGAAACCCGCATACAGCGAAAGCCTCTTTGCCTGGGCATCTCCCCTGGGAAAGCACAGCGTTCCTTGGGAAATCAGAAATCAGATGCTGCTGCTGCTTGCCTGAGCTAGTCACCGCAGCTCAGTGGAAGATACCCGCATGGAGCTAAATACACTTTGCCCTAGCATCACCACTGCCTGAGAGAGAAGCCAAGTGTGGAGATCCAGCAGCACGCCGCCCCTGGAGAACAGAAGGAAAGGTTGGCCTTGGGGTCGGGAAACGCTCGCGTCGCAGGATAGCCTGCGGTGGCACGAAGAGCAGCCCGGTGGCAAGAAAAGTGTCACCCGCTTCCTGTGCGGAGAGAGGGTAGCCTGGCTGCTAAGGAGACATGAGGGGACTACTAGGGCAGAGGCGCTTGCTCCACTCTGAGGAAGGAGTCTGGGCAGAAGGCAGGCCTGTCCTGTGCCTCTGGTCCCAAGGGGACAGCATCTCCTTGGCGACCTGTCCCAAGGGCAGACTTGGCTTGCCACCAGGTGCCATAGCCGTAACTCGGAGAACAACCCCATGTAGAAACGGGCAGTCAGATGCCGTCTATCACCAAGATGTGGCAGCGATGTGGGTGGCAGGGGGTGTGCCGGGGAAGGAATGGAGACAGTCCCCCACAGTTCCCCATCCCTGTGCACGGGCCGTGTACAGGGATCTTGTCGCCTACCCTCTCCTGTGGTGAAGGCACCGGCCTAGACCCCGAGACTGCCTGAGCACCGGAGCAAAAGGCAAAGCCTTACCTACACCAGGAGATGGCAATAGGCATAGAGTGCCATGCTAAGACACACACGCTCCTGCAGGGTTGTGACTGTCTGCTGAATTCGGCATAGCAAGGTGAACGCCGGGCGTGAACTTGGAGCCCGGGAAAGCAAGTCCCAAGAGACACCAACTCTCCCGCGGCTCTTCTTCCCAGCCGCGACTGAGTGAACACCCAAAGCCTTTCTGAGGAAGCAGCAGCGAATTGCGGTTCGTGCCAAGCTGAATACCTCTGCGAAAGCATAGCAGTCGCTGGGAAATCAGAGTCGGTTCTCTGGGCTGTTTTTGTTGCTTGCCTTACCCTAGTATGCGCAGCACTATGGGAGAATCCCGCATAGAGCGAAAGCCTCTTTGCCCTGGCATCCCCTCTGGGAAAGCACAGCATTCTTTGGGAAATCAGAGTCGGGTCTGAGGGATTCTCTGTTTCCTGTGCTGGTCTCCTAAGCACGGTGTAATAAACCCGCATGGAGCGAAATCATCTATGCCTGGGCAACCCCTCTGCCTGAGTGAGAAGCGCGCTTGCGCCTGTGGAATTAGCCTTAAGGAATGGGACAGGTATTTCACTGCGGGCCCCAGGATCATGTCTGTGGGAGAGCGTGCTGCGCGTTGGGAAGAGCAGGAGCAGTTGGCCTTCTGGTCTGGAAACTGTTGCGAAGCAGGGGAGCCGGCCCTGACAGGCACAGCGGCCGGTGATAATACAAGTGTCACCTGCCCCCAGTGCAGATAGACGGAAGCCTGGCTGCTAAGGAGACAGGCGGGGATGAGTATGGCAGGGCGCGTGCTCCACTCTTAGGAAGGAGTCAGGGTAGCAAGCATGCCTGTCCTGAGCCTGTGGGAAAAGGAGACAGCAGCTCTTTGGCCACCTGTCCCTGGGGCAGACATGCTCTAGCAACCAGGGGCCTACGCAGAACTCGCAGAAACAGCTCCCTGAAATAACAGGGAGTCAGATGCCGACTTCCTCCAGGATGTGGAAGCTTGGAGAAGGCACGGGGTTTAAGGGGCAGGAGTGGGGACAGTCCCCCAAAGCTCCCTATTCAGTGCACGGGCCGTGTGCAGGGATCCTGTCACCTCTCCTTTCCTCTGGGGAAAGCACTGGCCTAGTCCGCGAGTCCGCCTGAGCGCCAGAGTAAAAGGCCAAGCGATGCCTACACCGGCAGATGGTAGTGTGCCTAGAGTGCCATACTAGGCTACGCACGCTCCAACAGGGTTGTGGCTGCGTCTGCTTAGTTAGGCCTGGCAGGGTGAACCAAGGACGCGAACATGGAGCCCGGGAAAGCAAGGCCCAAGAGGCACAAGCTCTCCCGCAGCTCTTCTTCCCTGACGCGACTGAAGCCTTGCTGAGGAAGCAGCCGCGAAGTGCTGTTCACGCCAAGCCAAAGCCTCTGAGAAAGCAAAGCATTTGCTGAGAAATGTTCTGCGGGCTGCTGCAGTTTGCATGAGCCCAGTCTCGCGGTGGGAGAAACCCGCATACAGCGAAAGCCTCTTTGCCTGGGCATCTCCCCTGGGAAAGCACAGCGTTCCTTGGGAAATCAGAGTTGGGTTTGGGGATGCTGCTGCCGCTTGCCTGAGCTAGTCACCTCAGCTCAGTGGAAGATACCCGCATGGAGCTAAATACCCTTTGCCCTAGCATCCCCTCTGCCTGAGAGAGAAGCCAAGTTTGGGGATCCAGCAGCACGCCGCCCCCGGAGAAGAGAAGGAGAGGTTGGCCTTGGGTTCGGGAAACGCTCGCGTCGCAGGATAGCCTGCCGTGGCACGAAGAGCAGCCCGGTGGCAAGAAAAGTGTCACCCGCTTCCTGTGCGGAGAGAGGGTAGCCTGGCTGCTAAGGAGACATGAGGGGACTACTAGGGCAGAGGCGCTTGCTCCACTCTGAGGAAGGAGTCTGGGCAGAAGGCAGGCCTGTCCTGTGCCTCTGGTCCCAAGGGGACAGCATCTCCTTGGCGACCTGTCCCAAGGGCAGACTTGGCTTGCCACCAGGTGCCATAGCCGTAACTCGGAGAACAACCCCATGTAGAAACGGGCAGTCAGATGCCGTCTATCACCAAGATGTGGCAGCGATGTGGGTGGCAGGGGGTGTGCCGGGGAAGGAATGGAGACAGTCCCCCACAATTCCCCATCCCTGTGCACGGGCCGTGTACAGGGATCTTGTCGCCTACCCTCTCCTGTGGTGAAGGCACCGGCCTAGACCCCGAGACTGCCTGAGCACCGGAGCAAAAGGCAAAGCTTTACCTACACCAGGAGATGGCAATAGGCATAGAGTGCCATGCTAAGACACACACGCTCCTGCAGGGTTGTGACTGTGTTTGCTGAATTCGGCATAGCAAGGTGAACGCCGGGCGTGAACTTGGAGCCCGGGAAAGCAAGTCCCAAGAGACACCAACTCTCCCGCGGCTCTTCTTCCCAGCCGCGACAGAGTGAACACCCAAAGCCTTTCTGAGGAAGCAGCAGCGAATTGCGGTTCGTGCCAAGCTGAATACCTCTGCGAAAGAATAGCAGTCGCTGGGAAATCAGAGTCGGTTCTCTGGGCTGTTTTTGTTGCTTGCCTTACCCTAGTATGCGCAGCACTATGGGAGAATCCCGCATAGAGCGAAAGCCTCTTTGCCCTGGCATCCCCTCTGGGAAAGCACTGCATTCTTTGGGAAATCAGAGTCGGGTCTGAGGGATTCTCTGTTTCCTGAGCTTGTCTCCTCAGCACGGTGTAATAAACCCGCATGGAGCGAAATCCTCTATGCCTGGGCATCCCCTCTGCCTGAGTGAGAAGCGCGCTTGCGCCTGTGGAATTAGCCTTAAGGAATGGGACAGGTGTTTCACTGCGGGCCCCAGGAGCATGTCCGTGGGAGAGCGTGCTGCGCGTTGGGAAGAGCAGGAGCCGTTGGCCTTCTGGTCTGGAAACTGTTGCGAAGAAGGAGAGCCGGCCCTGACAGGCACAGCGGCCGGTGGTAATACAAGTGTCACCTGCCCCCAGTGCAGATAGACGGAAGCCTGGCTGCTAAGGAGACAGGCGGGGATGAATATGGCACGGCGCGTGCTCCACTCTTAGGAAGGAGTCAGGGTAGCAAGCATGCCTGTCGTTAGCCTGTGGGAAAAGGAGACAGCAGCTCTTTGGCCACCTGTCCCTGGGGCAGACATGCTCTAGCAACCAGGGGCCTACGCAGAACTCGCAGAAACAGCTCCCTGAAATAACGGGGAGTCAGATGCCGACTTCCTCCAGGATGTGGAAGCTTGGAGAAGGCACGGGGTTTAAGGGGCAGGAGTGGGGACAGTCCCCCAAAGCTCCCTATTTAGTGCACGGGCCGTGTGCAGGGATCCTGTCACCTCTCCTTTCCTCTGGGGAAAGCACTGGCCTAGTCCGCGAGTCCGCCTGAGCGCCAGAGTAAAAGGCCAAGCGATGCCTACACTGGGAGATGGTAGTGTGCCTAGAGTGCCATACTAGGCTACGCACGCTCCAACAGGGTTGTGGCTGCGTCTGCTTAGTTCGGCCTGGCAGGGTGAACCAAGGACGCGAACATGGAGCCCGGGAAAGCAAGGCCCAAGAGGCACAAGCTCTCCCGCAGCTCTTCTTCCCTGACGCGACTGAAGCCTTGCTGAGGAAGCAGCAGCGAAGTGCTGTTCACGACAAGCCAAAGCCTCTGCGAAAGCACAGCATTCGCTGAGAAATGTTCTGCGGGCTGCTGCAGTTTGAATGAGCCCAGTCTCGCGGTGGGAGAAACCCGCATACAGCGAAAGCCTCTTTGCCTGGGCATCTCCCCTGGGAAAGCACAGCGTTCCTTGGGAAATCAGAAATCAGATGCTGCTGCTGCTTGCCTGAGCTAGTCACCGCAGCTCAGTGGAAGATACCCGCATGGAGCTAAATACACTTTGCCCTAGCATCACCACTGCCTGAGAGAGAAGCCAAGTGTGGAGATCCAGCAGCACGCCGCCCCTGGAGAACAGAAGGAAAGGTTGGCCTTGGGGTCGGGAAACGCTCGCGTCGCAGGATAGCCTGCGGTGGCACGAAGAGCAGCCCGGTGGCAAGAAAAGTGTCACCCGCTTCCTGTGCGGAGAGAGGGTAGCCTGGCTGCTAAGGAGACATGAGGGGACTACTAGGGCAGAGGCGCTTGCTCCACTCTGAGGAAGGAGTCTGGGCAGAAGGCAGGCCTGTCCTGTGCCTCTGGTCCCAAGGGGACAGCATCTCCTTGGCGACCTGTCCCAATGGCAGACTTGGCTTGCCACCAGGTGCCATAGCCGTAACTCGGAGAACAACCCCATGTAGAAACGGGCAGTCAGATGCCGTCTATCACCAAGATGTGGCAGCGATGTGGGTGGGAGGCGGTGTGCCGGGGAAGGAATGGAGACAGTCCTCCACAGATCCCCATCCCTTTGCACGGGCCGTGTACAGGGATCTTGTTGCCTCCTCTCTCCTGTGGTGAAGGCACTGGCCTAGACCCCGAGACTGCCTGAGCACCGGAGCAAAAGGCAAAGCCTTACCTACCCCAGGAGATGGCAATAGGCATAGAGTGCCATGCTATGACACACACGCTCCTGCAGGGTTGTGACTGTGTCTGCTGAATTCGGCATAGCAAGTTGAACGCCGGGCGTGAACTTGGAGCCCGGGAAAGCAAGTCCCAAGAGACACCAGCTCTCCCGCGGCTCTTCTTCCCAGCCGCGAGAGAGTGAACACCAAAAGCCTTTCTGAGGAAGCAGCAGCGAATTGCGGTTCGTGCCAAGCTGAATACCTCTGCGAAAGCATAGCAGTCGCTGGGAAATCAGAGTCGGTTCTCTGGGCTGTTTTTGTTGCTTGCCTTACCCTAGTATGCGCAGCACTATGGGAGAATCCCGCATAGAGCGAAAGCCTCTTTGCCCTGGCATCCCCTCTGGGAAAGCACAGCATTCTTTGGGAAATCAGAGTCGGGTCTGAGGGATTCTCTGTTTCCTGAGCTTGTCTCCTCAGCACGGTGTAATAAACCCGCATGGAGCGAAATCCTCTATGCCTGGGCATCCCCTCTGCCTGAGTGAGAAGCGCGCTTGCGCCTGTGGAATTAGCCTTAAGGAATGGGACAGGTGTTTCACTGCGGGCCCCAGGAGCATGTCCGTGGGAGAGCGTGCTGCGCGTTGGGAAGAGCAGGAGCCGGTGGCCTTCTGGTCTGGAAACTGTTGCGAAGCAGGAGAGCCGGCCCTGACAGGCACAGCGGCCGGTGGTAATACAAGTGTCACCTGCACCCAGTGCAGATAGACGGAAGCCTGGCTGCTAAGGAGACAGGCGGGGATGAGTATGGCACGGCGCGTGCTCCACTCTTAGGAAGGAGTCAGGGTAGCAAGCATGCCTGTCGTGAGCCTGTGGGAAAAGGAGACAGCAGCTCTTTGGCCACCTGTCCCTGGGGCAGACATGCTCTAGCAACCAGGGGCCTACGCAGAACTCGCAGAAACAGCTCCCTGAAATAACGGGGAGTCAGATGCCGACTTCCTCCAGGATGTGGAAGCTTGGAGAAGGCACGGGGTTTAAGGGGCAGGAGTGGGGACAGTCCCCCAAAGCTCCCTATTTAGTGCACGGGCCGTGTGCAGGGATCCTGTCACCTCTCCTTTCCTCTGGGGAAAGCACTGGCCTAGTCCGCGAGTCCGCCTGAGCGCCAGAGTAAAAGGCCAAGCGATGCCTACACTGGGAGATGGTAGTGTGCCTAGAGTGCCATACTAGGCTACGCACGCTCCAACAGGGTTGTGGCTGCGTCTGCTTAGTTCGGCCTGGCATGGTGAACCAAGGACGCGAACATGGAGCCCGGGAAAGCAAGGCCCAAGAGGCACAAGCTCTCCCGCAGCTCTTCTTCCCTGACGCGACTGAAGCCTTGCTGAGGAAGCAGCAGCGAAGTGCTGTTCACGACAAGCCAAAGCCTCTGCGAAAGCACAGCATTCGCTGAGAAATGTTCTGCGGGCTGCTGCAGTTTGCATGAGCCCAGTCTCGCGGTGGGAGAAACCCGCATACAGCGAAAGCCTCTTTGCCTGGGCATCTCCCCTGGGAAAGCACAGCGTTCCTTGGGAAATCAGAAATCAGATGCTGCTGCTGCTTGCCTGAGCTAGTCACCGCAGCTCAGTGGAAGATACCCGCATGGAGCTAAATACACTTTGCCCTAGCATCACCACTGCCTGAGAGAGAAGCCAAGTGTGGAGATCCAGCAGCATGCCGGCCCTGGAGAACAGAAGGAAAGGTTGGCCTTGGGGTCGGGAAACGCTCGCGTCGCAGGATAGCCTGCGGTGGCACGAAGAGCAGCCCGGTGGCAAGAAAAGTGTCACCCGCTTCCTGTGCCGAGAGAGGGTAGCCTGGCTGCTAAGGAGACATGAGGGGACTACTAGGGCAGAGGCGCTTGCTCCACTCTGAGGAAGGAGTCTGGGCAGAAGGCAGGCCTGTCCTGTGCCTCTGGTCCCAAGGGGACAGCATCTCCTTGGCGACCTGTCCCAAGGGCAGACTTGGCTTGCCACCAGGTGCCATAGCCGTAACTCGGAGAACAACCCCATGTAGAAACGGGCAGTCAGATGCCGTCTATCACCAAGATGTGGCAGCGATGTGGGTGGCAGGGGGTGTGCCGGGGAAGGAATGGAGACAGTCCCCCACAGTTACCCATCCCTGTGCACGGGCCGTGTACAGGGATCTTGTCGCCTACCCTCTCCTGTGGTGAAGGCACTGGCCTAGACCCCGAGACTGCCTGAGCACCGGAGCAAAAGGCAAAGCCTGACCTACACCAGGAGATGGCAATAGGCATAGAGTGCCATGCTAAGACACACACGCTCCTGCAGGGTTGTGACTGTCTGCTGAATTCGGCATAGCAAGGTGAACGCCGGGCGTGAACTTGTAGCCCGGGAAAGCAAGTCCCAAGAGACACCAACTCTCCCGCGGCTCTTCTTTCCAGCCGCGACTGAGTGAACACCCAAAGCCTTTCTGAGGAAGCAGCAGCGAATTGCGGTTCGTGCCAAGCTGAATACCTCTGCGAAAGCATAGCAGTCGCTGGGAAATCAGAGTCGGTTCTCTGGGCTGTTTTTGTTGCTTGCCTTACCCTAGTATGCGCAGCACTATGGGAGAATGCCGCATAGAGCGAAAGCCTCTTTGCCCTGGCATCCCCTCTGGGAAAGCACAGCATTCTTTGGGCAATCAGAGTCGGGTCTGAGGGATTCTCTGTTTCCTGTGCTGGTCTCCTAAGCACGGTGTAATAAACCCGCATGGAGCGAAATCCTCTATGCCTGGGCAACCCCTCTGCCTGAGTGAGAAGCGCGCTTGCGCCTGTGGAATTAGCCTTAAGGAATGGGAAAGGTATTTCACTGCGGGCCCCAGGATCATGTCTGTGGGAGAGCGTGCTGCGCGTTGGGAAGAGCAGGAGCCGTTGGCCTTCTGGTCTGGAAACTGTTGCGAAGCAGGGGAGCCGGCCCTGACAGGCACAGCGGCCGGTGATAATACAAGTGTCACCTGCCCCCAGTGCAGATAGACGGAAGCCTGGCTGCTAAGGAGACAGGCGGGGATGAGTATGGCAGGGCGCGTGCTCCACTCTTAGGAAGGAGTCAGGGTAGCAAGCATGCCTGTCCTGAGCCTGTGGGAAAAGGAGACAGCAGCTCTTTGGCCACCTGTCCCTGGGGCAGACATGCTCTAGCAACCAGGGGCCTACGCAGAACTCGCAGAAACAGCTCCCTGAAATAACAGG